>NC_083466.1:11877287-12477287 GCF_030014155.1 Tachysurus vachellii | reverse complement strand
AGAAAAATTTATCAAATTCCCTTCTTAACATCCTGCTTAAGAAAACAATCCAGCTGTTAAAATCAGCTGTCATGGGGCCTGTACTCCCATTGTACCTAGACATTAAGTGCTGGCAGAAATCTCTTCTCTTAAGTCAACAACACTTTCCCTGGAAGACTATGTTCTTCTGTTGCGCTTCCGTTATGTCATCATTATAAACTTTCTGTTAATGAATACCGCAAGATTATATTATTAGAAGCTACTATCAACCTTCTAGGTAATCAGACTAAAAAAAATATTATAACAATCTGCCTGACTGTTTGGACAGTTTTCTTCAAACAGACACGTTTCAATAAGCAGTTAAATGAAGGTTAATCATGCATATCTGTAATCTGGACATGAATGGACTTGTGTGTCAGAACTGACTCCTGTTTCTGGAAGTGTCTTAGCTTATTCATACCTTTAGAAGATCTGGAAGATCTCCACTAGTACAAGTAGACAGTGAAGCACTTCTGTAAGTCCATAAATGTACCATAAATGTAAACACTTGTTATTCCAAGCTTTAAACAGAGGTAGCTTTAAGGGTGGTCACTTACAGAGTGTAAATACTTTCCATATATGAAGCACATTAGCAAATATGTCCACTATGTCCACATATGAAGCAAATATTTCTGGAAAGGAATACATCATAATACAAAACAACTTCACTAATGGCATTCATCTTCAGAAACGTACAGTAACAGGGCCCACAGAGTGAGAGAGAGAGAGAGAGAGAAAGAGAGAGAGAGAGAGAGAGAGAGAGAGAGAGAGAGATGTGTGATTCTATCTTTGGCAGCAAGATAGAATTTTAAATTGCATACAAGATTGGTGCCTTGAGAGAAAGAAAGTGATCCCAGGTCACAGGAAGCCTACAGAAGAACACAATCAGAAATAATAATACCAACCTGATATTATAATTTGCCTTTCCTGGAGGGAGGTTCCAGGTACTAAAGCATAAAGCAGAGGGAAATGAAAAGGAGAACCACATATATTCAGTGAAATCCCAAACTGGGCTTCTGTTTCATCCATAGCCTCCTAAGATTTATAAGATATCTTCCACTGTTTTGATAACAGGGTGCTCTTTTCCTCCTTGCTCCTGACTGTATGAAATGAAACAGGAAGAGGTATTTGGCTAATCTCCTTCTAAAGGGATCAGTGCAAGGTTTCTTTTAATGCTTGAGTGATGAGGAATTCTTGAATGATGTGCACTGATGTGTCACTTGTCTTTTGTTCCTTTTTCTTTCTTTTGAACTCTTTGTGCTTTTTCTTATTAGATATCTCTATTTTTTCCCCCCAAGTGTTGGAGCGCATTCCTAAGGGGAAACGGTCACAGCAGTATGTTTTCCATTCTCATGCTATGTGGTTATATGCTGCAATCTCACGTCATGATGAATAGGATGACATTCCAGACAAAAGTGGCAATATATACAGTACTTGATACAGTAAATTGGGTCTAGGGCACCAGAGATTAAAACATGAATAAAGACATGTGTCTCTGGGGAATTACGTACTTGTTTGCTTGCTTGACATAACAATATACATTTTGCTGTTTAGGGGTAACAGTTTAGTAAGGAGTGTAGGGAGAAGCCATGGTTCTGAGAGAAATCGACATTCACGGATTCCTGATATGTTTGTTTTTGTGTGTTTGTGCTTACCCTGGACTTTCATGTTAAACCCATGTTTCCTTTGCAAGCTTTAGCTTTGCTGAAAGAGAAGTAGAAAGCAAGAAAGTCAGTAAGCTAATGTAATAAACCCAGAGTATGTGGAGAGAAAGAAAAAAGAAAGAAAGGAAGGAACTGTCACAGCCTTGGACAAATTCCTAATGCTGATCTCTACAATCCTCCATCGCCCTCTGCTATTTCAAAAGGTCTTAAAATAAGACATTTGTCTCCCTCTCCAGACTAACTGTCTGTGTTAGAAATAATTTATCTTTTTTTCTTCCCATACCTTTTATAGCACAGGCATCTCGATCTTATGGCCAAGTTATGTAAAACAAGCCTGCATGAGATCTGAGGATACCTTGCATGGTGCCAGTCTGACAAAAGTAGCCATGACAGCGTTGAATCCTTTCCCTCTTATGGAAATATGAAGCCACATGATCTTGACAAAGCATGAAGAGAGAGGTGACAACTTGAAGTGGTGATTTAGATGTCTATTGCTTTCCGGCCTATGACTACCTCACAGTCCATTTATCTTCTGCTGTTTAACGGTTAACATTCCTGAAAGCCTTTTGGACTGTAAACCAACTCTGCCATGCAGACCTCAAAGTGTAGGACTGTTCCCTTGCAGCCTTTACTGCTGACAGTTGCAGCAGTTGATTTAGATGGTCATAAAATTCAACTACTGTTTAATGCTGGTATACGGTATATCCCTCCTAATAGGCTTGGGATCAACTTCATCCCAAATTATAGTTTAACATCATTTATATGTAATTAGAATTGTCATCCTGTAACCTTTTTACGGTGACTTATTTTAAAGCGTTTAATTTTTTTTTTTTTTTTTTTAGAAATCTGCTTTTTAGATACAGCGGTTGAGTATGAATCTTTTAATGTTATAGGAACACAAAGTCATTTGTAGGTACATGACTCTATAATAATCATATAATACTATAGGCTAGGGGGCTCCTTTGAAAAGTTTCTACAAATCAACATACAACTTTATCTGACAAAAACTTGGATAAAGATGTAGTAAAAATCTGAAAGTATGACTTTTATTTTCAATCTTACAAAACAAGAGCATATTGACATGGGTCATATTTGACATACGTCAAATAATTGTGCCAACTGTTCAGTAAACTATTTCCTTTTCACGTCTTCACTCACCACTATTATATGTCTGTGCTCAAGCGTCTTGCTTTCGCTTCAGTGTAATTCTTTTACATCCTTGTGAAGTCTTCCTGTGCTTTAGCAGTCATTTGTCACATACAATCCCTCAACTCCAAAATGTCTCCTACAAAATTTAGGGAAATGTCACTCTGACAAAATACAAACTATATGAAATCTGATTAAATTGTCTTGCAGAAATGAACCCAATATTACTTTAAACAAAACTTGTCTTAGCTGACAAGTAAATCATCTAATTCGAAAGTCAGGAATGGTGTTTCTAGATTTGTATAGTCTTTTCAAAGTTAGACGTATCTCTAAACTAAAATCACTGCTAAAACAAAAACATGACCTAGTAGTGTTGTGTTTAGACCAATCCGATGTTCTTCACTTGTTCAGGTGTACAGCACACTTTTCCAGAAGGCAAAAGAGCTTTAAATAAACATTCCATCAATTGTGCAAGCAGACTGGTTTGTTGTTCAAACATTTCTGTTTAAAGCTATTGGGAAGTTGCCAAGAGCAATGTAAAGGGCTGGACCTCAATTACAACGACACAATGATATGACGTCAATGGTTAAGGGCAGAGCTTTAAGATCTTTTCTAAGACATTACAATTAAATTATATATGTAATTCACCACATTCACTCATAGGAGTAATTACGGCATGCATTCAGTTATTTTACGAGTTGATTATACCACGTTTGACAAGCTTCTGTGCAAAGTTCACAATCAGACTATAGACTACGAGCACAGCATGTCACTACTGTGTTGAAATGAAGACAGCGTTGCCTTTAGACCAAGGTTCATCTATTACAATCGCAGCAGACATTTGCACTGTTTAGTAAATCATTATTTATTTCCAAGTTAGAATCCACACCAGCATGTTAACGCTGGCTATAAATGTTGAAAATTTTTGTCCTCCTGCATAGTAGATGTTGTAGCAGTGCAATTTGTTCTGAACTTTATGATTATACAGCAACAAGGAAGTTGGCAACAATAATTTAAAGGGTTGGTCCTTATCTCCAGTGTTACAATGCTACGTCAGTGCACTTGGTAGAACGGATAAAGCCGTGCTTGGGATGGTTTACGACACATTTGGATTTTAAGCTCTGTAGAATTCAATTAAATGATGAAAGAAAATGCAGGACACGGATCGCAATTCAACGGGAACGTGGAAGAATCACAAAGATATTGCTGCACAATCATCAAAGAGTTTTGTTGGCCTGGAGCACCAAACTCAGCAAATGAACCAAGTTCCAAACCAACATCAGCATGTTCACAGAGTGGCATCGAAAGATCTGGAGGAAGTTTTTAGGACAACAACAAATTCTTGACTTAAACAAGTAGGCAAAAAAAATTAACTAAACTTATATAATAACTGTTTCTGGGTTTAAATATTTGTCTCGGTGCTATATTTCATATGCTTGTTGATAGTTATGTGTTTCTGGTGCCTTGTGGTAAAATAAGGAAACTCAAAACAATGATGTCAGAATAGGTTTTGATCTTTTCAAGCATTAAATACAGAAGAAAAGCTTTTATGTTGGTTAATAAATAGAAGTTTGGTTACTCATTAAACTTTAGTCATGTCTATTTTTTTCTCTGTACCTTTCAGGATTGTGTTGAATGACAGGAATTCTGAAAAAACAGTCTTACTACATGCCTCACTGACTTAAGCTTCTAGAAGAAATGAGGAAACAGGCTGAAATGTATTGAATATGAATTAAAATATACTCTCTATTCTGTGTAGGCCACACTGGATTTGATCTCCATGGAATGCTCAACAGCTTATACACATGGAGCGGCGTGAGCATGGTCGATGCCTGGAGGGGACCACTGGAATGATATCATGTTCCAGTTAAACTTTAAGGGACCTTTTGTCAGAAAACCTCAACCGATTGAAGTGGTACAGAAGGAAGAGGCTCGATCACAGTGCTGTTTTTTCGGCTATAAAACAACACTGTACTAATGCTCCAGAAAGAAATCGCTTTTTGAAGCATTGTTAAAATTAGAAATTTATCCATGCACATTATGTCATTATAGCAATTCTCAGTCACCGGTAGGAAACTTGTGT
This sequence comes from Tachysurus vachellii, assembly GCF_030014155.1. Classification (NCBI taxonomy): domain Eukaryota; kingdom Metazoa; phylum Chordata; class Actinopteri; order Siluriformes; family Bagridae; genus Tachysurus; species Tachysurus vachellii. The sequence goes on along the minus strand of NC_083466.1, from coordinate 12,472,376 downwards.
CATGCAAACAAATGCTTTCGACGTATTATATACGTTATATGAGTGAATAGCCTAATATAATGAACCACTGATTGATGTTATATCATTTAACAGATAATTTAAGAGGAAATGCGTTTTAGCATTTTTTTTGTACAATTCCTTTAGCATAATACCAAGCACAGATCTTTGGACAACGGACTTTGAACAAGGCATGTTATAACTGTAAATGTATAAAATGTCATGGCATACATCTGAACAGTGCTGAGGTATGTAGGCTTAACCCTTAAACTCCACAAAGGTTATTGTAATTTATGTGTCACATTTATTACACTGTAATTATTAAATATAATTTAAGGTGAATAATTGATAAGAAGCAGCGTTACGCAGCTTATGGGTGTTTAAACTCACAGAACCGTTGTGTACTTTTTAATGCACAGTGCTTATTTCTAATTCAGTTCATGGAATATTCTTTATCAAAATATATTGTTAAAATGATATACGCTCACTGAGGACCTTTATAAGTACAATGTACTAACACGTAGTAGGACCTTTGCCTTCAAAGCAGCCTTGACTCTGCATGTCATGGATTCCACAAGATGATGAAATTTCAATAATTCTTTGGGATTTTTTTTCCCAATGATTGCCTCAGATAAATCCTGCAGATTGTTCATGATGTGAATTTCTTGTTCTACCACATTACAAAGGATCTCTACTAAATTTAGATCAGCGACTGTGAAGCTCACTGAAGACAATAAACTCATTGTCATGTTCATAAAAGCAGGTTATGATGACTCTTGCTTTATGACATGGTGCATTATCCTGCTGGAAGTAGCCATTGGTCAAGATCACGCAAAGATAACTGCATGAACACATGAGTGTAAAGGTGTTCCTTACGAAGTACTCAGTGATTGTAGCTTTTATTTGTAATCCAATGGGATTCTGTTGATTTTTTTTTAAAAATATATTGCATTTTAGCAACTAAATATGGCATTGCTACTGTATATAAGACTATACATGTAATATATCGTCGCTTTGTCGGGCGGAAACCTCGTATGTCCAAATTTTGTCATTTTCATATTTTTTCACATATCGATGCTATTGGTCAGTCCCCACGTGGTTCTGTTATTTTTACAAGTTATTAACCAATCTAAAGTCTTGAAAATAGCTTGAGCGCAAATCTCATAACTAGATTGGACACTTCAACTGTCCACCTCTTCCTCACTCCGCGGGAGAGCTTCGCGGCATATTTCTCCTCAAGAAGAGTAGCAACAAATCAACACGTCTTCTGAGGTAAATGTCTTCAAAACACTGGGCTCAAAGAAAAAAAAATCTTGACCCCCACTAGTTTTGGTGGTCATTTGAGGACAGGAATTTAGCGCAAGACAATCCAATGCAACACGGACTAAACCCTGTGCATTGCAGATAAGGTACGGCGTTTTTTTAATTTCCTGAAAAATAACGGTTTTGGAGATACGAGGATTCCGCCTGACAGCGACGATATATTTGTGTAAAGGTATTTTTTGTACATGCCTGTGATTAACTGATTGTAAAGAGTATGATGTAAAATACTTGCAAGGACTGTTTTACTACATTTCTAAACAAATATATTTTATGAATATATAAATATATAAAAAAATTTGATCACAGTGACTCACTTCATAATATATGAATTATTCCTTTTGCTCTGATCTATGCGGAATCTTGCAGATGTCCAAATGTCTCTTTTGATTTATCTTGCATTTCTGAGGTATCCTGTTTCATGGTGGGCCTAATTTGTGCCAGTATGCTTACATAGCATATTTCTATTTTTTTTTATGCTTTTCATCTCTGCTTGCCTGCTCATGGATATGGTTTTAGATTTGCACATGCTAACCCTGACTACTTGTTCTCTGACCCCTGACAACCATAAAGAAGGAACAACTGTGGAAGTGGGCTTGGAGGGGGTCCAGGATGGGGCTGAATATGACCAACAGATCTTCAACAGAAGAAATGCAATGAAAAGGTGACAGATTCGTATATATCGGAAGATATAATACTAAGCAACGTTAACTTATATAGCATTTACTGAAATTGCCACAGTCATTAGACAGTCCACCAAGGAGTTTATATATTTTTTTATTTTTGTGAGTTTGTTGCAGACAAAAAGGCATGATTTTGCTGCAGTGTTTTTCAACATTTTGCAATGCAGCATTTCTAAAATAATACTATATTCTAGAAATTTAACTGGATAAATTACAAACACAGGATTCATATTTTCAACTACTACCATTGAAGACTTATATGTAATTACTTTCATGTTCGACACAAGTGACTCAGAACGGGTTCTGTCTGAATGCATGTTGTGATGTCACAGGATGTGCCTTAGCCCAAATCTGCGGAAAATCTGCAGTAGCTCCAAACATATTTTGCTTTGATTTTTGCGTTCATTTCTGTAACCGCCGCCCTGTTTCTCTGATGATTTGAGTAATTCGAGTAATTCCAGATGTTGGGGACAAAAACCTTTTGATATTTCACAACTTATAGTAAAAAATAAAATCCATAAAGTAATGGGTAAGCAAATAATGCCAGAGGGGTCAGAGAAATGATCATTATCAAAGTAATAACACCTAACTGATAATAAGTCTCTTGTTAGCCTTATATGTTTATAACACCGTCATAAATGTGTTGACATCATGTCATGTCAAATTAAATGTTACTAAGTACCCCACAGTCCTTTTAGCTTAAAAAGGAAATCATGTCCTGTCATCATGCATTACCCTGCTCTGAGATGACCATGCTATTTGGATTTAATGCTAAACTTGCTTTGTGTTTAATGTTAAGCACTTTCTGGACTTTTCTCATTTTCCTTGACTGTTGAGTGACCTATGTCCACATTCATTAAAGCAGCCATATAATATAAGAAGTGAACTTGATTGAAAGACCTCCACACGAAGCAGAGTATAAAATATAAAACTCTAAGCTGACCTTTAATCGTTCTCAAGGGATGAATAAGTGCAAAAGAAACTGAAATTCTTGTCAAGTTCCCACTTGTGTGAAATCTCACAGTCCCAACTCAATCCTTCGTTCTCATGCTACAAACAGTGTCATGGTTTGCTAAAGGTGTTGAGTGGCTGCAACTATCCAAACAGGCTGTATGGATCTGGTTTAGCTGCAATGAAATCTGGAGCTCCTGATGAAATTACATGTATTCACACATTGAATCATTAAAAAGAATGAGTTAGCATTCTCATATTCACAGACAGGAACAAAGCCTCGGTAGATTAGGAAATGAGGTCGTGCGTGTCCATTCATGTGTGTATTCTATATCTATATTAATGCTAAAAATTGCTTGAAATTGCACATGAAAAAAGAAAAGTTACCAATGGGAAAAGGAAATATTGATATGGTTGGTTGGGATGGATATTATTATACTGTACGATAACAGTGTCAGATTACAAGCTATAAAATACGAGCTATAATATACAATACTGTAAAGACATTTTTACTGAGACACTTTTACCTACAAAGATTCTCCATAGTTTCATGTATATACTATACAATGCAACGGATAGTCTGTCTTTGCAAACTAAATAGCAAAGGTTAAACACACACACACACACACACACACACACTGTCTAAGGGCTGTGCTCACACTACTCAGGAAGAATGAGAGGATGCCATGTGCTGACATAGTTCTGGTTTTGATTATCTGCCTGGTGTACATCCTCGATCACACCCACTTAAAGCAAAAAGAAAAGAAAAAAAAAAGCAATTTGTTTTCCTGAGGTCAGCTAAGACACATGACAGATGGTTGGCTATGGGCTGCATTAGTGTATGGAATGTAAAAGCATTGATATTGACAGTTTACAAGTGAAAAACATAAGGAGAGATTTTTACAAATTACACAGCAATGCAGCTCAAACGGTCCATTCTACAATCAACGACAGACCATTGCTTTGAATGATCTCCCAGAGTAGCTTTAAGCCCTGCTGTCTAATGCCAAAAATGCTTACGTAGAGGAAAATCTGAAAAATTAGATGATTAGTTAAAAAGGGTTGGTTGGACTGGGTGGCATTTCCCAACTGGCTCATGAAGTGGACACCCAAGTCTAGCAAGCAGGGTGTATCATGAAGAACTGATTACACAGCATTCACCCAGCTTACTGCCTGAGGATATAAGGAGCCAGAGAAAAGACGGGTGACTCCCTCAGAGTCTTGGGCTGAACAAACCATGTGAATTATGTGAGTCAAGCAGAGTCTATTCTGGGTCAGTGAAAGGGTCCATACTTTAGTGTCAAAAAAACATTTTCCTTTATGTGAGGCAGCATATTTCTTAAGGTGAGTCAAAGGTGTTCACCAACTCCTTCGACATCTGATCCGCATTATTACTTTTCTCCATGAAATGATGAATTACTTGCAACTTTAGTTGGACTTTAGTTCAGGCCCCACAGGGGGAAATAGGGGTTGGAAAGAAAGCCATCTAAACACCTACATGGTATTTAGTGTCAGGAATTTGTTGTTTAGATCTCCTAGTGATTAATGAACACAATATTAAAAGGGTTTGTTTTTAATAGGCTATGTTTTGATGGCCTGATGGCTGATGTGGATTTTAGTTGGAGTCGCAAACTTTAGCAGAATGTACAGAATTTTTAAAATGGTGAAAAATAAATCTCATACAATGTGGGGTAATTTAAAAGACATTTGTAAAATGTCTTGCCCGCTTGTTGTCGAGCCATCTTTTCCTCATCCAGCACAACCCTGCTTAGGTTATAGGTGCATCAAATGTCCAACATTACACACTTTGTTTTTTCTTATCAGTGGTATAATATGTTTTATAAATCGTATATTGAAGTTGGGCAAACTATCACACACAAGCACGCACACACACACACACACACACACACACACACACGCACACGCACACACACACACACACACACACACACAGACACACACACACACACACACACACAAACAAATCATCTGGCCTTTTGTGTAATTTGTACTTTATTGGACAAAGTGTACTTAGCCTATGTACTTTTTAGATTCGTCCCCAAAGGCAATTAGAAGAAAAATAAATGGATGACATATACAATGTGTATTTGTCTTATGAACAATATTAATTCCATTGCGCTTGATTCCAGCTGCAGCAAAAAAATAAATAATTAAATAATTGAATGCCAAAAATGAAACCTTATAACCATGTCTTTTTATGTATGAAAATCAGTGGAGCTTAGCTCTGTGAGCCAATTTATACCAGCTGCCATTTTCTACCCTATTTTCATTTAAAGGTAAGTCAAGGGAACATTTAACAGACAAGCAAATAGAAGTGCTCTCTCTGAGAGCAGATACACCCTGGCATGTTAATTTCACATAAAACCACAGACACGCTCATTTCATTGCCTGGGTACTGACATGACAAATATGTCCTTAGGCAGTTATACTGGAAACTAATGCCAGAAGAGCAGTGCCAAGTAACTAGCATGGCAGAGCAAAGGAGAGGGTGAAACTAGTGCAAGACAAGCAGCTTTCAATAGCCAGATGCCTGACAGTGTATCTTTCCAAGTTGTTTTGTCAGAATCCATATTTACTAAAACTACTAATTAACAATGGTGGAAGGAGCAGTCAGAAAGGTGTTAAAAGCATTTCAGTGTAAATGACATATTATGCCTAAATATCAAGGGCGTCGATTTGGGTAGGGACGGTAGGGACATGTCCCTACCAATATCCAGGGAACACTCAATTGTCCCTAGCAATAATTCGACCAAGCCTATATATATATATACACACATAACCATTGATGTCCATCTGTGTCTTGTGCTTTTTTTACTTATTTCATTTAACATTTATCCAGGAATCATTAAATAAGATAAAAAATATTTTACAACGGTGTTCTGTAAAAAATAGCACAACTTGTGGAACACAAACGGTTAACAGATTTTCCCCCTGTCTTTCTCGTTAATGTGTTGAGGTAGGAGGCTGCAGCTAGATTCCGTTGTATGAAGCAATATGCAACGTGATTATGCAGCTACCGGTATGTGAGTAAGAAAGTATTCTTATAACAACAGTTTTATGCACAAAATACAGGGAATGTTGTCCCCACCAATGTCAAATAAATTATGTCCCCACCAATGTCAAAATCAAACTTACGCCCTTGCTAAATATAATGATCTTGCAGCATCTCATACACACAGTGCAATTGGCTGTACATTTGATAATTATATAGTCTGTCACATACGAGCCTCCTGCCCATCTCTTGCACAGCCGCTACGGTATGCTGTGGTTTTAAAATGTGTTCTCCATTCAAACATTTTAATTACACGAGAGTGGGAGTGCATGGTTTTGTTTCAGCCCCCCTTCTCTGTCATCTGTCATACATCATCATGGATAGATTAAAGAAGATTATGATGGGAAAGAGATTTATATTGCATGTTCTGGGTACCATATTTGGTCTGGCTACTTTGCATTAAGGTGAAATGTACATGAGTACATGAGTTTTTTTTTCCTTTACTAAGAGTGATCTTATTTTATTAGTGGAGAGGATTTCTTTAAACAAAAGGCATTGCTTTACTGGTTTAGTTGCTTGGTACAATAAAGCAGGTGATTAAGGTTTTTTGACATTGTGCCATGTTTTCACTGCAATAAAAGTTTCTGTACAATTGTGTCTCTCACAACGCTGGCTTACCACTTATATTTGATTTGTACTTTGGATGTCTTTACAAAGTTAGAGTTGGACCCACGTCTTGTGCTGTTGAACATCATCGCAGTAAAAAAAAAAAAAAAAGAAAGAAATCCAGATGCTGAAAACGAATATACTTGGGCTTGAGTTTTTCAAAGCCTAGCTTGATATATTTTTGACCTATAGCTGTATGTCTCTTTTTATAAATCTTTACACATTTCTCTCTTTATATGCTCGGCTTCATGGGTTAGTAGTACAAGTGCAATTAGACCTCCCAGAAGCCACTGTTTTCTTTGACACTGACACAAATCCAATCTGGCAGCCAAACCCTTAACTTAAGCCACACATCTCAACAAGCAAAACCATGCAGAGCTTAAGTGGCTGATACAGGATGAATGAAAGGTTGTAATCAGTCAAAAAAAAAAAAGAGAAGAAAAAAGAGACATCTAATCTAACTAGAAAATATACCATTACAATACCAACACTTTTTAAAAAAAAAGTTAAATTATATTTTTTAATGCTAGTCTTAGGACATATTCAGGGGGGGTCTTTAATAGTGCCTGATGCTATTGTGTGAAAGCAGCAGCTGTTGTATTTTTTCACTTATCAACCCATGTGGGCTTCACATGTCTGCAGTAGTCTCTTTAAGCCGCCATGCTGTTTGTGTGGTTTAATTAATTGTCTATGTTTATCAGAGAGTAGAAAGCTAACCAGTAGAAATATGCTATTTCTTCTCTTGTGTATGCGCTAAACACTTTTTTTATGATGCTTACAGAAGTAACTTTTTTAAGGTTATGCTTCACCATGAACCATTATTTTTACACCGTTTTATAGATCAAATTTAATAGAAGGAATTTTGCACATAACACTGGGTGCATCTTCTGTGTATGCAAAGAAACAAGATGTATGGTACTGCGTGTTCCACAATAGCTAGCGTAATTACTAATACTGATGTTATTCCTAAACTGAGACCTGTTTCATTTGTAACATTGGCAAATTAGTATCCCATAAATAAGGTTGCTGTGTCTGAAGTCTGACTTCATAATGACATATAGCACAGGCAATGTGGGTGGTTCTGGATTACAAATTTCTTCAAATGCCCAAGACCCAAAGGTGGTCTGAAATATTGGCGTACTTTGTATGAGTATTTTAGCGCCACATATTATAAAATACAGATACATTCTGTTACTGTGAACTCAACCCAAGGGTCACCAAGTACTCTCTAGTCAAGGGGACATTACAATCAAATGCTTTAATATATGTGCATCCCACATATATGTGCATTTCATGCCTACGACAACTTGTACTCAATCTCCGGAAGACCTCCCACATCATCCCATTGCTGTGCTCCCTCCAGTTTCCCCGCATCAGATGTAAAATAAAACAATCCCACATCTACCTGACAACGCTTTTCGGTTCCCTCTCTGTACCAGTTTCCTTTGATGCACAATCATGACTCGACTTAAACAAAAATACCTCAAGACACAATGAAGTCATGCATGCAAGACTTTTCTCTGTACCTGCACCCAGATAGTGGAACAAGCATTTCCTGGCTGTCCCTATATTTTCATATATATGCACTTTTAACTAGTTCATTGGCATGCTCGTTCCTGTCATACCCAGACTCCCTACACAGCTTTTGCGTGACACTCATAGGGGTCCTAACTTGTGTTTTGGGGGCTTGTCTTATATGATATCTTATATGATGTCTTATATGATATCTGTTAGTTATGGTCTGTCAAGTCTAGTGTAATTCAACAATGTGTTTGGTTAAAACAAAACACTGATTATAAAGGTACATATACTGTAAGTGCACAGCTGGAAGGACAAAAACCATCATCCATCATTGACACCCCAGCTAAGTCTTTTAATGTTTCTGCCAACATCACTGATGCAGTGCTGGTTCTTTTAGCTGGTTGTAATTCAACAAAAGCAAAAATGTCCCCCATTTATTACACTCAACACCAATGTAGATCATTGTGCATGCAAAAGGCAAATCACCCTTATCTACTGTATGTATCTTTAAGTCTGAACTAATATTCTTCCAAATGTACTGGTATATCAAAGTTAATGTACATCTATGTTTTAGAAATAATAATAAAATATCTCACACACAAAAATGACTACATTCCGGCTGGCCTAAAGAGACAGCTCCACTGCACTATTTAAATTCTTTAATACAGCAGAAGAGATTTATTGGGCACCGTATGTGTGGTTTCTGTGTGGTAGGCTCTATAATGTGATGTAGATCACTGACTCCTGCTTCCAATGCTCTGGCTCGTACGTTCAGTAACACTCTCCCAGTAGCTGTTTGCTCAGTAGATTTTCAGCGCCACTGCCTTTCCCAAATACTGGGGTGCTGAGAGATGGCCCCTGTTTGTTTTCACTGTTACTAAGATCGCTAAAACAGTCAGTTTCCTTTACTATATTCAACTCTAAAATAGACATGTACAAGTCAAATGGTGGCCAGCGTCCCAAGGGATTAAAGTTCATGATGTGAATAAAGGACGTCGTTTTTACCTACTTATATATTGTCCTTGTACAATCACTAGACAATTCATCGATATTCAAGCTTCGTACTTAAAACAGTTGTTAATGGCATTGTTTTTTAACACCCTCTTATATCGTTTCCAATTATTCTAGCATGCAATCACAGAGCACTGTAAGTCATTACAACATAACATGTTTCATAATATTTTAACTATAGAGTACTACCAGTTTATGCCAGTTTATTACAGTATATTTAGAATAGCATTCTAAGTAATATCCACTTGATTAAGTTATTAAAATATTTTCACAAATATCATTCAGACATTTACTGTAGGATTTATTTATGTTTTTGGAATTTTAAGTATTCTTTCAGAACACTGTGGTATAGAAAAGTTTATTATATTTTTGTAAGGAAATGGATCTGCGTATGCTTAAACCTACAGAGATCTTGTTTGCTGTAACTGATATTTCTGAGTTTAAATTTCAGACGATGCAATGCAGATATATTGAGAGAGACAGAGACATCGGTGCAGTTATAGATCAGGAAACATCCTCAAAATGAGCATTAAAATATCAACTGTGGTCTAAAGCCTGTGAGGTTTCCATAACTTTTCAAGCAGCAGTAAAATGACCCTTATTTTTAATTTTCTGCCTACATCTTTAGATACTAGACTGAATGAGCTCAGTATCAGAACTCAGAATATCTGCACAATCATATTTGTCTTCAATGACCACAAAGGTGGCAAAAAATAGAGTGTAGTATCTTGCTAAATTTCTCCCTGTGGCTAAATATGGTACAAAAAAGGAGACTGATGTACTTGCTGCAAACACAAATATACAGTGATGGACACATAAAGTCAAAGCTGCTACTGAAACAGCCAGACTCCTGTGTATGGGGGCCATGATAAACACAGAGAGCACTTGTTTGCCTGCAGTCTGTGTTGACTAACGGAAGATGGACTGCTGAATTGCCTGAGAGTTGATTTTCGTGTAGGGGCGAAATGTCAGAAATAAAGAGTGAAAGGAACGGCTAAAAAGAGGCTCTGTATGCATGCTATGCTGGGTGGTCAAGCTATAGATAAAGACATGGACATCTAAAGCAAAGTTTGTGAACCTTAAAAGAAAACAGCTTCATTTAGATGTCTGGTGTGTGTTCAGGCAGTTCGTTCTGTTTGTACAGCTGACTGAAAACTCAAGAGTCTCAAGTAAGGTATGGTGGATAACATATAGGTTAGTGAAGATGACTCAAGATCACTATGATAAAACCAAACAAAACAAATCCCTCCAAAACCCCTCTGGTTGGATTGCTAATAAATGTCTTGGGACCAGTCTTTAAGGTCAAAAATGGGTTCTAATGTGTTATTCAGAAGGTAAAACGACAGTGTCTGCTTTCTCCAAAGTGCATTCCCCAGATGTGCTTTTTGGGAAGAACATACAAGACTGTATCAACTGCTATTTACAGCTGCTTTGGCTGACCTTATGGACAGCGGGCATCTGGGACAAGAGGTAAATAAAGCCAGTTGTGGGTGAGATTTTTAGGATGCCTGGACAGGATAGCATAACTGATGGGATCTTAAACAGGTGTTCTCTGTAGCAATTCATACTGTACACTGCATAAGTGCCTGGTGCCAGTCATGCTTGGGTTTCTTGGCTCAAAGCGTGTTACTTAGCCTTGTACAGGGGCCTTATTTGCCTTGGAAAAACACCATGCCAATTGCCTTAGCATTTAAACCACTAATGGTGTCCCACAGACAAAAGGGTTTTTGGCTGAATCCTGTACACATGAAGTGCCTTAATGTGCGTTTTCTTTCCCAGTACAATTTTAATCTAGCAGAGATGCCTGTGCAACCAGCAGCTCTATTAGGAAGAAAACTCATGCATTTCTGTTTAAATGTTATGCCACACTTAATGTGTGGACAAACAAGATAAAATACCTTTTAGTTACCACTTAAATTACCACATATTTAATGAGGTGTAAATGTTCCCATCACTCACAGAGAAAGCTGGTTTTGTATTTTTGATATAGCATTGTTTATAAGCTCCACATCCACAATTCCCAAATCTAAGAACTCTTAATTCTTATAACTTACACCCTACAGTCATGCTAAATAATCCTTAAACATCTATTCTTGTTCTTATTCACTAGATTTCTGATTTTGCCTTTCTGGTTTGTTCACTTCAGTGTTCAAAACTTGCATTGCATAACTTATTAAAAACTGTCCTCATTTATTTCACTAGTGAAACTGAGGAGTATATATTGCATCATAGTGGCAAAAGATAATAGATAGATCCGTAAAATTTTTAAAAAGCCGCCGTTTAATAGTACCCAGTCCCTTACATTATAATGCAACTGTCTCTGCTTAATAACTTAATATCTATTAAATAATATAACTGATAGATTAATTACATCCACTTTTGAAATTTGCACACCATCTTTCCTCATATGTCAGGATTTCCTCTTGCTTGCTCTTCTTACTGACTTCCACTTTAAATTCGATTGAGTTTTATTCTATATCAGTTCAGTGTGTTAACTCCCATTAAATATCCACAGCATGAACATGGTTACAGTTCTGGATGATTTTGCTAACTGGCATAGAGTGATATACCATGTAAATACCAAATACATCACAGCAGATGACTTACAGCTGACATGAATCTAACAATTATCAGAGACGGAGCTTTTTTACGCTGTCATTCACCTTGAGCAATACAGTATGGAAAAGCTATCTTACACTCAACAAGGTTTTTTTCTTTAGTCTCCTTTCATATTTTTCTTTCATAGTAGGCACTGAGGGATGACTGCATCTTTTTATGCATCAATAAGAGGGGATTTATGTGTCTCAGTAGGAGTACAGCGTTTCATGTGCTCTTGAAATAGTATATCCCTGCCTGTCCATCAGCGAGATGTGGATGCATAGTTTCCTGGGGCATTCATGTTAAGCAAGGGTTCTCCTATGCTTCTATTGTCCTCTTTATGATATCACATGGATAGCAATATCCTCTTGGCTTGCTGCGGATCAAATCTGTGAAATGGATGGCGAGATTCAGTAGCTCTCACCCTAGGTAACTGTTGGGTCTGATTTCAGTTCAAGTTGCATGAAAACTCTTATCACAGTAATGAAATACACGTACATCAGATAAGAGTTATATTAGATCTTAAGTAAAATGAATCCGAGTTCTATGGAGTTCTAAAGGTTTTTACCGGTGTGAGTCACATTTTGAGGCCATTCTAATGTTAACATTCTTGGGTAGAGTACAATGACAATGAATTGGAACATTCACTTATCAAGGCATATGTATACTGCTGCATCACCATCTATCCATCCATCTATTTATTCATCCATCTTCTGTATCCTACAGCCTATCCAGCTCACCTTACCCATGGAAGGGCACAACTGATTCACACACTACAGACAATTTACAGATGTCAATCAGCCTACCACATTTCTTTGGACTGTGGAAAAAAACCAGAGAAGCAGGAAACACTCAATTCACAGGGAGAACAGGGAGATCTAGCTGCGCACACACAGGGCAGAGACAGGAATTCAACTTCCAACCCCAGAGGTGTGAGTCAAAGCTGCTAACCACTAAGTCTTTCTGCCCCCTCAACCACTCCATCACAGTGTGCATCTAATTCTGTGCTTCTCTGGAGCCTACAAAAGGAATCTCTTTTTGTGTTTTATTACAGATGGAAAACGAGGACACGCATCAGACTAGTAGTCTTATTTTAGACTATTAACAGTTTATAAGAACACATGAAAGCAGTGAATGCAGTGGTTCTATGTGATTTTTAATGTAATGCATTTAAGATTTATAAGAATTACTCATTAGAAACTAAAACATATCTGAACAGCCTGTTTACTCCCATATTACTTCATTGTATTTGTTCATTCCTCAAACCTTTCAGGCCTTTTTAGTGTAATTAAATTGAACTGTCTTGGCACTAGTTCATTGGTACTTTTTACTTGACAAAACAACACAGTACTTTGGAATTTGCACTGGCCTGTCCTGAACACATGCAAGTAAAAACAGATCTTTATGATGTTGTTATCTGTTTTTACTGTATACCATGTAATCTTTTGGATTAGTAACACTATTCGAGTGTTATAATCACTTTGTTAATCATTAATCATGCTAAAGCAGTAGTTTTATAACACAATAGTTTTTTCTTGTCAGTTGTAAGTACAAACAGATTCATTTTTGCAATTTTTATTACATTTATTGCAGGATTTATCCCTTACAATTGAGTCTAGCTCTATGTACTGTAGCAATGCACTTCAGCACTAACAGAAAAGCTCTTTTTGTTTAACAAGTCACCCCTTTATGAATCAATCACCTTCAGTAAAGAAACCAAGCTACTACAACTCTATTCCTTTAAACCAGGGTTGTCCAATCCTATTCGCAACAGTGTATGTTTAGGTTTTCATTCCAATCCAACAGGAGCCACATCTGATTCTACCTTTGTAATCAGCGGCTTTTGATTCATTTTAATGAAAAACTTAACCCACGCTGACCTTTTCCAGATACGATTGGACACCGCTGGGCTGCGGATAGGTTTGATCAGCCCTGCTTTAAACCCAAACCCAACCACGATGCCTTCTCTTTCAAGCAGTTGTTAATGGATCTCTTAGTCATCCAGCCTGTAAAAGTAATGCCTCTAGCAGGTGTACAGGTAGTGAGCACACAATTAATCTTTAATAGTGCAATGGGCAGGAAAGATGAAGTTCTCTCATCTCTATCTTTTAAAATTATTTTAATGATTTTGAATATGGTGTTCGCATTGCTGCTTATACAGCTGGGTAATATGACAAAAACCTATTATCAAAAACATTTTTAAATTACTATACATATATATATATATATATATATATATATATATAAAACACTTAAACAATTCGATTTCTAAAGATTAATTAGAAAATCTTAACATTAAATCAACTGCTTCTAGCTGGTTACAAGTATACTATATAGTATACTATACTATACAGTATGTAGACACATAACCAATCACACATATTTGTCTGAATAATATTGCATATTATAAGTATCATCTTTTGGTCAGGTTTCCCACGAGATTTACAGCAATTGGCAGACACACTTATCCAGAATGACTTACATTATCTCGTTTTTACATAACTGAGGGTTAAGGCCCTTGCTCAGGGGTGCAACAGTGTCAACTTGGTGGATATGGGATCGAACTCACAACCTTATAATTGGTAGCCCAACACCTTAACCACTAGGCTACCACATGTCACTAGATTCTGTGAGGAATACATTCATTCATCCACAAGAGCATTAATGAGCTCAGGGACTGATGTTTGGTAAAGAGGCCTGGCATGTAGTTGGAATTCCCTTTTATACCAAAGGTGTTGAATGACCTTGGTGAAACACCAACCATGGCATATCATGATTTTATTTTAATTTTGAGTTTTGTGCATTGTCACACTGTAACACGTTTGCACCCCTTTTAGTTTCAGTGAAAAAGGAAAAAGCTTATTGACACAACATACAGGGACATTCTGTGATTCTGTTCATCATCCTGATCCGGTTTTATCCGGATTTGTATTGATATTGCTCTTTTAACCTCAAAGTGTTTTAATTGACCGATTAATTAAAATATGATTGATTTTACTTCTGATTTATGGATTATTTATTTTCTGATTTATTTGATTGCTTCACTATTATTCTTTTATGACAAATCAGAAATAGGGAGAGGAGGTAATCCGAAAGTCAAGGTCATTCATTTAAAACTGCAGAGCCTGCAACTTCTGAGCTACAATCACTCAGTGGGAGGACATGGGAGGAAAATAAATACAAAGCATGGAAAGAGTTTATGCCAGTATAGCTGACCTTACGTAACCTACAGTGCAATCAGACTGTACTTCCTGGCTTTAATGTAGCACATCACTAGAATAGACTGATAAATTATGATATGGTTTAAAAATAAATCAGGAAGTAAACCTGTCTGGGTAACGCAAAGTGCCTTGCCTTCAGTGGGCCTCAATGGCACATTAATTCACACACATTCATTTTATTAATCATAGTAGAATATTTAAGAATGTTTAAGATATCTTTATGACATCTATCAGCTTCCTTTTTTAAAAGCACATAATAATAAAATGGCCTTAAAACTATTAAACAGCACAATTCCCATGTAACGTAGAGCTTCTATTCAGCCGAGAAGATTTTAAGAAGCCCGTATTTCAGGTGAATTAACAATTTTTATGTCCTCATCGTGATTAAAAGTGATAAAGAAACAGCCATTTCTAAACCCTTCAAGGTCATCTCACGTTTCCATAAAGCTTTCATGAATCATTCAGCAATGTTTAATCCACATTATTCAAAAGATACAAATGTCAAGTAAATTTAAGATAAATTTTTACTAATATGAATGTGAAACTTAATATTACCTGGACAGAGGACAGAAGAGCAGCCTAAACCAAATAACCAGGGTGCTCTTATAAGTCCTTTGGTTGAAGGCAAATTCATTCATTCATACAAAGAACAACAGCATAAAGCAACCTTAACATTTACAAGCACTCCATACATACATTTTAGGCACTGTTTCACACCAACCACCATAACTGAGAGTTTTTTCTTTTCACATATGAGCTGCCAAATTTCCTATGCTTCTTGAAAGATGGAACATCACTATGCCCTCTCTGGCTTTATCCCAAATCTGTATAGTCCAAATGCACACTCAGCATCACTATAGAGAGAGGAAGAGATTTTCCATTCTTCAGTAGTCAGAAAACTGAGTTCTTTTTGGATGAGAGCTCTGCATGGGAGGACTATCGGGTACTGAGTCAGACCAAGCCAAATAAAAGAAAGACGTATAAAGCAAAGATAAAGCATGCCAAGGGCAGAAAAAAGGAATGGCACTGATGAAGTGAGAAGCTAACCAAACCCACTGACACTTAATATTCAATATTTACTGGATGTTTTATAAGTTACTCCTTTGGTAACACACAATGCTTAACGACATACCTATGCTGCTTGTATATAAATGTATATTTACAGCATTGGGTAGAAGTCCTTATCCAGGACAACTTACATTTATACAGCTTAGCAATTGTGGGTTAATTCCATGCTCAGGGGCCCAGCAGTGGCAGCTTGGTAGTCCTGGGATTCAAGCTCATGTCCTTCTGAACAATAGTCCAACACCTTAACCACGACGCTAATTAGGATTACAATGATTATGGTTAAAACACATTTGTTGCATACTACAGCAGTCCACAGGGGGAATTGAGACTGCATAATTATTTAACAAATTTTCTTGCACAAGCCCATATTTCAGCTTCTTTTTTTGCCCTGACGTATTCTTAAAAATGGCTTGGTTGTCCCACATGTGGGACTAAGAATGTTTTTTCATTGAATGGATTGACACGTTCACACAGCGACACCCTTGGAAAAATTGTTCTCACTTCTGGTCAATTTCATGACTCAGGTCACATGACATATATTTATATTGTAGACGTAAAGCCAATAGGTTGTGGGGCAATGTCTGGAACAACAAAAAAATCTATTGGGAGGGGGTGTGGGGGTCCATGTGGCAATTTGTGGGTCTTTCTGGAACAAATGTAGACAATATATCCTGACAGACCTGTGCTCCAGATAACCTAAGCCTAACAAACAGATAAACAGATACTGGGTTGTTATATAACAGAGAAAATCACATAATGTTTGGTACAGAGAATATTTACTTGATATATTATATAGTAATATTGATATATTACTTAATATACTTGACATTTATTTAACATTTATTCAACAATAAATTTTTCATTTAATTATTCAACAGTTTTAAGGGAAATTCTTCAGGACAGTTTCTGGTTTCTCTGTAACACGACAAGCTGCAATATGTGTATATGTGTGTGTATATATATATATATATATATATATATATATATATATATATATATATATATATATATATATATATATATATATATGATGAGAATGATGAAAGTAAAAACAAATAAAGGAAGGAATTACTTTGTATTCCTTCCTTTATTTGTTTTACTTTCATCATTTCCAAAACCCTTGCTGCTTTGTATAAGACAATGGAATATCCGATCAGCTGATCCTTATATCCATGGTGCATAAACTCAAAGCTTGCTCTCTATTTCACACACATAATTGCACACATACCCTTTTACAAAAGAGCCTATTTATACCCAAAGCTGCCATAGGTGGCAATGCCCACCTCTAGCTTCAAATGTAAAATAGCCTTGGCTGGTAGAAAGGCAGAAGTTTGGCAGTCATTCTATGTATAATTCCCACCCTTTCCCTAAGGTAATTACTCTTTAAGAAAAATAACAAGCTTTCTGACAGGACACAGGCTACTTCCAGCTCATTTTCACTTTCGAGAATCAGGCTAAATGCCTCATAAATACACATTATGGTCTCACAAACTCTCACGCGCTTGATGCAGGCTCATCAAGCAGGATTTAGCTTTAATAATTGTGGGATTAGTTTGGGTTTCTTGTCAATGTAAGACATATACACGTAATTGCAGTATCACATTCTCCCTCTTTTATAATATCCTATATTTAATCAATGTTTATGTCCTTGTCTTTGTTCTCATAAAGATTTCGATCCTCAATCTACTGTTACCTTTATAGGCTAATGAGAAGTTTTTACCATCTGGGGTTTTAATTGAAGATTCTGTTATCAAGTCTTACATAAAACATATACTTCAAAATACATCATATAAGGAACAAATAATATGTATTTGGGAGACAGCACACATTTAGACATTTGAGTTGAGTTTACATTTTACAGTTATTTCTGAATGAATGGTCACAATGTAAGTCTATTAGGTGACATTTATGACGTTATGGAGAACAAGTTTATTTGATGAAATCATTTTGATTAGAAAAAAAAAATTAAATGAAAGGGAATCTATAAATTTTAACACGTTGTGGCTGACATACTTAAAATAAAGGTTCTCACACAGATGTTTTATATATCCATACACCTATATGTAATTGCTTTAACTCTTAAAGGCAGAAAAAAAGCACTGAACATAGACATGTCCCATTGTGGTTAATGACTCATGTGAACGTAGACACTCAAGGCTTTAAAACTTATTTCTGCTCAGTGCTTGTTCATAAGCATTTCTAATGTGCATGTGTGATCTACAACCACTAAAATTCTGTGTAAGTTTATTCAAAAAGAGGTAAAAATAACTCCCTAAAAGTGTCCTGACTCATTTTATAATCCGATAAAATAATTAATTTGTTTATACCGATTGAAAATGTATGATAAGTAGATTCTGTTCCGAAACAAAAACAAACAAAAAAACAAAATCCATACACCAAAACGTCCGGATATACAGACAAACAATTTCTTATAAGTTTACTTCTGTGTATATTTAATGGTGTTTATTCTCTGTTGTCTCATGTTTTTAATAATTATGCATTACTTTCTTGCACATATTTTTTAAATAAAGGAATAAATAACAACTAACGTAGACCAAGATCCAGAACTTAAACCCTCACTGAATATACTCAGTTAAGAAAACATAAATAAAAGGTCAAACATCTTTAGAATGTCTTTAGCATGAACCTGTCAATTCCTGAAAGAAGATGACAAAGACGACATGTAAAGGCAGCAACTGAGCAGAACTGTCACACAATAACTGTCCAATGCTTTTACCACATCTTAAAGACTGATCTTCTTGTTTTCCTACTGAGTGACATGAGTGACATGTAAGCACCAGAATTCCTGTAATCACTGCTTTTAAAGTCATTTCAGGGTTGGCGTGATTAATGGTCAACTGGGGAAAAGAATGATGTAAGCCTGTGAAGTGTGATAGCTAAGAAAAAGGTACGACTTTGCGTAATTGAGCCCCTGAACACAGAGCAAAGCTACTGTGCAGCTAGTGGCTTGTGATCAGGGGAACAGTAACAGTGTCATTTATTTTTGACAGGTACTCCGATCCAGAGAGACTTTAAACATGTCTGCTTAAAGACTATCACTATTATTACATACAGTGAAATAAGACGAAATAATTATCCAGACACTTTTCTTCTTCTTTTTTCAATATACATCCAGAGAGTATCCATTCCAGATTTACACACATTACTGTATGTCTTTTGGAGTAAGCACGTGTGCATGAGCCGAAATAGAGATACGATAAAAAAAAATGAAATTAACAAGGGAGAATAAGTAGGCATACATGTCAATTTATCAGCATTAGTAATTTTCCTTATGGCAAAGTTCTTTAATTTCCCAAGTATATGAAAGGTCCCACTGAATTACAAAATCAGTTGTGATAGCTCTGTAGATTTACTGTTCAAAAATCACCAAGTGAAGGTGAACAATTTTTGCAACTTGATTAATTTACTTTGACTAATTTGACTAACATTTTTTCCACATTTAAAAAAAAAATAAAAAAATCCAAAATCCATTTTAAGGGGAATATGACAAACAATAACCCACACAATAAAAACACACAATAACCTGGTTGCAAAGGTATACACAAACTTGAGTTCAGAACAAACCAATCACGTTCAATCTCATGTTTAAAAGTATCATAAATCTGTGATCAATGAAAGGATTCTGATTAACCCCAAATAAAAATCAGCTGTTTCTAAAGGATTTTCTTCACTACAATGCATGCATGGGATCCCACTTGTTGAAAGACACTAATCATGATATAAAATAATTTCTAAAACATTAGCTATAGCATGGAACATCATCAACAAATAGACTAAACAGAGCACCGGAGTAACATCACCAAGAGCAGGATGTTTTTCAAAATTTAGAAAAGAACAAGACAAGATTTTACCAGTGAGGCTGTCAAGAGACCTACAGCAACATTGGAGAAGCTGCATGAGTATCTGATAAATACTGTTTACTCTCTGCATCTCTGAATCTCTCATATGTCTGGGATATAGGGTAGTGTAGCTAGGCTGAAGCATCCAAGTGTAATAAATCACCTCAAATCATGTGGCAAAATGTGTTACGGTCTAATAAGATCGATGTCTGGTATGAAAAAAAAACACTACATCACCATACAGAACACAATACCAATGATACAGCATGGTTGTGGCATGTTTGAAGAAGATTTACCAAATCGATTAACCAAAAGAAGATCAATGGTATTGAATGACCCAGACTCCAGAGTCCAGACCTGAGTCCAGCTAAAAATCTGTGAGATGACCTGACGCAGGCTGTGTACACATGATGCCCTTCAATTTGATGGATCTTGAATGTTTTTTGCAAGAAAGTTTGGGAAACTAAGTGTCAAGACGTGCCATGCTGATAGACTCTTCCCCAAAAAGATTGAGCAGTGAAATAAAATCAAAAGGTGAAACAAAGTGTTCATTTAGGGCCTTTTTTTTCTCTACATATGTCTTATTTGGATTGTATTTCACTTCATTTTTATCTTTCGTAACTGAGAGCAGAAAAACTTCGGACATAATTTATCATGGATTGTTTTTTTACATCACAAAAACCAAACATTTTCACAATAATGTTTGAATCGTTTTTTTCCCCTTCCATTTTCTATTTTTATACAGCTCTTATTATGCTCATGAAGTCAAGTCACATTTAATGTGTACATTTTAAGCAGATATATGTATGCGCTTGAAGTATTAAATAACAAAAAAATAACAGAGAATTCTTTTATCCCTGTGGTTTTGAAAGTGGGATCTGGGTACCCCTAGGCATCCATGCAACATCTGGGGTCCATGAGTTAAAAAAAAATTGGTACAGTAAAAGAAATCGCAACCCTTCTGTGTCAAAGTGACCTTGGACCTAATGTGTCGTTCCGTATAAAAAATAGGAATAATAAAGCTCTATGGCACCAATAAATTTTATGCTCACAAAATAAATCTGCACTAAGGAAATTTATTTTTAAATTTAAAGGAGTCTCTTGCTCCAGAATGTTTCAGAACCTCTTGCTTTATATTAGGGATAAGTTCTGTAAGTAAATAAGTCTATTTAACTCATTGCTCATGTGTTCTTTCCAACAGACTCCCAGTGAAATATTACTTTAAATTTTAACATATACACTTTAGCAATAACTATAGGGTTTGGTCATATAAAATAGATAAAACTTAAAGAGAATGTCTGGAAGCATGTGAAGCAGGTTGTTTTCTTGAGCTCTTAAAAGTGTGAGGTACGGTGTGTGCCAAAGTTAACTGGGCACATGGACAGCCTTGAAAAAAAAAAAAAAAAAAAAGATTCAAGCATGTCTATGTGTGTGTGTGAGAACCAGCTCAAAGAGTCATTGCTTTCGCTTTTCCGCAGTGCCATGTAGCTGGAGCGCATGCAAAGTAGGAAAGCAGATGTTCACACCACAGGAAACATCATTAGCCTCGCAAACATTTGTCCCAACCAGCCATGGAGTCCCTGGTCAGAGCACAACTGTCCCTTTTCAGCACACTCTCTCCTGACTCTCTCTCTACTCTATTATTTGTCACCACATACTGTAATGACGTCTATGATTCGGTGAATCCGCTTCTACAATTACGTGTGTACTAATACTTACAATTTCATATATGATGCATTTCCACCCACTGCCTTCAGCTTTGTTTTTAGCCCTGGCCCATGAGTAATCCAGCTAATCAGGTCTTTCTTCAGTGCATCTCAAGGACATTTTCCTCCTAGTTCCCTCCTCTTCTTTTTACTTCATCTTTTTTTGGATGAGCCTCGAGCCTTGCTCAGTTCACAGATGGGGCAATGAATGCAATCTGGGAGCCATATGACACCCACCTCTTTCTTCTCCTTTCATCATCTTCTTTACTCTTTCACCATAGCTTTTTACAGTTTTCAACTGTCATCCATGAGCACATAATAGGGACATGGAAAAGGGACAAACACAGCACTATTGCCAAGATGGAACAGTAGAAGCACGTTTTACATTCAGTCACGAGAAAAGAACAAGATGTCAGTAGTCGGCACTTTCATATACAGCTTTAATTGACGGTGATTGTCAATGTAAATGTCATAGTAAGAGACTTAAAGAGCTCTAAACTATTTGAAGGTATGAAAGAGCACCAGTCAAAGTGCTCTATTTCAATGTAATGGAGGATACGGTCACCCTAGTCGATGTAACGTGTAGTTAGGTCCTGAAAACTGCTATGTATAATGTTGTTAAGTGTGTATGTATAATAACAAGGGTTAGAAGATCAAATTAAAAGAACATATATTTACACATTGATCCATTTATCATAACATGCAGTCTTCCGGGTCTGATGTCATGAGTAAATCAACAAGTGACTGATGAAAACTGGTTGGTGCTGTTTTTTTTTAAGAATAAATAAATGTTTGGTTACGATGTAAAAGGGTACTGTCTGTTTGTGCTGTGTATTTGATGCAATTTTAAAAATAAAGAATGCTAACTATCATGCTGTCTTTCTGTTCATTTCTTTGTAGTCTGAGCTGTTTAGTCAACCAGTCGGTGCAGGTGAGGTCTAAATGCACAGGTGAACCCTTGCAGGTGGAAAGAGCTTTTCTTTGACCCTCTGTTTTAGTGCCCTCTGCTGGACACTGATCGTCAATGGTCACCTTATATGATAAACAACCCGAAAAGAACAATTAAAGACATTCCAAAAACTTGTGTTTCTTTAACCAGAGTGTTATTCTTGGATTGTTTTTGCTGTTTGATTTGTAACCTGTAAGTCATGGGTTCTATTCCCGAGATGCAATTTTTACTAAAAGTTAGTATGAAGTTCTATGCAAATAAACTAACACAGAACAAGACACAGGGAGAACAAGTGAAACTCCATACAGATAGATATTAGAGCTGTGAGCCCTACGTCCTATTGCGGTGAGGAGGCATAGTTAGTTTTAAGCTATATTTAAATACATTTTTTTTCTTAGACTGTCAACAGACAAAAACAAACAAAGCAAAATCAGCATGCAATAAAAGTGTCCATTCAGTACAAAACAGCCAACAAAAGCAACCTGGTGAGAAATCTTGCTGAAAAGAATTTAATTCAGACATCTTAAGAGTTTAATTCAGACATCTTAATAACTAAAAAGATTTTCCGGCATACTGAATGACACTGAATCTGCTCCATGGCCATCGCACGTTAAACCTCATAATTTTATGCAGCCTAATTTTGAAGGAATGTAATAAATCACTGGTGTTTATCACTAATCTTAGGGTATTAATGGTTGCTATCTAGTATTATATTTTCTGTATTCGAAGCTATATTGAAATTTTATTTGTAGCACCCTTAATCTTTAGTTTTATTCAGATTATTTTAGGTTAAAACTTTAATAGCGCAGTCTGGGGCTGTGACCGTTCCATGACCCTGTCATCTCTTTTTACTCATCTGACACAGGCTTGTGGGAACACACAACACTGCCAGAGCATTTTCACCGCATGCTTCTCTCCAAATAATTAAATCAATAGAAACGATTCTTTTTGACAGAATGTTGATGCTTATTCGTTTCTATTCATATCAAAATCTTCTCACTACGAAGAGGCATTTCTAGAAGTAGGACGTGGGGAAAAATGTAATATTTGTGCAGGGTTAATATTACAGTAGCTAATATTCCTAAACAAAACTGGATTTCAAGTGACTTGCTTCCAGCCTGTTCAGTGCACTATGAAAAGCCTTTGGTTCAGTTTCCAGCAATTTAAACAGCTCAGTTACGTTAAAATGGCTGTCACACTTTGGCATTGTGAATATTGAGAGAGTAAAACATCACAATGGCTAGTACATGTGTGTCTGACTTTGCACAGAGTATCACTTCCTCTTTCAGAATATCTCATCCATAACATTAAAACCGTTGAGAGGTAAAGTGAATAAAATTTTATAAAGATAATAAAAGTAAAATAATAAAAAAAATGAATAAAGATTATCTCTTGTCAAAGTTCTCAAAGTTGTCAAATGTGTAGAAAGATGCAGGAAAAATGGCGCAAGCGACTTTGACATTCTCAAGGATGTGAGTGACTTTGAGACGGGTCATATTGTTATGTCTATAACACTAGCATCTCCAAAGCAGCAGGTCATGTTGGGTTTTCCTGGTATTCACTGGTTAGTACCTACCAAAGGTGACCCAAGGAAGGACACCCAATGCTCACTGACGCATGACGCAGCCTGTCTGTCTGAATTTAATGAACATTACCAGTGATCTTTCCTTCTTTCTCACCTGCAACTCCACACTCATTCCCTGTTAGTTCTGCCTCAACACACACTTGGGTTCGCCCTCTAACACATTTTCAGATCTGCAGAAAGGCCAAGGGATGCCAAGGACATACTCTTTAATTACTCTCTGCTCCAGGAGCACTATGTTTAGCTTAATAATGGTGCAGTTTTCAGCCATGCAACCAGAACAACGTTAAATATCTTTTTGTTCTTGTTTTTGAGGAGAACTTATAACATTAATGTTCAGACAACAGCAAATTGCCTCCTGACCAGCCATCGCTAATAAAACTCAGTGCTCAATGGGTTGTAGCTCCTGAGATGAAATTCTGCTCAGCACAGTTTTAGAAATACATTATTATCACTCACTGTAGCCTTCTTGTCAGCTCTAACCAGCATGCCCATTCTTAGAAAAAGCCTAGAAGCTCAATGACCTGTGCAGTCAACAAAGCATTTCTGTTTTTGGCTGGATGCCTTTTTGTTTCTTTTGTTTCTCACAAAATTCAGCGTAAACACTAAAAGATCAATTTTAACCCTTTAAGAAAGAAATATTGTGGCCCTCTTTACAGTATCGCACTATAATCATGTCATATAATCATGTCTGATCACTAAAATCATGTTATTTAACATAATGATATGTATTCAAATCATTTTATTTGGCATGTCTTAATTCTATTACATTTTTTTTTTTTTTTTTCCCCCCTCTGTGGCACTTCCTTATAGCATGAGGAGAATTTCTGCCACTCTTATCTTTTGTGTTCTTAGACAATAATGACAGTGCCCTTTCCTGTTGGCTGAGAGATGAAAGAGTCTGACAAGCCAACAGGATGTCCAGCATAAAAGACAAGGTAATATTTGTCTGAGAGTTATGTTAAGACTAAGACTAAAAGACAAAAAAAATAAATAAAATAAAATAAAAACACCACTAAGATACTTTTTGTTTTTCGAACCCATAATTGTCTCTGCTTAGTCCTCAGTTATTCATCTAGAATCATATTATTCGGTAATTAGAGTGAAATTAATAGGAAAAGGTAAATAGACAGTGAGCGGTGAGAGTCAGGATATCTGGCCTACTTCATGCTATTCATCAAGAAAACTCCCTAGATAAAGCAATGTCAGCAGAACGGAAATGAAGTTTGAGCAAATTAACCAACGAGGAAACAATGACACAGATTTTCTGTCCAATATCCAACACCAGCTGAGAAAGTCTGCAAGAGCTGTAGCTGGTAAGATAAAACAAACTTGTTAATATACTGCAAAGTTGGCTTCTTCTTCTTCTTCTTCTTTAAAAAAAAAAAGGTTCAATCAGAACAGTAATGTGTCTTCAGTTTGCCGGTCTGGAAGTAGCCTTAATCATTGTATATTGTACATGAGTTTTCTCTAAAGGATCCAGGTAGAACCCCTGTAAAAAAATGATGTAACAAAGACTTCACCCTGAAAATAGTTCCTGGCTAAATGAATGAAATGCATTATATGAATATTATCTATGAGAAGCGCTCCAATCATGACTCATACCTAACTAGCAGGGTTGCCAGGTTTGTGTCTCCCAGCAGGTTTGATAAAGTGTACAATTATGAAGTCTCATAAATATGATCAATTTGTTTGGTGACTGCAAAAGCCATAGACATGATTGACGCCATGCCACGTGGATGTGGACACTGTATTTTCAGTACAGATCACTCATATCAGGACAGAAATGTTTCGCAGGATAAAGGTGATCACTCTGTATTGATATGTAGTAACCATTCTATTACTTTTAAAAGTGAAATTTTGATAGATTACCCAAAAGTTTACCCAAAGGTTACACAGGATTACAATAATTCCAGTTCCAGAACCTAACGAGAGACACATTTGAAACTGGGGATGTGGAGTGAGTGGTTTTTTTGATGGCATGCCGTTCTACAGTAATGTCCATCCATGTATTTACAGTTCTGATTCTAAAGCGTGTGCCTGTAATGTCAAAATGCTTGTTTGCATTGTAATAGTTTTGTTGAGCAGGGATTGGGCACAAGTAAAAAAAAATTGAAAAACTCACACACTTTATCTGCTAGTATAAAGCATTGTGTTGTTTGCATAAATTGCAGGAAACTTGTCTGATAAAGAGACTAAAGAGATAATATGTACTAAAAGGCATGCACACAAAGGTATACACACAAACTTTTGCATTTATGTGAAACTTTATTTCTGTTTTCTCACTGATTGCAAATCATAGATTCTCACTGGGAGATGAGGGTTAAGCTCTAGAGTTACCCCTGCCAGGCAGTATTGAAGTGCATTCCTTCTGATTTTATACACTGCATTTTTGTTACTGACTTATTATGTATTAATTCCATTACGAAGCAATGTTATGTAGTGTTTCCCCAAAGTTGATTCTTTTTTCAATAAGAGTAATTTGCCAATAATTTTTTGTTTTTAATTAAAGCACAATTCGTCATAATTTTTTTTCAATTCATAATCACATTTAATGCAGTGGAACATCTTTAATCCAAGTTAGTTCCTGGTATTACTTTTCTCAATCGCTTGAAATGCGACATGTCATTTTACTAACAAAACACACACAAGTGCGAAGGAATTATTCTGCAGAGGAATTATGTACATCAAAGCATTGGTATTCTTTAATAAACATGCCCTTGCAGAAAGCATCAATGTAAAAGATTATATGTTTTTGTTACACTTTTTAATAAAGTTCAAAATCCTTCGAGCAGATTAACAAAACCTGACCTGTATTTTGACTTGAGGCCTTTACTGTCTGACATTACTGTCAGAACTTCATTTATATGCAACACTTTCAGACCAGTCAGTCCCATAAACAGCAGTGCTGAGATGTCCAGTGTGATCCAAAAAAACAGACATTTGATTCTTTTTCTTGAACGCTGGGTTTTCCTCTTGGTGGTAACATGACCGAGAGATACCTTGCTACAGTTATCTAATATTTACACGGAAGGGATACGACTTTGACTTATTCTGAGCCAGTTCAAGGGTAGCATTCTGAAAAAAAACAACAACCCACTTTTATGCCTGGAAATATAATTGGGGATTATGAAACAATTCAAAAAGACCCTAAACATTGACTTCTTCAGGCAAAAGCCTTCATTAGTCAATTATGTGCTGCATTCATGCAGGAAATGAACCACTCACAATGGCAGGGTCAACAAGGGGGTGGATCACTGGGGGGTGAATCAGCTCGCACCCATCATTATATCAACGAGAACTCAAGAGTCTGTTCATTCTACAGACCAATACCGGAAAAGCAGTGGGTCCTTCAAACACACAGACACACACAGACACTCACACACAGTGCTCAGTATTCCACAATGGCTGCTGATAAAGAAGCATTCTTTTCTCTCTGAAAAAGGAGCAAGGGATTAAATAAAGTGTCAAACAGAGAGTAGCGCGCCCACACAATTTGACAAATGTTGCAGGAAATTTTGTTTTTGAAGTGCCTTGTGGGAGAACCGATTAGGTCACTAAGGCTGAATGTGTTTGTGTGTGAGACAGAAAACAGCAGACGCAGGGAGTGACATCCAATAAAAAATGTGAGAAAGATAAATATAATAATAATAAGGTACACAAGAAAAGAGGATTTAGGGAGCCATGCGATAAATAGAAGCAGGGAAGGTGATACAGATCTCAAGAAAAAAGCTAGCATGAGTGTCTGCATGTAGCTCCAGAGAACAAAAATGGGATATAATACTTCCTGTCACAAAGATGTGACAGATTTATGTAGAATGTAAGAGTATATTCATAGAAGCTTTCCTTATTCCCAGATGTTTTTTTTTCCCTAGTCATAGAATCAACAGTTGGTTTTTATACGATACTGAATTTGGTATTGGTTTGTTTTAGTTGTGAGACATTCAGATAAATCCAGACCCAATTCTAATTACCCTGGAAACATCTGAAGAGCAGACATGTCTGCAAAACATCAAGCAGACATTGTTAGAGTTAACTGTAAAAGTTTTTATGAACTAGGTGACACTCTATTTAAAAAGGATAATAATATCTTCTAATATAGACATGTTGGAAATGTTGGATTCTCACCATCCACTGCACATTAATTTTTAATATTTATAGTTTATAATAAAAAATAGACTAAAGCGGACTCTGTGTGTGTCTGCTTGTCCAAATCATCCTAATACAAGCAATACCAATTCACTCCCTGGATCACATTGGGCCTCATAAATGCTTCATGTTAACTCATCTCCACTGTACTGATAGATATCACGTTTCATCTCTTCACTAAATCCACATTCCTAAAGGCCTCGCTCCTTTTACAACCCCGAGCTGCACATTTCTGTCCCACTTGCTCCCATTTGTGCTTCTCTCTTAGTATTTTATTGAGTGCAGCTTGAAGCGTGAGACGTTCTTCACACACATCATTTATCAATAGTGCCACCCCATTCCTGCAGAGTTGGAGTCCTTTAGGGCCAAAAGACTTAAGATTTTATTTGTGGGTACCTTCCTGAACTCCTGTTCTAATCCATCTCTCTAGGACCTCTTCCCTACAACAGGGAAAATGAAAATAGATAATCATGAAGATAAACAATCTTAATGTAGGCTGTTAACTTCAGTGTGTGCCAACACCAATATAAACGCTGAAGATGTTGATCTCTTTCTGTGGCAGGTGTGGAGGTGCCAAGCCAAGCGTCCCAGACGGGAAGCAGCAGACACGGTGTCGTCCAGTTGTCCAAGTGCATATCATCTTCTAATGAGCTTGACAGATGCTCTTGGCCTTCTAACAGACCGCAAGCCAAACTGTCCCTATGCTGGCATTTACATGTTTATCATTGGTAGAAGTTCATCATCAAATGCTGTACAACATAATCAAGTCTAAAAAATGTTGTCTAGACATGTGTGGTTTCTTAAGAGGCATACCTGTTGTATCATGTATGCTTAAGGAAATGTAGCTTTTTAAAATGTGTTTAACAGTTAAGAGAAAATGAAATTTAGTTTGAAAGCATAATAAAAAATCATAATAAAGGCTGACCTAGACATGAACAGATCAGTGTATTTCTTTAACTCGACTTCCTGTGCAGCCTTTCAGAGTTTGCTGTTTTACACATCTAGCTGTTCAGGGCTTTCTCTGTGTCAAACAACCTGCACAGAGGCTTTCACATCCAGGACGCTGCTGGAGTTGTAGGAGTAGCAGAACAGTTTGGAGATTTTCTGTCTTATCTCAACTGATCATTTATGGATGTGTTATATGGCATGAATAGTTACAAATATACCAAGACAGCACTGAATATCTGCCATAGAATATGCCATGAAAATTACAAGATCAATAAATCTCAAATTGAAATTTACCTTCACTTCAAATTCACCTCACTGAACAGTAGACACCGTCACACTCCAGCTTTGCAGAGATTCTAATGTAGCTTTCGACCCCTAATAAGCAAAGGTGATAGTAGCACGGAAAACTCCCTGAGACAATTTGAGAAAGAAACTTTGAGAGACAACAGAAGCATCCACTCCTGGGAAAAACCAGATAATGAGATTACAAACCCTTACTCTTCTCCAAATGTATGCTACTGTATAATGTTGAACAGTAGTAAGTGAAAATTGAGTATTTGGCTCCTGTGACGTGTATTCACAAGGGTTCCCGTCCCAGTTCCTGGAGTTTTAACAACGTCTTTTAATGTTTAAAATATTTTTACTGCTCTAACACGACCAATCAGCTCATTAGTTTCCTCAGGGGTCTTGGGAGGATGGAAAAAACATGTGCAGGTCAAGACGTACTCGGACCAGAGTTGAGAATATCTACCGTGTTGCCCATGACTGATAACTTAATAGCTGATGAGGCTGAGGCTGATCAGTTAAAGTTTCAGTAGATGTGTTCAAGCAAGAAATACAACACAGCTCTTGCTGATTTTGTTTGCTTTGCCATTCACGCACCAAAAGTGCCTTGAGACACAGAAGTCAGAAGGCATGAAGTGTTTATTTATCAGCTAATAAATGTATCCCAGATGATGAGCACTTGTGTCAAATGCACACAGGATAAACAAAGAGGAATCAAACTTGTATTTGTGTGTATGGAAATAAAACAAACACGGCTGCCCAGAAACCCCAGCTTTTTTCCATTTCCATGGCAAACTCTTTCTGTCATCACTAATTCATTTTTGGCCGGAGGTATCACTAAATGTAACTGTCCTTTAGAAGCTAAATGCACTTAGCTTTACCTTATTAGTGAGGAGATAAGAGTAAGAAGCGCACGCGCGCGTCGCGTGACCTAAAACCAAAAAGCATGCGCCACCGGTGCAAACATCGCTCCTATACAATTATCCTCTAGTTATTTCCTAACAATGACCTGCAATGATCAAATGCATCACTTACCTTAAAGAGCAATAAAGAACATATAAAGAGACGTCCCGCTGACGCGCTCATGCTAGCTGTCAGTTGAATCTGCGCGGGTTGAGCGCACTGCTTCTAATGGACTGTGGAAGCGCGTGGACACTCGAGGCTTTTATTGACTCTCACCGTATTGGTAAAACAGCTTCTGACGACACTACGTTTCATATTTACTTCCCAAATGTAGTGCACGAGGAGCACGTTGTTACTAACTTATGTTTGCATGCCCAGCACAACGGCATTGTGGGGCTCTCCTGCCTACACACTCTTAAAGTAACACTTTGACACAAAAAAGCTTTGACACAACTCTGTTCTGGTCAGGACATGCCACATGGTAAAGAGGTGTTCCGTGCCATGATGCTACCACGCTGTCATCTCTATTTAAACCCTTATCTGTCATTTTTTGGCTCTCTTAGCCTTTAATTCCTGACATGAACTTACAAGAGATGCATATTTCAAACTGCCAACTGACTCATCTCTCTTCACTCCTCAGGGCAGTTGATGAAGAGCAGACTTTTTTCCCCCCCTCAATCAACAGTCGTCTTCCTTCTTTCTAATCTTTAGTTATAGATAACTTATCAAATGCAAATCACATTCCAGCACCAGAAAGAGAAAAATCACAATTCACTTTGATGCCTTTGAGTTGATAGAACGTCAGACAAAAGACGAAGTATGATGAAGTGTGATATTATATTGCATGCAAATTGCATTGTGCAAAACATATTTTGCACAATGCAATTTGCATGCAATGTAATGAGGTTTTAAGTGCATTATGCATGGAGCTAAATCCTGCATGAATAAACAATTTCGCATAAAAGAACTCAGTCTAAGTTACAGCTGGCATTATATATCTGATGTCAGTCCTTGGGTGCTAACAAACAATTTTGCACACCTCAAAGTTAGTTTCTTCATACTAAGGCTTTTAAGGAGAACACTCACAGCCACACTAATGACAATGTTTGACTAAAATGGCGTCTGCCTTTCTAACCTCTCATGAAGGTCTACGTACGATGCACTTAGAGGAACAATGGTGCAGGCATGTACGGTATGAACTACCTGAATTGCTGGCTGACACGCAGGCTTCAGTTCAGCTTAATCTCCATTAGTATGTCAAAGAAAGGTATTCAAACAGCTACACTTGAACTCTCTTGCATGCACTCTTTCTAGCTGGAGAGGATAAATATCCTGAGGAGAATATGTAAGGTACAACGTGTGGGTTGTTAAAGAACATCATATAGCTATTAAATCCATGTTATTGGAAGATGGCCTTCGGCACTGATGTGATGTGCACCTACATGTTCCTCTTACAGTCACTAAACTTTATTAAAACAGCAGAAATAATTTGAAGACACGGTCATTGCTGGTTTTTTAATTTTTTTTATTGCTGTTAGATGATTCTAACAACATCTATTCCACTTTATTTATTTTCTAAAAAAGCAAGAATGCAAGAGTGCAAGAATAAGAAAAATTTTAAAAATAAAAAAATTGAAAAAAAAAGGAAAATTAAATGTACAAAATTACAGATTACATTAATTCTCCTCAGGTTATAGTCTTGTAGCTATAGTGCACACACAGAGCTTTGGTATATAAATACTGTATGTAAATACTGCTGATGCATTTTCTAGCATTTGTTCTATAAATTGGGTTTCCTGCTGTCAACTTTGAGGCTTCCGCTTCAGTGTGATATTTAAATACTACACTGTATAAGTAAGAAGAGAAAGTATAAAAGTATTTGACTATTGAAACAGACTGGATGTAAAAATATATGGAGTTTTTGGTTAGTAATTTCCCTGAATCTGAGATAAAGTTATATTTAAGAGTCACAACTGACTGGACTGACTGGACTTGATGTTTTTCCATTTATCTGAGATGCTTCACCATGGCCTCCAATACATCCAATATAACAACCAAGTCCAATTGTCTAAACTCTCTAACAGAAAATATTTAGCATGAGCCCAATTTTTGCTTCTTAATGGCTTGACACCGTTAAGGAAAAAAATGGGTTAGGGTTAGGGTTAGTAAATGTAAGTAAATGTAGCTTTCCTTGGGCTGCATGCTGACTGTTCAATGATTCTTTTCTTAAATAAATCCAGCATTATAAGGTCATGAATATTTCACTTGGAATTCTTTAGGAAGTAGAGGAAGGATGTTTATAACAGGATGCTCAAATTGCATAGGACCAGGTCTGAGAGGGTTGTAGAAAACAGGCCAATGTTCCTGCTGTTTACTGAAAGCAATGCAAGCATATGATAACCATACAAATAATTTTTCTATCTGTCTATTTATTCAAATAAGTGCTATTATCACTGTTATTAACAATGCAATTTTTTTAACAATCCAACTTCCTTAGATGTGTTTTGCCATGCTAGAAAACATAATGTAATAATTTGTATCAAAGTATTGAATTCTAGTCAGAAACTAGCTTAATTAATTTTCTATAACAGCATAGCTTGGAGAATATTTCCAACTCCATGGAAAGTCACAGAATTATATTAACACACTTCTTTATTGTAATAACTTACCCAGGGACCTGTGTGGTGGAAGCTGCACACAAGCATATTTAAAAAAAATTCTCATAACTTTTGATGTCATAATGATTTCTGTAAGGAGTCATTTACTTAGCATTTGCAGACTGTTTGATTAAGGTCTCAGACACAGGGAAGTCTTCAGGATTGAGCGCCTTGTGGTCTCTAGGTAACATGACAAGCTGTACATTTTTTTCTTATTAACTTCAAGTGAGAAGAAGAGTAAGAGTGGTTGGTAAAGGAATTTACTGTATGTTTATATCTGCTGTGCAGCAAGTGTTATCTAACCTGTGTTGTGGATGTTCTGCATACTAAAACATACAACTATACATGGATGAAAAGAATGACATGTCATTCATTAAGAAATAATGAATTGTTAGTGTGAGTGCTGTCATATAAAAGCTATAAATCATGACAGGTGTGCTGTTATACCTTCAGTTTATTCCTTGCATAACCAATCAAGCACAGACATTTTTGTCTGCACTGTCTTTTGTCCTGCACTGTTTTGTCTGTCTTGTCCTGCACTGTTTGCACCAGGTTGCACAGTTGCACTTTATGTGGCTAGGACTGCTTACTTAAGTCCTAGCCCTGTCTTTGTTTTATGTAGCACCTTGATCCTGGAGAAACGTTGCCTCATTTAACTGTGTACTGCAACAGTTATATATGGTTGAAACGACAATAAAAGCTTCTTGACTTGACTTGACATAAATTGCACTGGCATGCATTGAAACACGTTGACAGAAATTGAAGAACAGATGCAACCAAAAATGCACGTGAATTCTGCACCTAAGCTGTGGGATGTGGTAGTTTAGAGTTTACGGTGTTGGACTACTAACTCAAAGGTTTTGAGTTTAAATCCCAGGTCCACCAAGCTGCCACTGCTGGGAACGTGAGCAAGGCCCTTAACCCTCAGTTGTGTAGTAACCCTCAGTTTGCTCAGTTAAAATGATGTTAATGTAAGTTGCTCTGGATAAGGGTGTCTGCTAAATGTAAGCACTGTTTCTAAATGGCAATTCTTCCTGACTGCCCAGATGATTAACAATCATGCTAGTAGCTCAACTCATCTGTTTCTTTATAATTTACTCCATTGGAGATGTTGTAGCTCTGCTTTGGGAGTTTGCCAAGCAGGGTTTTGTGGGGGGTCAGTGGCTGGAAAGAAAGAAACCTCTTGGCCCTTCTGTTCGAGGAATGCATGGCTTGTAGTGAGATGCCTACCTGTCTATCTGTCAGCAGGTGTCCATTTCAGCACGGCTGTGCATTCCGACAATCCAAGACTGGCCACTTGGGGCAGAACTTAGTTCCCCTAGAGTACATATATCAATCTCAGGCCTGGCTACAGCTAGGCATGAACTCTGTGTTGTTCACTGATCCAAGACAAGCTTCATTTACCTAAGGCCTAGATTCTTTGAAGGAGTTCTACTTTCAGCTCAGCAATAAATTGGTTTAAGATAAAAGAGAGTCTTTAGCTTAGAACAAGCTGTGTCATACTGTAGGTCATTCCTGCTAACCTTCATTACAGCCTCTTACACAAGGCTTTTTCCTCACATAATTTCAAAAGTAGCATACAGTAGTATGCGTACATTTTATGTTCAACCTGTTCACCACCATATTCAGCTGAGAAATGTGAAACAAATACTTCTCCTGACCCTGCAATTGCTTTGTATTCTGTAACCCAATCATTAAGCACTTCCAGCATCTCTCTGAGGAATATCAGTTCATTACACAGTTCAAGATTCCAAACACTCAATCAGGGATTAAGTGTCTGAAAAGAGAAACTGTGGGCAGTGAGTGGAAAGCTTCTGGGCTTCGAGGCTGTCTATTGTTACAGGAAAGCCTTTGTGCAGAGAACTGGTAGAGTATGGAACAGCGCCAGTCCATGGAGGACTAACCATTCTCCCATACTGGTTTCATGGTGCTCAGTAATCACACGGAGCACTGGGAATTAGAGCAGAAAGGACTAGGTCTCAGTTCACTTTATCTCTTTTCTTCTTCTCCTTAATTCAGTAGAGTAAACTGCTGATTGGGTACTTAATTCCACCATCTGCTACCTCTCTGTTACCCTCACTGAATTTCAGTTTGACATCTGGATTCAGCCGGATTTCACTCTGGAATTGAAAGGAACATTTCTGATTGGTTTGTGCACCACATGTGGAGGAAGAAGGCAATAATTCCCATCCTGTGATGTCTCTGCAATTATTTGATTTGGTAGTACAAACTGGCTTGTTGATGAAACATACTGTACCCCAAATGCAGTCCCTGGCCAAAATAAATATTGTATTAATTTTTGTAATAAGAAGAATCACAATCACTATAGAACACAATAAATATATAACATTTTCAGTAAATTTTAATGGACAGACTTCATATAAAAAGAAAATCATATAAAAGTTTACAAATCCTTCCTGTTGTAACATCTCAAAACCCTTAACTTGTTAGGTATTAAGTGACTGATTAAGACTCATTATGCAGATCAGGAATAATCATTAGGTTATTTTTTAGATATACAAACCTGTAACACTAACACTTAACCACCGTGGGCTTCTCTAAGAAGCTGACTGAGTATCTGAAAATGAAGCTGAGGAAGACAATTTCCACTGTCTGAAAAGGGCCACTGTAGAAGTCAAGGTAAGATATGAAAGACAAAGCAAAATCCCCACAAAACATCAGTGACCTGCAGGAAGGTTTAGCTAACGCAGATTGGTGGTGTATTGTTTTTCTGTGCATTGTTACTTGCACAAACATGATCTACATGGAAGAGTCCTCAGAGGGTCACAGGTAAGGATTCCCCATCACAAACATGAATGTCTAGTTTATGCAAAACAATATCTAGCTATGCCAGAGGCATTTAGGGAATGAATGCTGTAGTAGACTGATTAATTAAATATGGATGTAAGAATGGATTCCAGTAAATTCTGCTGGAATAGCTGTAAATTCTGTAATCAAATGTTGCACAGTCAATCAAGACTCCAAAGTTCTAGGATCTAATAATCCAAAACCTGCCGCAAAAAACCCAATGACCCACTTTTCAAGCTTAAGTTTTTGGAATGGCTCTCACAGTCTACTAAGCTAAACATGCACTTACCTGAGCCTCTTTCATATTCATTTTACCGTAAATATATAGACATTAAACATGCTGTTTATGCAGAAAGGCTCAAAAATATACCAGATATAGAAATGTTCTGCAACAATTAATGGTTAAAAATGTATTAAACAAACTGGGGTATAACTAAGTACTGACTTAATATGGTGTCTAAACTTTTGCTACAATTACTTTTGTTATTGTGTTAGTCAAATATAAATAACAATGTGTATATTTAAATAGTTTGCTGCAGCAGGTTTTCTACCTCTAAATGAACAAAATGTAATTTGACTGGGGTGCCTAAACTTTTGCATACAACTGCATGCTTCTTATATATATATATATATATATATATATATATATATATATATATATATATATATATATATAAATTTTTTTAACAAAGGCTGTTACATTTTTTAAAAATAATTTTTATCATAGCCTTTATTTACCAGGAAAAGTCATACTGTACATACAAACATACATACAAGTGTAATACAAATTAAGCAAATTATAATATATTTCAATATGTGATGAGAAGAGGATCAATGTCAGTACATAAATAAATCAGATAAAGCCTCTACAGCCAGATGCTTCTGTCATCAAACCAGTTAAAATCACTTTAAAAGTGTGCAAAGTGATCAGCTCCTTAAGTTAAAATGGGGATTTACTGTACATGAGGATTCTAACAGATATCTGTCACATTTCAGTATGGGGTGTCTTGGGAAAACTCTTCACATCTCTGAGAACAAAGTTCACTTATCATGTTATAGACTAATTACCATAAAAGGGAGAATGTCTCGTTTAAAGACGGATTATACCCGACTGAATCTCAGGAGCATTTCCCAGCCGGTATCAGATTGGGAACTGAATTGTTTACACTCATGTCTGATCAGTGTTTGTTAAACTGGATCCTTAATCCATCCCAAAAAAGATAGATAGATATACACTGAACAAAATTATAAATACAACACTTTTGTTTTTGTCTCAATTGTTCATGAATTGAACTCAAAGATGTAAGCCTTTTTTCTATGTACACAAAAGGCCTATTTCTCTAAATATTGTTCACAAATCTGTCTAAATCTGTGTTAGTGAGCACTTCTCCTTTACCGAGATAATTCATCCCCCTCAAAGGTGTGGCATATGAAGATGCTGATTAGACAGCATGATTATTGCACAGGTGTGCATTAGGCTGGCCACAATAAAAGGCCACTCTAAAATGTGCAGTTTTACTGTATTGGCGAGTCCAGTGGGGTCCGAAAACCAGTCAGTATCTGGTGTGACCCCCATTTGCCTCATGCAGTGCAACACATCTCCTTCACATAGAGTTGATCAGGTTGTTGATTGTGGCCTGTGGAATGGTCCACTCCTCTTCAATGGCTGTGCGAAGTTGCCTGATATTGGCAGGCACTGGAACATGCTGTCATAGACGCCGGTCCAGAGCATCCCAAACATGCTCAATGGGTGACATGCTCGGTGATCATGCTGGCCATGCAAGAACTGGGATGTTTTCAGCTTCCAGGAATTGCGTACATATCCTTGCAACATGGGGCTGTGCATTTCGGACTATAGAACACCAGCTTCTAGAATGGGGAATGCGGACACTTCTCTGGCTGACGAGCTAAACATCTTTTACACTCGCTTCGAGGCTGCAGCTAAACACGATAGCGGTGCTAGCAGCACAAACAACATGCACGCTGAGAGAGCTGGAGAGGTAAACATGTTCACCATCTTGGAGCATGACGTGAGTAGGGCAATCAGAAAAGTGAATACCAGGTAGGCAGCAGGACCAGACAGCATCACAGGTCGGGTTCTGAAAGCCTGCGCTGACCAGCTAGCACCAGGAGAGGTCATTCCAATCGCTAATCATCAACGGGACTCCAGTGGAGAGAGTGGACAGCTTCCGGTACCTGGGTGTTCACATCACACAGGACCTGTCTTGGTCCTGTCACATCAACACCCTTGTGAAGAAGGCGTGGCAGTGTCTGTACCATCTGAGACGCTTAAGGGACTTCAAACTACCCTCTCAGGTGCTAAATACTTTCTACACCTGCACCATTGAGAGCGTCCTGACGTGTAGCATCACTTCCTGGTCCGAGAACAGCACCATGCAGGACAGGCGAGCCCTACAGACTGTGGTGCGGTCAGCTGAACGTACCATCCACACCGAGCTCCCTGACCTGCAGGACATCTACAGCATGCGGTGCCGGACCAGGGCCAGGAAGATTGTAAAGGATCTCAGCCATCCCAACAATGGACTCTTCTTTGTTGCGTTCATGAAAACGCTTCAGCTACTTGAAAGCAAACACAGTGACAATGAGGAGAAGCTTCTTCCCGCAGGCCATTCGGAGTTTAAACCAAGAAACACCCAGGATCTAGATCTAGTACTGGACCTCTCCCCTTCACTGTGTTTCTGCACAACTTCTTTTGCACTGCCACTTTAACTCTGGACTTGCACAGCACAGTACCACTTTATACAATTTATACACACCATATTGCACATGGACACTTGCATGCATACATGCATTTATGTATATTTATGTATATGTATATACATTGTTTTTCAGTTATATTTTCATATTTTATATAGTTTTTTTAAATATATAGTTTATACTTTTTTATTTATCTACCTCCTTTGGTTATATTTTTTTATCCCAAATTGCATTCCTTATGTTTGAATACCGGACAGATGCAAAAAGCATTTCACTGCACGTCGTACTCTGTATGTATGGTGTGACAAATAAAATTTGATTTGATTATCATGCTGCAACATGAGGTGATGGTCATGGATAAATAGCACAACAATGGGCCTCAGGATCTCATCACAGTATCTCTGTGAATTCAAAATGCCATCAATAAAATGCACCTGCGTTCGTTGTCCAAAGCATACCTGCCCATACCATAACCCCACCACCATGGGCCACTCGATCCACAATGTTGAAATTAGCAAACCACTCACCCACATGACGCTATAAACTGTCTGCCATCTGCCCTGTACAGTGAAAACCGGGAGTCATCCATGAAGAGAATGCCTCTCCAAAGTGCCAGATGCCATCGAATGTGAGTATTTGCCCACTCATGTCGGTTAGGAGGACGAACTGCTGTCAGGTCGAGACACCGATGAGGATGACGAGCATGCAGATGAGCTTCCCTGAGATGGTTTCTGACAGTTTGTTCAGAAATTCTTTGGTTATGCAAACCGATTGTTCCAGCAGCTGTCCGGGTGGCTGTTCTCAGACGATCTTGATGGTGAAGATGCTGGATGTGGACGTCCTTGGCTGGTGTGGTTACACCTTAGTCTGCGGTTGTGAGGCCGGTTGGATGTACTGCCTAATTCACTGAAATGCCTTTGGAGACAGTTTATGGCAGAGAAATTAACATTCAATTCACGGGCAACAGCTCTGGTGGACATTCCTGCAGTCAGCATGCCAATTGCATGCTTCCTCAAAACTTGCGACATCTTTGGCATTGTGCTGTGTGATAAAAACTGCACATTTTAGAGTGGCCTTTTATTGTGGCCAGCCTAATGCACACATATGCAATAATCATGCTGTCTAATCAGCATCTTCATATGCCACACCTGTGAGGTGGATGAATTATCTCGGTAAAGGAGAAGTGCTCACTAACACAGATTTAGACAGATTTGTGAACAATATTTAAGAGAAATAGGCTTAGATCTTTAGGTTCAGCTCATGAAAAATGGGGGCAAAAACAAAAGTGCTGCATTTATAATTTTGTTCAGTGTAGATAACCAAGGCATTAAAAGCCTATAAAAAAGTAAACAAATGATATAAAATAAAATTTATGAAATCAATAATAGAAAATCGCTAAATCAGATTTTTTAAAAACTGTTTGTAAGAATTCAGCTACAGTAACATATGACAGGTTTTCCTAAACCACCACACATTTTTCCACAACAACTCATTTTCATGTTTCTTTGTATCAGTAACTCGTCTACAAAATCTCACCCATTCACTATCACGATATACAGTATGTATCACACAATAATACCACAACTATACATATCCCACTGGGTAATACTGTAATAATACCAATATTATACTGTTATTAAATAGAGTATATACTGTATACTGTATACCAGTATTATAATAATAGTATATATTTCCATGGATCCATGGCCAGGATGTGTGTTAAATTAGGCACTGATCAATGAATCCTGTACAGAGTCAAAAGGCTCTAGTGTTAAATCCCAAACAAAAATCACAGAGCTAGTGCTCACTTCCCACATTGTTTTTGGCATCATTTTTTCCCAAGACTAACTGTTACTAACACATCCAAAACAAAGAGATTGTCTATCTCGCTCCTTACTCTGATGCTTTCTTTTTCTACTTTGCCTCATACGAGTGCTGCTTTACATATGAGACATTTATACACACAAACATATGTCTTCTTATTTTAAAGTGTCTATCCATTTTGTAAAACATCTTTGCTGGATATCAATCCTTTGCTGTTAGTTATTTCTGCCTTAAATTATAATTACCAGGAATCAGATAGGTTGTCGGCAACAGAGCCCTAAAATATAGCTGCGAATAGTTTCTTTCTAGCCAGAGCAAACATTTGCCCTACTAATTCCAGTATGGCTCAGTGAAAATGGCCTGCTGACCCTCAGTCAGCCAAGTTGTGTTTTGGAACATTGTCAAAACACAAGGGGCCAAGAAAATATGGTGCAGAATGACCTGACAGTGGGCACTGCAAACAGTACTGTAACTACTATGAGAAATATCAAATACTAAAATGCTCTGTCAAATTCTCACTGAACCTCATATATTTCATGTCCGAGAGCATGAAGTCAGACCAAGACAACCAGCCACAGCAGCCTGACTAATGAACAATCTTATGCGATTTGTCAGTGTGATGCATAATATTAAGTAAACACGGGAAAAGCCAGCACTGACTTCATCTAATTGCTCTTACGTACATTTGAATGCATCGTCTTGCTCGTTTCCGTTAAGCCATTCTACATTATGCACGGTTTATAATTAAATAGCAACTTGTAGTAATATGATAATGTGAATGTTAAATCCTGGAAGCAAGGA
This sequence comes from Tachysurus vachellii, assembly GCF_030014155.1. Taxonomy (NCBI): domain Eukaryota; kingdom Metazoa; phylum Chordata; class Actinopteri; order Siluriformes; family Bagridae; genus Tachysurus; species Tachysurus vachellii. The sequence goes on along the minus strand of NC_083466.1, from coordinate 12,431,137 downwards.
CAAGGTGACAAATTAAAGGAAAAGTGGTTGCATTGTTATGCTGTAGAAATAAGCTGGCATTTCCCATGTATGATCTGGGTCCACTTGTCTTCTTGGTGTCACTACAAATCAATAGAAAGTTATTCTGGCTGATCACCGTTATCCAAAAAAAAAAGGAAAAAATTGGAGTGTTCTCTTCCTGGAGGATTCTGTTTTCTTTCGCACTGCATCAGGGCTCAATAATTGGTTTGATGAATATGAAAGTTTTGTAAATCAAGGTCACCATCTTGGACTGAGGTGGTAGCACTCTCTGTCACCATCATCGAAATATCACGAGAGAGTAATTTTTGGAAGGATGGTGTTCACCTCTACAGTACAGTTCAAAACAATTGTAGAAAATTTGCCAAGTTGCAGACAAGCTGTTCTGCTTTTCCTTTCATTTGTCACCCAGTTGTTTCTATTTTTATTTTTGGAAGTGCTTTAACACCCCCCTCCATCTAAGCAACATGTGGTGTGAAATATCTGGTACTGCTCATGGTTTAATTAGGGTATTAGTCCCCCTAATAGTCTGACTATTGCTTTCTCAAAATAGCTTTTGCGTTTTAAAAGAAAATAACGATGATAACAAACCAAAGCTGCAAATTATCTTTCAAAGTAACAATTTTAAATTTATGCTTTCTCTGTCTCTATCTGGTGGAGCACTCAATACCTAAAAAGATGTGTCAAATCAACACTTAGTATTTGGGATATAGCAAAACAAATACTTTTACCATCATAAAATACCAACAAGGCAACAACTAGCAGGTAGAAACAACAATAATACTGTAGATTATTTAGGAAACAGTAAACACTATTTTAGCTAAGGTACATTGCTTTCCTTTTTTTTTTTAACTGAGTAGTTATTGGTGTGCAGCACTTAAATTTCAGGCCAGAAAGAGTTAAATTGAATTAGAAAAAAAAAAAAAAAAAAAAAAAAAAAAAAAAGATGAAATTACAACCAACAAACATTAGTAACTGCATTGTCCAATTATTGTTTCTTTTGAACTATACAGAGCACTTCTAATAATCATTGTCCTTGCTGTTCTCTGCAACATATCTTATGTTTACTCTAAACTAAACGTTACACTTTCCATTCTTCGTTCCTTGTTATGTTGTCACAGCTAACTATACCAACACCTACTCAGATGCCAGTGTAAACCCATGATAAAGTACAGAAGCTATTTTCTATTCAGCTTTGAAAACTCGCAGTCTTTGGGTTTGTGAGCACAATGGTGATCTTAAGAGACAACCTAAATATCTGGTAAAAATTTTGGCAAAAGCATTTCGAGGTTTTTCCACTAGTAAACTAATATCCTAGCAATTTCACATGACTGTACATTTTTCATGGGAACAATTTGACCTGGACGTGCAATTCTTAATAAAAGAAGCAACTCACTTCCAAAACCTAAGACTGAAATAACACAATTACTAAACTGAACAAAAAAAATACCACCCAGGTTCTTTTGCCTCGTTTTCAGACTGATCTCCACTCGAAACTAGACTATATACAGCTATATATACTCTGGCCATTTTACCCATTTTGCTGTCAGTAGAGATTCACTTTTTCATGGCATGGATTTCTCAATTTGTTGAAAACATTCCTTTGAGATTCTTTTGTTGACCAGATTGCATCACATAATTGCTGCATATTTGTCAGCTGAACATTCATGCCTCAATCCCCAAGTTCTACCACATGCCAAGGTTGCTCGATTGAATTCTTTTCTGGTGACTGGATAGGCTGTTAATGTATACTGAACTCATTTCCATGGAACAAATTTGAAATGATTCACATTCATAATTATATGTAATTATACAATGGTTAAATTGTGGCCATAAAAGGATGCTCATGGTCAGCAACAATACTCAGAAAGGCTGTAGCATTAAATTGATGTTCAACTGGTATTAAGAGGATGAATAAATGCCATGAATTCATTCCCCACACCATTACACCAGCACCTCAGCCTGAACTGTTGGCACAAGGTAGGTTGTGTTTATGGTTTCATGATGTTTACACCAAGTTCTGATCCCCCTACCGACCTACCAGCTGCATGTCACAGCAGAAATTGAGATTCCTGAAACCAGACCAGATATTTAAATCAACCGTCAAGTTTCGAGTGTGACCCACTTTTCTTCTAACCTCTCACAACAACAAGGAATTTCTGCCCATTTTTACAGTTTTCACACCAATCCATGTAAACTCTAGAAATTGTTACTTTTTCTGAAATACAATATCCAACCTGTGTAGCACTATCTAATATGACAGTCAAAGTCACTGAGATCAGACTTTTCCCCCTTTTTAATGTCGATGTGTATTTTAACTGAAGCTCTTAACCTGTATCTGCATGATATTATGCAAAGCATTTTGCCAAATGATTAGATAATTAGGTTAATGTGCAGGTGTACAGGTGTGCTAATAAAGTGTATCTACCATGTATCACCATTTTTAATGTTACTTGAAATTATCACGAGGAACATTTAATGAGTCCTTTTTATTTTCACACACATGATTCCCAAAAAATACAAAGCTCCATTTGTGAATGAAATTAATACTGATTGCGTTGCTTCCATTTGATTAATGGCATAGCCATCGCGGTGCTCATTTAATTTGTTTCCATTCATTGTTTAAAAAGCAATTTTCCCTGTGTGGGTTTTCATTTAGGAATTACTGTGTGCTTTTCCAGTAAATCACAAGTGAATTTTCCAGGTCCTCAGGTTTTTAGAATGCTAATACTCTTGAATTAGACTGCATTAGATTAGACTGTCTTACTTACAAAAGGACCTGATAATGATTTTACAACGTGTGATAAAATAACAATGTGAAGCATGTAAAGAATTCAGCAGTGATTGTGTGGTGACTGTTCTCTAATTGTTTCTGGCAGAACAGAGAGAGCCAGCTGGGCTGCTGGATACACATTTAAAACTGAAGCTGTAGAGCTGATATTGTTTTCAACGTATCAACTGGGAAAGATCCCATGAGTAGGCAATCTCTGAAAAAAAAAAAATGCTGCTGAATTTTTTTAACTAAGTGTAGGATGCCAGCTAGTGGATGGAATCGGCAGCTGCATGTTCAACAATTTATAAAGTGGAATAAATGTGGTGATAAGATACTTCTCAGTTAACCTTTATTGTGTGATCAAATATATCTTGGTCAGGTGGTGGATTGTGAGCTTATTCCAGGACCACTGGTTGCAAGGGGGGAAGTCGTGGCCTAATGGTTAGAGAGTCGGACTCCTAACCCTAAGGTTGTGGGTTCGAGTCTCGGGCCGGCCACGACTGAGGTGCCCTTGAGCAAGGCACCGAACCCCCCAAGCTGCTCCCCGGGCACCGCAGCTGCTCCGGGTGTGTGTTCATGGTGTGTGTGTTCACTGCTGTGTGTGTGCACTTTGGATGGGTTAAACGCAGAGAACAAATTCTGAGTATGGGTCACCATACATAGCCGTATGTCACGTCACTTCACTTCATTGATGGGGCACCAGTCATATCACACACACATTAACAGTGCACACATTTTTTGAAAGTGGGAGGAACCCAGATTATTTATTTTTCTTGTATTATCATTAACATATTCATATGGCCCTGTTCATTTTCTGTAGTGCTTATCACACAGTGTCATGTAGAGCCTGGATCCTATCCCAAGGGGCACAAGGTGGGGGACACCATGGACACGGTGCCAACTTACCACAGACCACAATTGCACACACTTAAACCGCCAAACACACACTATGGATATGCCATTAAGCCAACAACCATGTCTATTTCCAAGTGGAAGAAACTGGAGTACCTGGAAGGAACCACTGAAGCCCTGGAATAACACACAAACTCACACACAGGGCAGAGGAACCGACTCCCCATCCCAAGAAGTGTGACACCAACATTCTATCCACTTAGCCACCATGCCCCCATCATATTAAAATAATTTGCTATAATAATAATAATAATAATAATAATAATAATAATAATAATAATAATAATAATAATAATAATAATAAAAATAATACTCCAGTATTATTATCGTAATAACAACTGATCTTGTGAAAGACATTTTTAAAGCATAAGATGCACTAAAAGGATGTGATATATTTGTATGCTAAAGCCTTTCAGCTTCCCTTCACTGGAACTAAGAGACCCTAACCTGTTTCAGCAAGACATTGGCACTGTGCACAATGTGAGTTCCACCAAGAAATGTTTTAACAATGTTTTTGTGGAAGAACTTGAGTGTCCTGCAACAGAGCCTTGACCTCAAACCCAGAGAATGCCTTTAAGATGAACTGGAATGATTACTACATGCCAGGGGTCCTCACCTGACATGCCATGACCATGGCCATGCTCCAATATATTGTGGAAAGCCTTCAGACACGATTGGAGGTTATTAGAACAGAACAGGGGTTTTAAATCTATAATGAAATTTTTAATAAGCACATACTGTATGGATGTGACTTTTTAGGTGTCCAGATACTTTTGGCAATATTGTAAACTTCACAATAATATATCTTAATTGTCATAAACATTACAGTTATTGTCATATTATTATTATTATTATTTTTAATCAGGGCCAGTTGTATTTTGTTGAGACAAATCAGAAAGTAAAAAATAAACAACGTTCTCACACAGAGATGCTGCTGCATTGAACACACCCTCTTTGTTAAATGCCACACTTGACTTGGCACACTGTGGACACTAGAGTGCTCTGTTGCTGTTTGAGTGAATGAAAAGCCACAAAAATCACTTAGGTCCAGGTTGTGATTTTTGCACTAAACTTGTACTATATGGATGAAATATGATGTTGCTAAATGTTTTTTGGTAATATAAAACTGTTGTATGCCTAACAGTGTAATTAAAAAGCACATTAAAGGGCTTGTGTACATTTTGTACTATCATTAATGTGTGATAATTAACACTTAACTAATGTTGTTAAGGTAGTTCTAATGTTATATCACAATTAACTAATATATTATCCAGATGATGCAGTGGGTAACATTGCTTCCTCACAGCTCCAGGGTTTATTCCTGTGATTAGAGTCTGATTTAGTGTTTATGTTTATGAGTTTTGCATGTTTTCCTGTGCTTGTGTGAGATTCCTCAGGGTTCTCTAGTTTTCTTCTATTGTTGAACGAAAAATGTAGATAGATGAATTAGCCCATAAATGTGAATGAGTGCATAAACACACGTGAAAGGATGAATGAAGTGGTTAATAAAGAGAAATGAATGCATGATATATTATACACCCTCTACATCACCCCCCAATACTCTATGAAGACTCATTATCTGTTCATACCTCTTTTTTGAGAACACACGACAAACAGCTCTCTTGTGTGGGGTTCAACAAAATAAAAAACACAGTTCCACCATCATTTTACAAACGCTTACCAAGCACCTCAACTTTAATTATTAGACTGCTTAGGTTAAGATCCAAACTTGCCATTTTTTTGTCTTGTAACTACTGGTAATTTACAATTTTACTCAGAATAATTTTTATTTTAACCCAACTTAATTTGCTCTTTCACAATTGGGCTTTCACAGGTGTTTGTACACCTTACTTCAGACGATGGCTGGTTGCTGTATATGATACTTGCCTTCAAAACTTTTCAATTATTTCAAATTATTATACAATAATTACACAGATAATATAGAAAGCTTATAGACACAAAGCACAGTGTCCAGCTGGTCAAACTACTTTGCATTATAGCATTGGGACATTATACCATTGTACATTGAATAACAAAAGGCTTGGATTTAACTTGGATTTCATTTTTTTTTTTTAACTATGGCACTGCTGTTTTACCTTCATATTGTGTCTATCATCATGATATCAAACCTCAAAAAATGAAATACTGTGATATGTAAAGTGTACCTTCAAAATAGCTGCAAAATATTTTTTTTTTCTTTTTTTTCTTGCACTGCCGTTGAGTTTCTGTGGTGAAACTCAAACTGAGCGTGGGACCAATATAGAGGTCAGTCCAGGCCACATGTCTGGCAGCAGGAAGGCAGTGAATGCATGTCAGGCATCTCCACATGGGTTCCAAACACGAGCTTCTCCTTGAAACCCGCTGTCTAAGGTTACTGCGAAAAAAACTGCGGCAAGCACACTGAACTTCACAGCCGTCACTTTTTGCACACCATGTGATTAAGATGATCTCTTTATTAGTTATTCATTTCTATAATTTGTTCTACGGTCATGAATTATTGAGTGAGGTTTTGGGATGCGACCGTGCATTGATTTTTAAAAAAATATTAGGCAACCTTTTGTCAGTATGTTTTGTAATAAAAAAAACTTTTTGTGAAGCTCTAGGCTGCTGATGTAGTGTGAAAGCTTTGATTTGTGCGGAAACAGATACCTGGCATGCAGAAAATGAACGACTACAGCAGCATTCAGCATTGATCCCGACTTGCTGTTGCCACATTTCAATATCAATGCATCAGTGCGTTTAGCTAATGCGTGTATCTGCTCTGCAAAACGCCATTGTATAATAAATAGTCTTATTCAAAAGCGCAACAGAAGCGTCTGGCAGAAATAAGATGCAGATAATGATGCATATGGGTGGAGAGAGCAGTCATGATGATGCTGCTGCTGATGATGATGGTGATCGCTGAGTAGCGCGTTCATTTGGAGGCGCACAGTGCTGTGTAGTGTGAACGGACCGTGTGGAATGCATTGCGCTCTTCTCTGCGCGCTCACACACTCGTGCGCTTTAAAGCTTTGGCCACGCCGCCTGCCCAATTAGGGATTCATACCGTCTGACCACGCCATCTCATTGATCCTTATTTTTATCCAGTGCATCAACTAGCTCCCAGAAGCCTCCACGAATCAGCCGCTGGTTATCTGGTTATCAGGTTGGGTTTGAATGAGCGCGCGCTAGACGGAGCTGCGCACCGACACGGACGTCGCTCTCAGTTCAGTTTCAGCCCGGGACGCGTCGTAAACAGTTCTTCCCTGTCATTCTGCTCCTGTCTTTGCATGGTGATTATTTCTATAATATTGCACGGTTTAAAAACGAGTTATGAAGGCTTCAGAAGCCACAAATCCTCCCAGGTGCGCTGCGAAAATGGAGAGAGACTCAGGCTTGGGAGGGAAGCAGCATTATCTCCGAACCATCACCGGTGCAATCCCGTTTGTTTTCTCCGTCGTGTCTGTCGCCTTTTGCATTCTCCTGGGGATTCAAACCAGTGACATAAAGAACAGAATGCTCGATTTAGAAAGCGGCAATGGAGAGCACATTTTACACCCGTTTGCTGAGGTTTCCATAGACGAGTTTAACTCAATGGTACAGGAGAGAGTGGACGAGGTCCTGTCACAGGTAAGCCACGTAAAATTGCTTAGAAAGCGTATGCATTAATGTGACATTTTACTCTTTTACACATAGCATCTACCCCTTTGTACACTTTTAACCCAGCAATTAGTTAACATGTGTTTTGGTTTCTTTTCATTCCATAGCGCTCCTATGAACATTTTGCACGCGCAAGGACTGCACGTGAAGTCCCATCTGACTGCAACTGCCCACCAGGTAATCACTAACAATATCATACAGTACCTTGTGTATCATTCAGTGGTCTACATGAGCAATACAGGATATGACTTTAGCATATTGCGCACATGATCTTATTTTTTCAGATTTTGTGTAACTCTGTCAAAGTGCACGGATCACTAGTGCGCACTGTTGATTCAGAAACTTCTAGTTAAGGGCACTGAGTTGGAAATTGGACCTGTGTTGCAGAAGAGCTATTAAATATTCTCGAGGTTTGTTGGCAAATGAGGCGCGTTAATGTGCCACGTGGGGCGCTGATTGACGTTTAGCTCGGCAGGGCTTCCTCTGCTGAACATCCTCTACACACAACAACAATAACAACAAAAAAGCTGACTAACATTCAGATGGCAGGATCTGACTCTAGATAATGCATTTTATAAAATTTATTCATTCTTTAAAAACAGCATATGAGAGACTAGTAGGGCCAAACCCCTTCTAGTATGTTTTGAAAGATGCAGACAGGTGGATGCTCTGAAGGGAAGGTTTAATTATACTACTAGAAATACTCTTCTATACATAAAGGTTTTGTGAAGTTCTTGCACCCTCCACCTTTTTTCCTGAGTAAAACATCTACCTCATTTTGCAGTCTGCAGTGAGGCACGTTTTAAATTGCATCTGATCATATAGTAGACTTCCACAGTGCATGCTTCATTTTGTGGGATCCTTGCTGGAAAGCTGAAGTGACCACAAACAGCCTCTGAAAAGAATTGAATGTCTCAGTGCTAGCTGCTCATTTCTACCAGCAGATGGAAACACACATAGCTAGAAATAAGGAATTTAGAAAACATCTGATAGGAAGATGAATAAGTTGTGAATAAATTACAGCAGTTTTAGAATGACATGCACATTTTATTCTTGGTATTTAAAAAAATGTAGAATGAGTTTGCATTAGTAGAATCACCTAGTAACTAACATCATGAATGGATTGGATTAAGAATGAAATAATGCAATAGATGCTTATACTAAGATCACAATTTTGCAAAACATATTTAACCATAAGCATAATTAGTATATTATACATTTCTTTAATTGGTTAAGTAGGAACCTTTTTTTTTGACCTGTCAGTTGAAGCAAGCCAGCATCAAACTAATTTTCCCAACACTGTGCCAATATAATTTAGTTAGAAGATAGTTAATTATAAGGTTTGCTGGTACAGCTCTTTATATTGTGCATAAAAAACACACATCCAGCCTATTAATGTAATTTCTTTGACTTCAGTAGTGGATGATTCACTAACTTACTGTAGAACAACAGTACTGGGGTGAAACACAGACTGTAGCTGATTCTAGTATGCGATTCAGAAGCACAGAGAGAAAACATGATTGCGCATGTGTGTGTGTGTATGTGTGTGTGTGTGTGTGTGGGTGTGTGTGTGGGTGTGTGTGTGTGTGAGTGAGAGAGAGAGTGAGAGAGAGAGAGAGAGAGAGAGAGAGAAAGAAAGGGGTGGGGGATGAATGAAAGATGCACACCATCGAGGGCTTCAAGGTCATGTACTGCTTTGTGCATCTTTTACAAAACACAATTTGGTTCAAAATCTATTCCTATTTCACCATTGCATCTGTCATCGATTTACATAAGCTCCAAAGAATCACATGACATTAATTGGTTCAGGATTTAGGCTTCTTTTTGGTTTTCTATACATTTATGTCATTCTCCACACTGTGATCAGTATTCCAAATAATTGCCTGTTGTTTAATGGGACGTTTAATAAAAAATGCCCAACTACTGAAAGTCAACTTTTTTTTCTTTCTCGCATCATCCCTGTGTCTTTGACCAACTGTTTCTCTGTGTGTGTCTCTCTCAGTAATGCTTCAAAAACCCTTGGCAGATGAAATGTGCTGGGGACATACTATAATGGAATTTCAAACTGTTTATGTGGTTTTTCCTGAAAGTGGGTGTTGGTTTTGATAGTCAGGAATGTCTACTGGCAACACAAGATTTCTCATATTTCTCATTTTTTAGTATTGTCTTAATGTTATCCAACTTTTATCGCCATCTTTCCTCAAAGCTCATTTTCTCCTCTTATAAATATTCCCCAGCAATGGTTATACACAAAACAGTGTGAATTCAGGAAGTAGCCAAATGATAGCCACCATCCATGGTTTATTTTTCCTCAACAAGAACAGCACAAAAAATCTACTGAAACTCAGACCCCTAAACTCAAACTTAAGAAGAGATTTAAGCATTTTCAAGATGTGTGTTGCAGTGTCCTTTCTCTAGCTCAACTGGCTGACCTTGTCAGTCTAACTGTTGCATTCCTTAGCCTGTTCCAAACAATTAGGCAGGTAATTAATAAGAAGTGTATGGGCTGCAGCTTGCTGTGTGTGTTTTTCTCCCTGTGAGGGGGTAGAGGAATTACCGGCTGCCAGGTAAAGAGATATAGACATTCAGTAAGAGACGGGAGCCAGCTGCTACTGGTTAGACATCCGCCAGCAGCTTTAAAACACAAGAAGAAGGTTGCACATGTGTACAATCATGTTAGTGGGGAAAAAGGTGAAAGAGATGGATGGGAATTATAGTATAGAGGATTGTGAACAAAAATAGATATTGGAGTCCATTGGAGTGGCAAGCAGTGTTGTACAGTGTATGTAGTGAAAATGTTCCTGGTGATATTTGAACTAATGAGCCTCATCTTCTGAAGCATTTTAGCAGTTCAGAGTCAGTCAGTCACTCTATTTACCTCATACATTTCAGATACAATGCAATTTATCAGTATTATGGATATGACATTGCAGTTTACTGATTATTACGTAAAGTATGGCATTTTTACCAAAAACCTGTAGGAGAAACCCTTACAGAGGCCGAATTTGAATAACCACAGAAATGTATAGTTGTAGGTGTTTGTTTTGTTTCTCTATATTAATGAGGAAAATCTACAGTTCTAGATGGACAATCTTTATGAGATAAAACAGAAAAGCAGCCTTAACAGATTGTGTAACTGTGTAACTGTGGGGAAAAACTGATACACTGAGAGTATAAGCTGTAAATGAAATCTCAAACCTTGAGATTTCAAACCTTAGCCCTAGATCATTTAATTTAATTAAATAAAATGGTATTAAGTGATATTGACTGTTGTCTCTTTAAACATTGCAGTACAGCTGATTTAAGCCTGCTGTTTAGTATGGCATGGTAAAATTCAATTATTTTGAAATTCGAGGCAAATATGAAAATTTAGGACTACATGAACAATTTGTTTTTACATTTTAATCTTATTGTAAGATTGATATGTTTGTATGCATATAGGTTGTCAAGATTACTGCCTTTCTTAGATCTGTAAGAAAGCATGACGTATTTCCTTAAGAAAAATGGGAAACAGAAATGGAGGGTTAGCAGAACAAAACATTTCATTATGAGAAATCAGCCTGAAGATTGAAGTTTAAAAAAAAAAAAAAAAGGTTAAACCGAATGAGAGAGATAGAGGTAGAGAAAATCAACTCTTTCAAATCAAAGAGCCTGTTTGTCACTGTTGTTTGACTCTTGGCTGCATTCCGTGGATAGAAGAGAGGAATCTGAGGGTAGGAGGGAGAGATCTCACCCTCGCCTCTTACCACAGACGATGCTTCCAGGCACATGCAGTGGTTCATAGAGCCACAACACATGTGGTTGCACCCCAGTTCAGTAAAAGAAAGGCTCTACAGTTTTAAATGTCATTGTGCCACTGAAAGTTTGAATTCGCAGTCAAAATATTGTATGTTTGTAAGATCTTCTGCTTTGTTAATAGAGAGCTTTAGTAGTAAAATCCAGACCTCTGAATTGTCAACTCCAGCAGATAACAAAGTGCAGTTTGAATTGTGACATTGTGAATTGTTTTGTCATTTGAATATTAAAGTCTAGATGGAAAGGGGATAAAGAGCAACCCATAAATGTCATCATCACTCCGTAGTTTGGCTGACAAGGTTAAGCAAGCATGTAGAAAGCTGGCTGAAGTCATAAATGTGTTAGAATATGACACATAAAGTTGTGTCACATTAGCTTTGTACCTCTGTCTGTGTGGCCCCCCGTCTATGACTCACTTGCTTCTTCAACCACATAACCATGACCACTATGTGATCCATAAAAAAGACCCCTCTGTTTAGCCCCCACCACTTTTACTCCAAAAGGAGCTTCCTGCCTTACTCATTCCCACAGGAGGTCAATCTCTCTCAGTTTGGCCATGTCCAGAAGGTGAGTGCTGTGTTCTGGGTCTTTACAAAGGGAAGACCCCTAACCTCACAGGGCACATCTGTGGGAAACTCTGGATACTGAGCTATTATATTCTCCTTATTTCTAGTATGGACCGCAGACAACCCCAAAGTCAAAGAAGCTTAAAGAACTTAAAGGAACCAATGATCTATATGGTCCACTTTTTTTTGGCTCAGAGCCAGCGTATTGAACATAAGAAAATGACTCAATGTGAAATACTGTAACATCAATCTGCTCCCATGTTAGTGTTAAGTATATCGGATTGTCTTTCTTGCACTGTTTGCACACGTTTTCACACATGCACTTGTAGGTCTGGGCAGTGTACTCAGTTCTGTGTAGTTTTATGTAGCTGTGTGTTTTATGTACTGTAGCACCATGGATGTTGTTTCATTTCACTGTGTACTGCACCAGCTGTATATAGTTGAAATGATAATAAAAGCTCCTTGACTTGACTTGACTTGAAAGATGGACTGTTCATAGGGGCCCAATTGACCAGCTTCTTAGTTTTTATCCTTCCAAACATACTAAAGACCGTCCATTTCAGTGATCAGCCAGAATCCTAGACAGTTTGATTGTTTTTCTTCTCCAACACATGGATGTTTTTGAGCCTGTGAATTACTTTAAATCAACTCTGCTGGAATATAACCCAGTATAATAGATAACAGAGGTGTATCTAAGGGGGGATTTTGAGTTTGAAGCCACTGATAATATATATATATATATATATATATATATATATATATATATATATATATATATATATATATATATATATATATATATGACAGACATAAAATGAGGATTTACATACAGTGCAACTTATTACAAACAAACTCAATAACCTTGTTTTGCTCACTGTGCTATAATGAATTATAAAAGGTCGACAAAGCCATCATTAAAAATTCTCCACATTTAAACGCCCAAACAAATTTGTCCTTTAATTTGATTAATCACATCTTATTGACTAGCAGCTGCTATGGTGAGATACAGGAGCAGAATTCTGTTTTTTTTTCTTCTTTTCTGTTTAAAAGTTACAAGCCTGCTACATTCTAAGCTCAGAGACATTAAGCTGACTGCTGATAAATTTCTGGAGAAACTTTCTGGAGAAAACAAAAGAAGATCTGTTTTTATGAGATAAAAAGCATTTTTTAAAAATTAGCACAGTATTTTACACATTTTCAGTTGAACTGCCATATAGATATTGTATGGCAACACTATTATTATTATTATTATTATTATTATTATTATTATAAATAACAAATTCACACCATCATATAGATCACACAGTGATGTTATTTAGCATATTTCCTCAATCCTTTCTGTGATTAATTCCTATCTACATCAATGATCGATGACCTTAGATTTAGTAAGTAGGCTTGACATATCCAGTATATTAGAGAATCCCTTGCCCAGTATTGTGTGTGTGTGTGCACTAGCACATGGGGACTGCTTCCACTGTTCAGCACATTACAGTTACTAATGCTTTAAGGACACTCCAGTCAGCAAATATGTAATTTTATATCCACTGGGCATGATCAGTACTTGCGTCAGCCATATTGGACTGAGTGCTAGGGGGGAGCTCAAGGCCAAAAGACACAGAAAATCTCACATCTAATATCTATGTAGCCTGAAGCACTAGGTAAAAAAGTGATACAGCATCTTTTTGTCACTGATATCTGGAACAGTATTTAGTAAGGCTTTAGGTCAAACATCTTTTTGTTGGTCTTTAAACAGCATACAGATCAGATCAGTGCAAATGTCATCTTATTAATCTGCTTTCATGTTTTTTCACATGGATTGTAAACTTGCTGGAATAATGTTGAGAATGATTTCCCCCCCCGAAATATGCTTATCCATGAAAGTACTTAAAATCATAAAATATGATTATCACATTAAAAAATGCCATTTGCTCTCAATAATAGTTAAATATTGATATGTTATTGTCTGTTTTAAGGCAAATGTATTCATGTAATCTGGTGTTTTTTTTTTACCAAATGAAATGATGGATACTTTGTGCATTGGCTTTGAACTCATTAGAAAAATTCATTATTCCATTAAGTTTCAAAGGTCGTCATAGTACATGGCATGGTTCACCTGCTCCCACCCCCACCTTTCTTTCTAGATACGAAACATTGAACTCCAAGTCAGCCCTGATGTAACTCTCTCAGATGCATTTTTGCAAGCTGGGTTCAGGTATCAAAACACGTTTCCTGCTGTGATGACATCCATCACATGAGACAGCCGTGTTGGTTTTGGTTCAGTTCAGTTTGGTTTGTGTTTTGAGCAGTTGTGGCCAGAGTCTTCTCTCACATGAGACATTTCAAATGACTGATACATGTTAAATCGAAGCCCAGGAACAGCTTAAGATTCTCCCTAAGCTGTTTTAAATATCAGACTCAAATCACTGGATCTTAGAATATGATCAATTATTTGACATGAAATGGCAGCACTTTTAATCCAGCGCAAAAGAATGAATCATTCAAACAAATGAATTTATTTCTTGTTTTAAAAAAAAAAATACCTTGAAAGTAGAACACATAATCTTTGCTCAATCGGCTTCAAGGCATTTTGAATATTCGGTTAGCATATATACATAATCTTTATTGTTACACTTTTACTAACAGCCTCAGTTAGAAGGTGATACATTTATAGTGCTGTGTTTCCACATTAGTATGTACATATTCCACCTCTCTATATATTCAACATGGCAGCCAGAAAAATGTCACGTTCCCCGAATTCTTTTCAGGTGGTTTTCATGAATGGCATGGTGTGGCAAAAAAAAGAGAAGAAAAACCACTGCCTCCATGCCATTTTCCCTCTCTGCACTTATTTGTGGGTTTTCTGTGGTTACCACTATTATTGTGACACACTGCAGATGTGTACACATTTTTCGGGTAGACATTTGCTGCATACTAAAATCTTACTTAAAAACACACCATTCTAATACTTTTCCATACTCTGTTATGTGTCTATTGCTAAAATCTGCTCACAAACAAACATGTGAAAGATACACTCTCACACTAAATACACACCCTTCGAGTATTTGAGCTTCATATGATACCGCTGACCAGTGAACTGTGGGAACGGTGGTGTGACATACTTGTGTAGCCTTCAAAACAGGGATCAGATTCATAGTTTGCTACAGAAAGAGCTTCCTTAAATAGCCTCAAGCTCCATTCATAAAGAAAAGATGATAGATGGACTGGGGTTCCAAGACATGAATGCATTTCCTCGTGTCCTGAATGTGTTTCCTGAAATAGTTAGATAAATCTTATGTGTACCACCCATGGTCTAATATAGACTAGGGCTATAAATACAGTAAGACACAATGATTTTGGATTATAAAAAGCAATAAAGCAGTGTTTGCAGACTTTAGCCAAAATAATGAATTATAGGTAACTATGTAAGTGTTGATTTCTTCCGTAATATGATTTTATCTTTACAAAATCTAAAAGTAAGGAAGCAAAAATAAATAAATAAAATCTTGGCATACAAACATCCTACACAATAAGACATAATAGAGAAAAAAAGCAGCTGGATGAAGTTGGATCAAATGAGATGTCAGAAGCCATAACAATAGAGTATAGACAGAGATGAAGGAGAGGAACTAACAATCAGAAAGAAGACCTTGAGAGTTTAGAGTTTATTGCTTTGTGTGATTACATAATTTGTTTAAAAATTCTTCCAAGTTCAGAAAGCCTCATTATCCCAATTATGCAATGTCAAGATGAGGACTGTGGGCAGCTTTAGAGCTCTCGGGACTTGTAAGATCTCATTCTCGTTCTTATGTGATAAGACAAAAAACAACAACAGCTCCTTTAATTTTAGCTCTATGTAATGCGTATGGTTTGGCTGAAATGTATGGATTGCAGCATAATTAGATTGAAAGGCTAACTTTTCTTAGGTCATGTAGCTAAGTTTATTAGGCATTGACTAACTGCTAACACACTAATTTACTAATTTTCTAATTTCCTTATTTAAATCTCCATATGCTGTGCATGTTCTTTAATTAAAAGCAATTAGATTTAATAGTGAGTCCAAAGCATGGCACAATCATTGGACAAGACAAATAAAAAAGGCCTGATCACAGAATCTCTCTCTCTCTCTCTCTCTCTCTCTCTCTCTCTCTCTCTCTCTCTCTCTCTCTCTGCAAATTGACTAATCCTTACATTCGGATACTCCCACATACTCAGCCTTTTGTGTAAGAATATTTTTCAATGCATTTTATGGAAGAACATTTACTTTGTTTTTAAATATTACCTGCTAATGAAATTAACAGAGAGATCATCCCAGAATTTTACTAATTTCAGTAGTAAATAATTAAGGGAGTATTTTACTCAACACTGTTGCTGAACAAGTGAATGGTAAGATTCTGTTAGATTTTCCTAGTTGCAGGTTATTGCTTAGTTAAGTTGTATGATTCCTTATTTTTAATGAAAAAGCCCAAGTGTCCCAGACAATGTTAAAGTGAGGATTGTGTGCTAGAGTGCTAGAGCAAGTCTTGATTTATTGACTATACTTCAGAGGTGAGTGAATGACACTGACAAATTGCAGTGATTTCGCTTTAGTTAAGTCTGTAACATAGAAATCCTACGATTGCAATAGATCCTATGTAACTATTAAGTGAAGTGAATGTTTAACATTATTACCATACTAGAAGAAATGTTTACATCAGTTTGTGTTTCATTGAAATCATATTTTCTAGGTGTGATAAGAGAATACCTGGTCATTACTTTGCATTAATTTAACTCCTCAGTTAAAATATATGTGTTAATATTTTATTTGATTATAAATAAATTTCACGACGAAATTCCCATTCATAGAGCCGCTTTCTAGTGCTTCGCTGCTGCTACGATTTAAACTCCCTCCTCCAACCCCGACTCCACCATGCTGGAACCTGTGTACGTTGTACCAGTTTACGTCATAAATCTCCACATATTTTTCTCTCTCTCTCCCTCTCTCTCTCTCTCTCTCTCTCTCTCTCTAATTATTTAATTATTTATTTATCCATTTATTATTTTCCTTTCCTATTTTTAACTCTATGCATGATTAATGGTTCTGTTATACGGGGGTCTATTCTATTTTCTAGTTGCTGCTCTCCCCACTCTAAATGAAGTTTAGTTAAGTTCCATTTAAGTGAAAAGTAGCATTAAGAGTGTACAGTAGCGAGTAAGTGAACGAACGCGAAAGTGTAACTCCTCCTAACTCCTCCGCCTGTTTACTCCTCCCTCAACCTCCGTGCGCATCTTCCGTAAAGTAAAACCAGTTTATTTCTTTAACATTCTCTTTTATTACTGTATGTTTTTATACAATATTTGTCATTTATAAATACAGGTACTGTACATTTTTCATATTCAAAACACATAAACAAAACAACTGGAGTAGAATTTTGCGAGCTGGAACGGATTAATGGGATTTCAATTCATTTAAATGGGGACAATTGCTTTGAGATACGAGCAATTTGAGATACGAGCAAGGTCACGGAACAAATTAAACTCGTATCTCGAGGTATCACTGTATTGCTTTCTCACAGCTCCAGGGTTCCCAGTTTGATTGGGTTATTGTCTGTGTGGACGGTCGCATTTTCTTCTTACATGCATGGGTTTCAGCCTTGCTGTCTACTTTCTTCCCGTTGTTCAAAAACATGCATATTTGCCTATGTGAAAATGCCCCGGAGTGTGAATTAGTGCATGTGATGGACTCCTGTTCGATCTGGGTTGAATTACTACCAGTGATATAGAGATAAGCTCCAGATCCACTGTGACCCTGACCAGGATATTGTTATAATGGTATGTTACATAGAGGATCAGAAGGTGCTGCATCTTAGCAAATTCATATTTTTGATATTCTTCTTTTGCAGCATAAAGAAAACAGCTATGCTGCAGGTAGCCAGACATCAAACCCAGTCAACAAATTCAGAGCTACTACAGACAGGTGACACCTGGAGTAATTATTATGATGTTATATAACATATGTGATGCTAGTGACACACATATGTGATATGAAAATTCTAGTCTGTATAACAGAAATATATTGTATATAGGGACGCAAAGAAGACCAAAACTTAAAGAGTGAATATGAATGTAGATGTCCTGCTCACAATACATTACACAGCAGGTAAATTGTTCCATTCTGAGCTTCTCCTGGACCAGCAATTTATAGCCAAAGTAAATAAAAAGGAAGCTGAGAAAGTACTTTGCTCGTTCTCACGATTACCGCTAATGTCCCACCAGAGTCTCTGTCAAAGTGGCCAATTTGCAACACTGCATACTTATTACCATTGGAGAACTTAAGAGAATTGTTATTTTACCAGGTCTTCTTTGCTTCTACAAAGAAAATACAGAGCATATGGAGAGAAATATTACACCATAATCATTCCTTTGCCAGAGCTGATTAGAACACATAATTTTGAGTTTTTTATTTAAAGTAATTCCATCTGTCAAGCAAAGTAAAAAAAAAAAAAAAAACACGATATGGAGCACACTGCTGACCAATTCCTGAGGTTGCTGGCTTGGAATTCAGGGGTGTCCCATGAGGTAAGCTTGCCAGTAATAAAAAAAGAGCAGTTATGGATTTTGTAGTCTGTAAATCCAGTAGCCCAGTCATTACAACACTATACAACATGGGCAAAACCCTGCTGTCCTCTTCTTGATCTCAAAATAAGGGGCACACTCTGCCCCTTTCCCCTAAATTAACCCTGTTTATTTGCTGCATGCTAAAGAATTTCCCATGTGCACACAAACCACTCAAGTCTGGCGCAGCTTAATTGTTCACTTGACTCGTTCCATTGTGCTGCTGTCTGGATTGTGGCTGCCAACTTTTTTCTTTCCCACTTATGTGAAATATCAGGGTTGTCATTTTTCTGAAATAGAATGTGCAAAAAAATAAAGAACAATATGAAAATATTTAAATTTAAAGAAGAAATAAACACAGAATGAAACAGATACATGTGTATAAGAAGTGCACTATTTAACTAGGAGATTTGAATTAAAACAGCAATTTACTTCTTTACTGTGTCACACACATGAAATTAATTGGAAGGTGATTTACTTGTCCTCAGTACGAGGTTGTAATAAAAGATTATCTCCTGGTGGGCATACCCTAGGACAAACAATTAGTGAAAACACTTCCACGGCGGACTGATGCTGCGTTGCTGTGCAGTTGTGATACGAGCCCTCATGAGGAGGTGAGGTCAGTGCACTGTCCCAAAAGCCTGCTTTTTTTTTTTTTTGCTTTTGGCAAAAAAGCAAAGTAGGAGTGAAATGAATGCAATAAAGACCATCAGCTGAGGACATCTGAAAGGACTTTGGAGCTTGTTGCATTGCCTCCAGCAGTAAATGACTCATACCTCGAGAAGGCTCACACTAAATAGATCATCTTAGCTCATTTCTAATCCACTGTGTGCCTACGGTGTGTAGGGCTTTGATGATATAAGAGAGACCAGTGAAGTGACACAAGTCAAAGGCATAAAATAAATGACAGATAATAATTCATAAGTCCTCGGATGATAAATAGTGTGCCGCAGTAGGATTGCTCAAACAAAATCCTACCAGAATCCCTCCTTAACGTTTCGCTAAAGCGGCTGACGCTTTCTAGCAGCACTATCACAGCCATTCGAATTTGTTATGATGACGGCCCGGCTGGAGTCTTATCTACAGTATTTACCCTGGCTCTTCAAAAAGGGCTGATCCAATGACTGGTGTGTATTAAATTTAGAGAATAAAGCAAGTTGGTCTGGATGAGGGATAAACATGAGCAGTTACACATGCAGCATTCTGTCTCCTGGAGGCTTTCCAGTGTATTCCAAAGAGGGAGTTACATCAAGAAGAATTCACTAAAACAGCAGACTAACTACAAAGTTGAAACATGATCTGTGTCAAAGCTAATTATGGACTTCAAAACACACAAAACCTAAGACTTTAGTGATAAGTAATCCACACTAGACTCAACAATCTCAAAAATCAATCATTTTTTGAGGGGGATTCGGGGTATGCGGTGAAACACCACACTAGTCTGGTCAAGTTGGATAAATTAATCGTCCTTTGGGTGAGGCAATCGTCTAAGGGTTAATATTCACTGATTTCACAAGCATACGCTACATCCTACATTTTGTTACTGGTACAGTTTGGTATCCATTGCATCATGCCAGAATTGACACCAGAGTTGACAGAATTTGTTATTTTAATTTACTGAAGGATCAAACTGAGGTCATACTTAAGAAAATCCACTGTACACAGCAGGTGTGAGGACACAAGTAGGAGGCACTTTCCTCGACAGCCTTCTGGACAGCGTTAGAACTGGGATGTCAAATCATAGCCTGTCATGTTTTATATATCATGCCACACTTGTGCATATGACAGCTGCTTTTCACCCCAAGAATTAAAGAATATCTGGGTGCCCATAGACATTGTGGCTTGAGCGCTGTCTCTAGGGTAATATGGAAAAACGCTTACGGTTTTCTGTTTTTATTTGAGTGTGTCTCTGCCAGAGAAAGTCACTTTCATGTGGGAATATGGAGTAGCTCATGCTTGCCCCCAAAAACTGCCCTCTCACGACAGTAGGACACGCATGGATGTCTGGTCTGTGTCAGGAAAGTAGCATTGTCTGTGTGGATCATTGCCTTAATGTGACTTGGAAGGGACTATGAAAGGAAAAGAGCAAAATAACACTTAGTGTGGCATTCAGTATGTATGCGTTCTGTTCCTGTAGTAGGTGGGGTGAAAAAATGGTTATAATGCCAGAAAACGTCTGGCATCAGTAGAAATGTCAGAACTTATGTCCAAAATGGTTGTTCTTTGATGTGAAATGAACTTTCAAATGAGTTGGAAACTAAATGAGAGTAAAATGAACAGGAATGTTTAACTTCATCCCTGCAGAGTCACAGCACTGAAAATGAATTTTTTTTTTTTTTTTGGCAACACTTTTTTTTTTTTTCTCAGAATATAAAGGTTTTGATAATGAAGTAATAAATTTATCATTCTTGCTAAATATGAAAAAAAAGCCTTACCCTTTGTAGAAGTCTGACAAATGTTATATATGTAAATGTAGAAGTATGGTCTTTCCAGACTTAGCTCCCATCCTAGGAACGCTGAATATAAACATCATGCAATAAATAATAAAAAAAAAGATAAAAAAAATTCAATTCATTCATTCATCCTCAGTAAACACTTTAACTTGGTCAGGGCTGTGGTGGATCCCAAGAATGTGGGCATGACGCTTGCTTGGGTGGAGCACCTGTCCATTGCAAAACACCACACACACACACATTCATACCTAGGCGCAATTTACCTAACAGCATGTTTTTGGTATTTGGTAGGAAACCTGAGAAAATCAAGGAAACCTTCGAGAACACAAGGAGAACTTGTGACATTCCACACAGCTCATGATTGAACCAGGGATCTTAGTACTCTGAGGTAGCTATTACCCAGGAAATAGATTAGAATACACTTAAATCATTACACTGTGTTATCTTTCCAGACATAATCTTTCAGGTTTTTGTATGAATATTCAAGTAATGAGCCAACTGCGAGTCTAAGCAACATGTAATTCATCTGTGATGGAAAGGTTTTTTCAGTAGGCAGCTCAGGCACTCATTTCACTCATTTGCGCCTGCAGCGCAGCCCCCAACCCCAAACACACACGCATACACACACGCACGCACGCACGCACACACACCCACACACCCACAATCTCACACACACACACACACACACACACACACACACACACACACACACACACATTTACTCTCCAATCTGGCCCACCTGCCAGCTTGCCCCCATCATACAATGGCTCTGGTATGGAATCTTTTAATTCTTTAGTTCTCATTTATAAAACCTCTTTCTTTACTTATTTGTTCCCACTCACACAATGTACTCTTTAGCCGGCACAGGCAGACTACTCTAATCAGTCTTTAGATAGCATTATTACATAGAGAATCTTACCTGGCCTGAAAACACAACAGACACCGGGTTACCATTTTTTCTGACTTTTTTGCAAATTTTGCCTCCTACACTGTTGGTTAGTCGTTCTTACTCACAAACAATCATTTTCATATGTAAGCTTTTTTCACAACACAATACTGCTTATATAATGCTTAATCACTAATTGTTCAGTATTTCTACCTCATCATATTAAAAACAAATAGCATTGGACATTCTTTGTTCTCAGTTTATCATCACCTATCCATTCATCCATCCATCCATCCATCCATCCATCCATCCATCCATCCATCCATCCATCTATTTTCTGTACCACTTATTCTACACAGGATTGTTGGGAACCTGTTGCTTATCAATTGGGGCACAAGGCAAGGGATGGGGTACCACCGTTCATAGCCATGCACAATTGCACATATACTCACACTCACATTGCACTGGGAGAGAAAACCAGAGGAAACCTGCAAAGCTAAAGGACAACATCACAGCAAAAGGAGTAAGCTCACACAGGGAAGAGGCAGGAATTGAGTCTTTTTATTATTGTAAAGTCCATTTATTGCAAGTATTGTAATGGTATTATGCTTTTGATCATTTGTTTGGGTAGATGAAGCAGCACAACTGCAGTGAAAGAACCCATTCTGATCATATTCAGTTTATTTTTCTTGTTACGTTCTTGCTACATCAGGATCTCACAGCTGAACCCACGTCCTGCTGATACCCTGTCAGATCTAGTTGCTGCAGTGTCAGGCATCAGAGTTTGGAATTGGTATCACTTTAAGAAACATGCTGATGTAAATAAAACCAAAAACATTTCATAATTGATGCTTTCGAAATATTGTGGTTTTATGTAACAGCCCAATAAAACATGCAATCCAACATGTGTATATAATTAAAATGATATACTGGCATGAATGTTCAGTTACAATATTCCTCATTTATGTGTTTGTTTATTACAGCAATGTTTTCTGTTTATTCGGTTCCCCATGAAACAAGCATTATAAATATCAATTTGCTGTTCTAATTTGTTAACAAGCTGAACCAGATCTATATATCACAATCACTTATTAAGAAAATGTCTTCTCAGATCATTGTATTGTATTTGTTCCACATTGCCCATGCCTACATATCCAAGACAGAAGAAAATGAGACTTTTTCTTCGATTAATTGTCTCAAGAGCATAATAATTTCTGACGTACTGAGTACCAAATCCAATTCAATATGTGAAATAACATGGTGTTTACTGATGCATGCTGGGTATTGTCCGATTCTGTGGATAAATCCAACTTCTTTGACACAAAGTATTTCTTGTGATCTGAGAGACATGTGGCATCTATAAAACTTCTGTCAGGCAGTTATAGCTGGCATAAATTCATGCGCAACAGCACGAAACAGTTGTTCACAGTATTTTTATTGAAATATCATATAACATTATATGAAGTTCTATGAAAATTACAAAGTACCAGCACATTTTTCATAACCCATAGACAGCATGAATTCCAAATCCGATGCTAAGGCAAAGCTCTTGCCGTGATGTGTTTATTCTCAGACCTTTTTCACTGGCTTTAGTTAGCAGTCTGTCTTTCCTAAGTGCTCATAATCTCTGAGCTGTGTAATTCCACTGGGATAGTAACCTGAGGTGTATGCACATGTGGCTCAGCTCCTCTGTTGGTCCAGTGAGGCCTGTGTGTTCTGCTCAGGGGTTTTGTGAATGGAACCTGTAGGGGGCTGGAGGTGGGAAACTGAATCCCTTGGGATTGCTGAACGTCTGCTCACACATGAGTGTGCCTGCTCTGGAGGAATTATAGGAGCCAAGAGGCCTTAATGCCTGGCCAGCTGTTAGTGTTCACATTGTGCCACTGAAACAGGAACCAGATGACAGGCTTGAGGAAAAATGTGCTAAAATGCTAGTTTATATCGTGACTTCTGTGTGTGTCAGTGCACAAAGATTATTACTAGATCTGATACTATAAGAGGCTTTAATAAGAGTATCAGTCTAAATTATTTGGAGTATCAGACTTAATCATGTATCAGTTTATTTGACACTTATATCTATATCTTATGTGAGTTAACATAAGGATAAACTCTAATATAAACTCCAGCAGGGGAGCACTGTGAATTTTGAATCGAAATAAAGCGAGCTAATTCAGCATGGATCCTAAGTAATTCATAATGGACGTGTTTAACCACATACTTTTCACAGCCCTTATCCTCTGCACCTGGAAGATATCCTTCTTTGAAATCTCTCTTACTGTGTGATTGCTTAGTGGCTCACTATAAAGCGCATTCGCAGATCTCTGGCATCTGTGCCGTGTACTGAGGGTGACTCTGGCAGAGTCTGACAGGCTCAATTAGAGCCTTTTATTCTGTGATACCTTCTCCTTGTGTCTATAAAATTGTAGTCTCAGACAATCCTAAAAGTTTAAGTGGCATTCCCCAGATGATTTCATGTGCCATTTTTTACCTTAAGTTTAATCTTAATAGTCCGTTTCCCTGGATTCATATGATTTGAACATGAGTTTCTCCCTGAAGGATAAATATTCACTCAAGTATTTTGTATAATTTATTACGATTGTTCTGAATGTCTTAATAAGAGCAATCTAATATCCTATATCCTTTAATATGTGATGGGTTTTCTGACAAAATATTGCTTCTTGTATGAATAGAGTCTATTATTTTCTTGACTCTAGAAAAAAAGCAATTAACTGTATTGCATACAATAGTAATATTGAACCAAAGCAAAATCTTTAAAAAGCTCAGTAGGTCATGTGCTAATCCTCCCCACATATTGTGCCTTAGTGCAGATTCTACAGTTATACAGTCACCACCTGTGTCAGGGTCATGTCAGATTAATGTAGCTGGCTGCCATACTAATAGCAGTCAGTCTTTCAAAAGCCATTTATAAAACAATTCATCACTCATCACTTTTGTGAAGCAGATGGTTCCTTTACGGATACCGGTCTAGCATCAACAGGGACACTATCAGGGATAGAATCTGATCTGACACAATTATCTCACACAAGAACCTGGTGGTGGAATAACAGGGTTTTAGCTAAAGACACTGAAAATTATAAATGGCCTAAAAATGTAGATATATACATAAATACATACAGATATTAAGACGTATTAAACATTTTCATCTGTAAAGATATTTTCAGCAGCTTAAATTATGTGCTTAAATTCCATTATATGTCCATGTCCTGAATATAGAGTATACAATTGAAGGAAGGACCTTCTAAGTCTAAGTAATTATGGTTCAAAGTCAATCTCTGGCACTCCTCACAAACTGTATTGAAACTTCTGGTTTATAATCCTCAGCTGTAACCTCTGGAACACACAACGCTTCAGGACAGTTCAAAGCCACATGTATAGAGTAAGACACCAAGGACATCTGGACCTGGTCTTGGTTTCACAAAGGGTGAAAAACCACAGGATAAGATGGAAATGGAGAAAATACACAACACAAAGAGCCTCTTCAGAAAACTCTTATGATTCAAAGCAACAAAGCAGCCAATAACAGCTTGCACTGAGTGTTTATATCAACGAGACATTTGTGTCGTTGACTGTTTAAGGAAATGAAGTGTAATTTAGCCTGTTGCCCAAACCCAAACTTTGTGCATCAACCCTCTTGGTGCACATTTTTCTTTTTGCATGTGCAGTGTTAGCCTGGTCATGAAGTAAATACATGAAGTAAATCGGGTGGAACCTGGCTAATGTGCTGTGCCTTGGAGCTACTCAGGCTTCCTGGCCTCCCAACAATCTTTCTCTACTCATTTTTCAGATGTCCACAAGAATGGATACCTTCAGGCCAAAACACACTTGTTTATAGGGGGTTGCTAGATGGAAGCACCAGAAGTGGTGAAACAATTGTTCTGGGAAAAGTTGGATGAGAGCTTGTGGCTGAATGTTTACATCATTGCTGGTATCAGTAACCTTTAGGGAGAAACAAATCAGTGTTGTCTAATCAATAGATTTTGTGTTTGTACAGTACAATGCCCCAACTTGATTTTTTATTACCAGTGTTATGTCCTACAGTTTGAGCGGATGTATTTTAAGGCTCATTTCAGAAGGAATAATGGTAGGATCTCAGTGACATGTAATTGGTCCTTACTTATGGCTGCTGGCATTACACCAAAGTAATATTGTAACACTTAAATGACCCCTGCAGTCTCACATTACCTGCAGCAATAAGGTGGGGAGCCATATTTACTTCGCAGGAATTATATGCAGTTTGGACCTATTTTTAACAGAAAGTGGAATGTGCCTTACTTCATGAAACAAAATCATACTTAAATAAAAGTCTAAAAACAAGATAAATCACAAGAGAAATTGTAGCACGTCTCACGTTTCGACCCAAGGAATGTTGTTGATGATTTGAATGTACAGTATATTTGGAGAGATTAATTTTCACCATTGAGCTTCATTAATGATTGTTATTGTAGAATTTCAGCCTATGTAAGCAGGCTGACACCTAATGAAACTTAGCGGATCATAAGACCAGCTGTTAGTCTTTGAAGATGAGGTTGCCAGACTAATGCCAGCCTTTCCCTCATCTAGTGGTCATATATCCCTTGATCCCTACTTTTTTAAAAATATGTATGCATTGCCTTGTACAGTATTTCAAGGCATCGTATGGCTTGACAGCTGAACATCTCAGCTGCACTGCATTGCTAAAATGTGTGTTAAGTGCAAGCATACTGTAGGTGTTAAGCACAAACTGTAGAGCTGTAGTGTGTAATGGGGCCTTTGCACCTGTTTGTGACATTACTTGAAACCCATTTAACCTCCATGTCATTTTAAGAAAACAGGCAAAATAACTATGAATGCTAATGCTTAATTGAATGAATTAATTGAATTTGAGAACAAAATATATGAAGAGATATTGCTTGCAGAGAAATAATAATATTAGTGTGAACAAAAGTATGTCAGTGTACAGTAGTAGATAAAGAGTAATAAGAGAAAATCAAAGAATGAATGAGTGCAAATCTGGCCAATAAACTTCCCATTTAATTCCAGGCATTGCCTTAATACTATAAACATGCTCTGCACACAAACAGCAGCCAAAGGCAAAGTTTGTTCATGTCACATGGCCAACAAGGTCAACTTGTCAACAAATTTGTCTTACTGAGACTCCTGAAATATAAAGCCAACCACAGGGCAGGAAGTTTGTAGCTGAATGAGCAGGAATCAGCAATGTAATACCAATATATTTAACACTTTTTTAAATCTTGATGACGTGTGAAAACATCTGTTGAATCTCAGACCATGTGATCCCTACTTTTTTTTTTTTTTTTTTAAATATATGCCTATGCACCATTTATTTGTAATTTCATAATGAAAAATATAACACTGTTAGTAATTTATAAGCTACTTGATAAAAGAGTTGTTTTTTAAAATTGCAAATATTATATACACATATTATCAATGCTATAATCAGTTATAGCACCCATTTAATAAACAACCTTTATTCCATGAGTGTTTTTATTTATTGCCACCACACTTGCTGTGATCCTTGAAACTGTAGCTGAAGTAGTAGCTGCAGAATAAATATGATATGATATGATTACCAAATGTTATCCATTATTCAGGTTTCAGTGTAGATAAGTGAACACTTTTTGGGCCTTTTTCTTATTCTGCTGCTTGGTTGTAGGTAATTAGAATAAAAGTGAAATTATTCTGTCATAGTAGTTAATTGACATTTAGTTAAATGCCCTTTCCACTTATCATCACCATGCAGTCAGTTTACCTGATTGGGTAAAATGACCAGAAATAAGTGACTTGATTGTTTTTATTAACACTTCTTTGAGTGAAAAATATCAATTTAATTGTAAATGATTACTCTGACATACACAGTGACATGGCTTGTATCATGGGCTAGCTGAAGCGTCCAGAGTTTCTGACCGCTAAATCACTTGAGACAACTCAACACAATAAACAAAGGGAAAATTATGCATATGTGTGAGCTTGAATTGCAAAGCAATGCTTATACAGTATGCAGTTGAGTCTAACTCAGTATCTAACCTTCCTTGATGTCTGATGACATGCTCCAGCCCTACCAGGTAAACACTAGCAAGCAAAATCTGACAAGCTTGTGCTGATTCCAAGACCCATGTGATGTTTTGCTTGGACTGGTGCGTTGTAGTTACAGGCATACACAAGGGAGATGTTTAGAAAGCAACCTCTGTCTGACTCTGCTGAGCTCTGGCTAATTCCAGTGAGATACTATTTTAAACCTTACCTCATACTTTATCTTCATGCCAAAATTATAATCCCAATTCCACATGAGAAAGGACATGCAGCATGAGAGGAGCATCTATGCACAGTTGTTTCATTTAGCTAAATAGAGATGTTTAGTCAATGTTGGAAAGCATTACTCAGTTACAAGCTGCCTTCTAGTCACGTCAGAAATGTTACAAAGGTAGCTGTCTTTTAGCTAAAAAGGAGTCATTTCAAATCTTCAAAATCTTTAGTCATTATACTGTACATCAACCCCTTTACCAAGTAACTACAACCAGACTGTTTATTTTCTGAGTAACAGTCTGGTTGTAGTTACTTAGTATAATTGGTAATCTATCTGGAGAGGCTTACTAGATAAACTTTACGCTAGAATATTTAAACAAAGTTTATTTGTCTTAGCCAAATAAAGTTTTCATCATGTTTGCCAAAATAGAGCTAAACTAGAGCTGTACTAGAGCTACTTACATGACAATATTGCTATACAACTGGGAATTCTAGGACTGAATTGAACTTACTGTATATGACCATTCCATGAGTTTGTGAACAAATGTAATAAGCCTACAAGGATACCACATAAAGTGTTATAAAGTAAGGAAATCTGGTACATTATTTCTGCAGGATATTGCTTTTTAAGAATTGAGAATTTGAATTTGTGCCTGAAGTGAATCTGATCCACCTTTTAAAAGTAACTGACTCTGCTGCAGTGCATTTCACTGTGAGATTTCATTTCAGACACTCAATCAGAGTACAGGACGTTACTGCAACGGCTGAATTATGTCACAATGCTAAACTAAAACATGGCAGGAATTTCATTGATAAATGTTTATCCTGCTCCTTACTGAATGTAAGTCTAAGAAAGTTGATCTCCCAGGTCCTGCTGTGAGCTGTAAGTACTTTTAGCCTTATTAACACTTTATCATATTTTAGAAGCAAATAAAAAGTTGATGATGAACGGTTCAACATTCATTGCAGCAGGAATGAAAAAAGAATAAGCCAATAAGATACTATCACAGGATTTTCCTCTGTTTCCCTCTGGAAAATTATACTTTTGGGCAAATTTTTCATTCTCAGATTACAACCATGACACCAAGAATGGCTCTGGACTGAAAGTATTTTATTTTTCATTTAATGTTTTTAAATCACAATAAAGGGATTTAACAAGAAAGGAATGTGTGACAAATAAATGGTTGACCTTTTAAATGAATATGAGAACATTTTACTGTTTTAATAGTATCTACTTTAAAATAGAAAGTAGCATGTCCAAGCCACATGCACTGTGTCAGAGGAAAAACATATTCTCCCCAAAACATTCCCTGTCCCCATTTGAATTAATTTGCCTTATTGTGGTCCACGTTCTAACAAGTCAAGGTTGGAAAATCCCTACTAGAATATTCATAAAGTATTTGAAAAATTCTGAAGCCAATGAAAGAATCTCTATTCAAACAAGAGTGACACTGGCCCACTCTATTCACATTTCACCTTCAGCACTTCATACATTAAGGGCTGGCTCTTTTAATCAGAAGACACATTCATTTGGCAGAGTAACACAAAAAAGGCGTCTGAATTTAAATATAGTTCTATACATCATTCTTTGTTTTTAATCTCACACTTGTCTAATAATTTGTGGCCTTGTTAGATTTTGCATATGAAAAAATACACTGAGCTGTAAGTTAACAGGATCTAGATTAGTACACCAGTAAACATCAGATTGTGTTACTTAAAGAAAAAAAAATGATTTAAAAATCCAAACTGACTTTTTTTTAAACAAGCCTAGAATTGAGGGTCTCCGAAATTGCCTAGATGTACCAGCTTCTCCAAACCAGACAGAAAATGGCAAATATGAAAAGCAATCAAGTCTTATTCAACCACTTTGAGATCTAACAAAAAAGAAAATCTAGCTTAGAGGAGCATAGAGAAAAAGAAAAAGATTTGTCTTAATCTGTACTGATATTTAAAAGCAAAAACAGCTTTTTATGTAGCCTATTATTTGCTCATAGTTCAAAATACAGGCCCTGATTTTATTTAAGATCTCAAATTTGTATGTGTAAAGTGAATGAACATCACATGCTCTTGCAATGGATATTGAATATAACACTAACCTTACTGCATTACTGATATTTTATCATATTCATAATATTTTAATAAGAAATTAATTATGAACAAGTTTCCACAGATCTAATATCTTTAGTACCTTTGCTCATCTGTAGAGCCTGCTTGTAATTCGGTTGAATTTTTTTTTTTTCTTGCATTATCAAGTCTGCACACATTTTAACCTGCACAAACCTTTCTACATCACAGAGTATTTTTTTTTTCTTTTTTGGTTATGTAATATATTCTGGAAACAGCTCATAGAATTTTAAAATTCAGCTCAGGAGTTGTGGGAATTGAAGCTGTGGATGAAGAGGTCAAACATCCTTGGTACAGTTTTTGGCTGTGGTAAGAGAGAGGCTAGAGTTACCCCAGCTGCCCACCCAGATTTTTTGGCAAGAGACTTTGTTCAAGGTTCATATCACAGCCAAAGGAGTTACACCCATGATAAATAAAATACCCAAACGCAGCATAGTGAGAGGAGTCAACAGATACGTATTAGGATTAACTAGTTTCATCTAGTTGATAGTTTCAAGGTCATTGCAAGGTAGATTAATGTGAGATTCTAACACCAAAACATCAAACAGGGATTTGCATTTGCATTTCCCAATACCTCTGAATTTCAATGAGAAACAAACAACTTAACAAAGGGCATACATTATGTATGCACCTGTTTTGTGAGTTTTCCCAAAAGCCTTCGTTCTTAGAGATTTAATAAAAACTTTCAATATCCCTTTTTTGACTGATGCTCAGAAGAGATAGAAGTTCTAATGTTTTCTAAACAGCAGGTTATCACACAGAGAAAAAAAGGACAAGGGAAATGACAGATTTATAGAAGTTCTTTATAGAATGTTATAAAAGCTAACATAGAACATTATTCAAATAAGAAATAATGAAGTCCAGTAGGTCAGCTAACTCATTAATTTATGAAGTTTAGTTAAATTGCATTTCAAGGAACATTTGTTAATTAAGGGAATTTCTTAGGATGAAGATAACAAACTACTTAGCATTATTAACCTGTAGGGTAATAAACACCAGAACACAGAAATAATGAATCTTATATTGAAATACTGATTTGAATCTTTATGTACAGTATATTTGAGTATTTTCAGATTATATGTTGAATTGATAGAACGTTGAACACTGACATACAGGAACATAGCAGAGGTTGATTTTAATCACACCAGTCATATTGCAATTAAATCAAACAGGACTGATTGGATATAGTATATTGTAGTATGGTATAATATAGTGTAGCATAGTAATGTAGTATAGTATAGTGTAATATAGTATATTAATAGTATATTGATATATAGTATAGTATATAGTGTAGTATATACTGTAATATAGAGTTCAGTCATCCATTCATCAATTTACATATATTCCCATTGCCTAATATCTAAGATCAAAGGAATAAATAAATAATCATGTAAAAATAATATTGTTATCTTGAGAGCAGAAGCAGAAATTTGCATTCATTATGTATTTTGTCTAATCTTTTATTTACTTATTTGAAACCATGATACATTACTTCTTTTTTTTCCAATCTAATGTGTATTCATGACATTTTTTAATTATAGGCATTCATCAGACATCATCTTATTAGACATCAGAATCTTGGACAAAGGCTTCATGATGGTTTCGCTGTCATGCATTGCTGAGTTTGTATGTTTTGTATCATAGCAACTGCATGGAGGCAGACTCTTGGATGGCTGTTGGAACTGCCTCACATTCAATGAATGGGCAATATTATTAGCGTCCATAAGATCTCTTTGTGTGTTTGACAGCTCCTTGTCATTTTCATGGGGAGGGGTGTGGATTTGTGAAGTTGCAGCAGGAGGGCCTTGTGAAAGACTGGCATTGCTAACACATGTCATGTTAATGCCAGGTCAAATCAAAAGGGCATCAGTGCAGCATGATAAATCAGAAACCGTTGATTACTTTTTTGCTAGACATAAAGCTTTACTCAATGACTTTGTAATGTTTTAGAGTTTTTTTTGTTTTTTAAATTATGAAAAGTTTGTAAAGTTTTAGTGTATTAGTTAACCTACCAGGATCCATCAGTGTTTCTAGATACTCGTTCCTCTCTTACATAACAATCCTTTCTATTATTTTCACTGTAGTTACTAGTATATTCAGTGCAGATACTGTAGGATATTATCCAAAAGTCAATAACAGAATAATAAAGTATGAGTTACTAGATTTAAATCTAAGTTTCTAGATTATCATAACTTGGAGTATTACATGGAGGCAGCTGTTTTGTGACAAGCTAGATGAAGTGTTTATTGAAAGTATTTAAAATGGATTTAGCAAACGGCTAAAAAAAATAAGTTTGGTAACTGTAGCTACCAATGAAGTGTCTCCTGAGTGTCAGTGCTGCAAACATAAATTAAGTCATGTTGGCTGAACTACCAGAGGAGAGTGTAAAAGAAATTGGTGAAGTTTGAAGTTTAGCAGAATGTTCTGCTTGAACATGTTTCACTTATTTTGAGACCCTACATCCACAATAATACAGGAACTAAGCCTCTATATGAATTACCTGTTTATTGATCGCCCTTTGTCCTTCATCCTTGGATACAGACCAATAGCATTCCTCTTGGCAACACAGCCACCAGCTATGGACAGAGTACCAGACTCACTTTGACATGGCTGAGCTGTCTCTTGGCGGCGACTGCTTGATCCATGGCACTTGTGGCGCCTTGTGTCAAGTGTAGAGGGAGATGGAGGGTGTGGGGTGATGGCTGAGGTGCTAAAGCAGCTGTCTAAGCCAATCTGTGTGCATTTGAATAATGTGGTTTAAGAATACAGTCATCCTCTCACATAATTGCATTATTTAATAGAAGAAGATTGCGTTTCAAATATTCAGAGCCTGGTGATACAATTGTTTATACTGAGTGTGTTGAATTTTAATGGTGAAATAATATTTTTAAAGAAAACATGGAATAAAAACAGACAGTCTGTAATTGTTGATTTCAGGGTCGCTTAGGAGAAAAATAAAGACTTTTTTTCCTAGACCAGAACAAGAGACAGCGTGTAACATAAGATGAGCCAGGAATGCTTGGCCTTGGTGCATCCTTCCCCTGTGGTGCCTAATCAAAGAGGATATTGAAACTGCAACTTCAATTTAAACAGAATTTATCTCCACCATTGTAAAGAGGTTTTAGGAGACCTTCAGGATGTAGCACATTCATGGCTGATAAACCACTCTGATTAATCACACGGCTATTATAATGCGTGTTATTGGGTCTGCACAAATTGCCACGTCAAGCCAGATTTGTGCCATGATGAATAAAGGTGAAATGGGAGATAACGGCTGCAAATATTACCATGCAATTTGAAACGTTTTTCTGGGCTCCTATGAGACCTAAATACATCCAGTAAGATGAATATTCTCCAATGGCCACACCATCTTTAGCCAAATGAAGCATGTGTTTGGCTGACTAACTGGACCTGTTCTAACAAAAGACATTTTAAAACAATGTGTTCAGGAAAAAGAAAACATAGCACTGCTCGTTCTACCCAATCACACATTTTGCTGCAACAACAGTTAATGCTCCTCTGCATTAGTCCAACCAGTGCAACCAGAGGCATAGCATTTAATCATTTTAACTAGTGTAGACTCTGACACAAGCACAGATCTGGGAAGTGCCTAGTTAGCAATGGTGACCTCTCTCTACTTGGAAAAATGGCTATAATGTTACAATATGGACACTTGTTATGAGATCTTATGTGCACATTACAGATTTTCAGAGGATAACAATGTACGTGGCCCATTGAGCTTGCCATAGAATGTTTGAATTTGGTCCAAGAGCAGGTGTTTCTCTTGGCAGCCAATCACCAGAAATCAAGTTTTACAGCCAGTACCACTGACTGAATCCAGCTCCTAAGCACGCACCATTCTCCTGTGTCACACTGTACATTTGTTAAATGTTTGGCTTAGTGCTACTTTGCTGACTGACAAGCGTTGATTTACCCATGTATCATCTCCCTGTCAGTGCCTGACTGTACATTGCTATATGCTTTCAATGTCAAGGGCAGGAAAGTCTGTAATTCCAAATGTAATCAAATCACACTGATGACTTGCCTTTTTATACAATAGATACAGTATATTGATATTAAACATTGATGAAGCTCAGTATTAACTCAAGTAAACACGAGTGCTGTGTGGGTTTGTGTTCAGTTGCATGCTTGTGGCTTAATGCAGTGACAAAGTGCACAGTCTGACCAATACAGACAGTGGTCCCAAGGTGAATGGCACAAATGTTATTTAGGTGTATCAAATTTACACTCATCTCCTGGTTGTTACACAACCTTCTATATTAAACCTTGCACAGCTGAGTGATTCTGCTAAAGGACAAATGTGGGGCAGTGAAATACACACACACACACACAAACACACATACACACACACACACACACACACACACACACACACACACACACACAATCTGTGGGGTATTTCCATTGGCTTGTGTGGTACTGTAGCTTAAAGATGTTATGCCTACCCCTAACCCCAACCATAACTCTTCACTAACCAAAAGGAAATGTTTTTGCTCTTAGACTTATTCTCCAGTGCATACATAACTTTTATAATTCCGTTTTATTTTAAAAGAATAATGCTGTTTTGAAGTGACAAAACTAATAGGAATATGAATATGTATTCCTGAATACTAACCAAAAGGAAATGTTTTTGCTCTTAGACTTATTCTCCAGTGCATACATAACTTTTATAATTCTGTTTTATTTTAAAAGAATAATGCTGTTTTGAAGTGACAAAACTAATAGGAATATGAATATGTATATGAAGGTGTATCGCTATGGCTGTGGTGAATTTAAGTCTAAACCGGGTGGAGGATTCTGGGAGCTTAAGCGTTTGTGTCTGTTTAATGTCTGATGTCTACACTGTGATCTATTGCATTTAAAACAGTGTTTAAAACAGTGTTTTCAGATACTAAAGACATAAAATGCACATTACACCACAGATACTTAATAAAACTTAATCGACTATTTCAAATGGGACTGAAATCATCATCCATTATTCAGGCTCAGGAGTTATATATATTATTTTAAGACTGAATCCTAAATAAGGGACAATCTTTATCATAAGCACAAAGCACATGAGTTAATCTAATTCATGTTTAAAAAGAACCCACATGTGATGAACCCACAGCATGTTCAAGGTTCCAAGTAGGGATTGCTGCAGGTCAGGCTTTGGAAGTGAAAAGAACATAAATCCGTCAACAAAGCGATTCCTAACATGAACAGTATGTTCTCTGAACTTAAAGATAATTCAATATACAATAAACAATGTTTAATGTTGATTTATTGTAATAGTATGTTAGGACCAGAGAACAGAAAACTGGATTTTATATATAAAACTAGAATTAAACATAATCTTTTAGAATATGCAAAATTCAAGATTCAGCACTATTTCTGGGCATATTTATGATATTTACCATGTTGACTTTTTACACAAAAGGTCATATGCTCTTTGGGTTTCATCCCTTCCACTGAAGCATGTAGGACACTCTAATGGATTGGAACTAACATGGACCAACAGCTTTTACACAAACTTGTGGAGTCCATAGCCACTCCAGAATATGCTCACATTAAAGAAATAGGAGCACACAGAGTGTCTGAACAAATAAATATTCTTAGTAATCTGCTATTCCCTTAAGTAGTTGTTCTTATAAAGTTGTAATTATCTTTGAAATAAATTATAAAAGAAGTACCTTCACTGCTGGTCTCAGACTTCTGGACCTTGCATAATTCTGGTCATATAAAAAATATATTTTCACCTGTTTTTACTTAAGCAAAAAGACTCCATATGCAGTAACAAACCAAGCACCTTTTCTAGCATCCTGTGCCTAACAGCTGGCATGCTGTGCTGTGGTTTCAAAGCCTGATACAAAATTGTGTGCTCATACCTCTCAAATGTATTGTTTCCCAAATAAAAGGTCCCAGGTTGAAGCCCTAAATGCAGTGAAATGCTGCTTTCAGCAGCCAAGATGCAGTGATCAAGTATCACATGCTACCACAGCACACTCTTTGGTAGGTCATTGAAAACCACAATACTATGCAAAAACAGATTGAATGTTGTGGTACAACACAGTATTTGCTGTAGACATAATTAACCTTAAATATTGCTAGAAGTTCAAAATCATTTTAAATAGGTGGATTGGCACATATATTACACTGATCCGGATAAATGAATGAACGAATGAATGAATGAATGAATGAATAAAAGGAAAGAAATAATTAATAAGTTTGGCACTGAGGAGTTTTTGTTTTTCAATCTTGATAGATACCTTCAGTGGGGCTCAGGTCATTTACGGAATACATATTAAAATATTGCAGAGATAAATGGCTATAGACCTTGTTCTTAAGTACCTGTGTAGAGAAGATATATAACCTGTCTTTTGGCTCTGCCTTTATTGAGGATTATTTACCATGACGCTTCTTCTTATGGCCTTTGGATCTCTCTGTACCACTGAAAAGTAAGTTACCCTTGGAAAAGTTTGAAAAGTTCTTCCACACTTTTTCTTTTGCCTTTAATGTAGGATCATGTGGCTATATATAGTGGTGATGAATTTGAAAATTAAGGCATTCTGACATTTTATTGGAGGTCTGAATAAAGCCACCATATATGGTTAAATATGAGATTGGATAAAAACAGCCTTTTTGCCTAGTGAAATATATGAAATTTAAAAACTTTAAATATCCCGTGAGCCGTCTTGGACATTTTTATCATTCTGAATCTAAATTACAATGTCAACAGAACTGAAAGCATGATTGCCAGCAAAAGAGGTCTGTCTCAGGTAGACACACCATGCTTCAGTAGTGACTGATGACATGAAGGAGTAAAGCTGGCATTTGGGTGGCAGTTTGCCCAATATATGCTTTAAGTGGGCTCATTTGATATCACCTTTCATGACTCACTGCGTGTTTACAAGACATAGGTCATTTTAAATCAGCACAGCTCTTGCAGTCAAACCAGGGCAACTCACACTCACTATCCTCTGAGAATCAATGTTAGGACAACAACAAGGCACTTCAGACTTGGGTAATAGCTCCCTAAGAGTCTAAATAGAGTTAAACCTCTTGGCGATCTTTGAATTTCAAATAAACTTTTACTCAAATAACAATGTAAACAAATCAATATAATATGTACCTTGGGAAGATTAGCCCAAGAAAAAGAGATGCTTATATATGGCCTAAGAGTCTGAAAAGTTTCTGTATACAAAAAAGTGACAAATGAAAGAAAATATATGGGAGGTATTTTGCTGGCATTGTTTGTGTTTACCTTTCCCCTTAGAATGAAGAGTCACTGCAAATCAATGCAAGGCCTTATTGAATGTTTTGAATAGTCAACAAATACTATTCTAATCGAACGCTTATAGGATGTTTTGGACCAAAATGTGAGAAAATATCGTTTGGAAGAATGGTGTTTGCCCACCAGTACAGTTTCAGAAAAGTGTACTGTCACTGAAGCTGTTCTGGAGACATGTGGTCACATTGTGTTACTTTACATTTTATAGTTATTTATTTTCTTTTGTAATTTTTCTTTATGTTAAATTGACTGTTAAATTGATGAGGGTGAAGAATCTTCACTTTTTGTTATAATATTAGTCATTAACACACTTTTAGCAGGAATATAAAAATTTATATTAATATTTTGTCAATTAATTTTAATATGAAATTAATATAATTTATCATTCCAATCATAAATTGCATACATTTTATATTTAAATGTATATTTATCACTAATGAGCAAGCCAAAGGCAACAGTGCCAAGAACTCTGTACAAACCAGCTACAACCTGGAACCTATTTATAACATTATACTAATAAACCGCTCATAAGTAATCAATAGTGATCCTTATTCACTGTGTAAAATTTCTCAAAAATACAACGATTTTTATTCATCAGGGTGTACTCTACTGGTGTGTACAGTAAAATCTGATTGAAAAATGACTGAACTCAAATTCTAATGAAATAATTTACTTATTTGTTCATGAAGGAACATGGCTCAACTCGAGTACAATAAACAAAATTGTCATATATATATATATATAAAACTTAA
This sequence comes from Tachysurus vachellii, assembly GCF_030014155.1. Lineage (NCBI taxonomy): Eukaryota > Metazoa > Chordata > Actinopteri > Siluriformes > Bagridae > Tachysurus > Tachysurus vachellii. The sequence continues at coordinate 12,393,073 of NC_083466.1, read as the reverse complement.
TAACTATAAAATATATATAATTACTGTCTCATTGTAGAAATAAATATTTATTTAAAAATAACTATATATGCAAATATTAATTTCAATATAAATAATTACTACTTAAGACGATGACATACCTCTGGACCTAGACATTTTTCTGCTAAAACTGTTGATTTTATATTATCTCCAGCTTTGATTTTGTGAAGATTCCACAATAATACAACAAAATCACTTCCAGGAAATAATGTCAGAAAACTGCTTTTGTGCTAAACACAATGTGTGTTACTGGGTAGCTGATCAGATGGTTGGGGGTTGAAGTTGCTTCTGTTGAGCCCTTGATCAAGGCCCTTAACCGGCTCTGCTTCAGGGGCACTATGTCTTGTCTGACACTGTGCACTGACACGAGCTTTTTAACAAGCTGGGATATATGACAACAGAATTTCACTGTACTATGTATAATATACAGTATGTGACAAATAAAAATGGCTTCTGCTTCTTAACACAAGCTGTACAGTCTTGTGTTTAAAAATATCTTCCATATACAAGAGAATTCAAGTGAAGTGAATAATTGCTAAAAATTTTTAAAAGCAGAAAATTCCCTTCGCTGTCAATTTTTCAAAATGCACTACTGTAAATCCCCTGTTTTCCCAGTGCTTTAAAATAAAGCAATATTGAGAGACCAGACCATATGCATTAGCACAGTGTGACTTACCTTTTTGACTAAAAAAGTGTTTGTAAAGTGGCAGGTGCAGACCTCAAGTTCACAGAAAAATACAGAGCATGTTCCACCTCCACACACTATTAAATACATCTGCATAAAATGATCCGTCTAAAACAAATCATCAACTGCCAGCATGCTCGGTGCCTTGACTGTCTTAACTGTAATCTATAAAATGATTTTCTACTTTGTATGCATGGACATGAAAATTTGAAGACGAATCTAACAGTTCATGCACATTAAATTTCAGTCTGAAGCAATTTATTCTTCTTGGCATACAGTAAACTGATATGTTTTTGGGGTAGAAACAAAAAAGGTTGTTGGCTAGAGGCTCCAGAAATCGCAATATGTAACGTTGTCTGCCCCGATGGAAGCTCTAGGGAAAGTTTACCTTAGATATGCCAAAAATGCCAATATTCTTGGCCTGTTTCGTGTTAAAGAGGAATTTTATCATAACTGTGTCTAATTGAATTCTACAACAGGAGCAATGTATCAACAAAGTTATTGGATCAGCATGGGGCTTAATGGGATATGAACCTCTGTTTTAAACTGGAAATCTTTGTTAGGATTTAAACAGTCTGTGTTTAGAAGTTGGAATATGACTAAATACACTAAAAGTGAAGGTCAATTTTACCTTAAGTTTACCTTAAGAAATGTTAATACCCCTTACATACAGTTCTCTGTGGACGTTTTTGCTGAGCATTTTAGTAGTCAAGTGCACTTCTTCCTATGTATAAAGAACATGCATTATATATTAAACACTGTGGATGTACTTCCTCTTTTAGATACCCAGATTAAAGTCCTGTGGTTAGTAGGGATTTTAACAAAAATGTTTCATTCTTTAACCTTCACACTTTACCAGCCATCTGTTTTTCCTCTTTGTGTTGGTGTTTATCATATAATACTACCAGTGATACATGACCTGTTCTACTGTGGAAGATGGGCTTAATACTATGTAAACAGGAAACCTCTATACAGTAAATGTTCCATTATTTTTGGTGAAATATTAAAGCGATTGGTAAGTGTGGAGTTATTCCCATTCATAACTTGCAGGTTAATATGCATCTCTCAGCTGTTGCAACCTGTCACACTGACCAGATGCTTTACATTCCCAGCCTGTGGTCCGTCTCATCCTTAATGCAGGACCTATCCGCAGAGAGAAGCTATGGCCCCAGAGAGCCAAGTGCTGCTTCTTAAAAGGATTTCAGGGCCAAAGGACATAATCCAAGGGCGGCTGTACATGATATGATCATTAAAATAGTTGTATGGAAAAAACAAGGGTGAGGCTTTATGCTTTGGTGATGTGTTTCTTTGACTAAGGATGCATACATGAAAATAAGTCACAGAGATTTGCCAATTGTCTGATCTACTTAGATCCTATTTACAAAAAACGAAGTGTCTCTCTTTTATTAATTATTACTTATTAATTAAAGTGGATTAAAAAAGGACTGGAAGAAAATGACAATTGAATACAGATCTGTCCAATTCCTGTGCAGTAACTTGGTAAGAAGCAACAGCGTTTTAGTCATCAAACAATAAACTACAAAATATAATATTCTTGCAACACTTTTTAAGCAAATGCATTGAATAAAAGTTTTATATCTTCACATTCCTCAGTTGCAAACAATTTAAACAGTGTTCTTAAACTACAGGAAAATGTTGCGTATTGGATACATTTCTCTGTTGCTTCACGAGTCAGACCACAATCATCTGGAACTTATAATGACTATTAGAGAAATTAATGAAATCCTCATGTTTTATTTTTCAAATAAAGAAAAAAGAAAAAACCCAAAACTTTGTTATATATGCAGATCTTAAAAGATCTAATGAACACACATTTGGGAATAACCTAAAGTGCTAATTAATAAAGAAACTTTCCAGTAACTGAATTACAAATTGGGGTTTTCTGATCATTTTTTTTGTTTAAGACGAAAAAGGCTTAAGCTATTTTTAAAAAGTCCTTCTTCAATGTCTTGTATTAACATGCATTTTCCAGGCCCCAAAACTAATCTCACTTACTACTAATGTTTTACCTGGAGAGTTGAGTGGAAATGGGCTGAATGTGAAATTTTGGTTTGAATACTATACTATCCTGATCTCACACTGGTGCCAGAAATGTCAAGAGACAGAGAGAGTTTCTATATTTCACACCCATTGAGAGTTAGCCAGTCACTCTCTAAGGGATGATAAAGAGTGATTTAAAGAATGAAACACTTTGGCATATGCTCTTATAGGAAAATAATCAACCACATTGCCAAACTGAAGGTGATTATGTTCCAATGACAGTATGTCCAAAAATGGTTTATTCAACATTTTTCAGACCATTACAATTTTCTATTAGCTAAAAAAACGACACTTATTATTTATTAATTTATAGTTTAAAGTTAATGCTGTGGACTGTCTACAAAACAGTTCCTGTTATCACTTACATTATAAGAGCATATAGTTCACTGTGTAAGTTGTTACTATAGAAGCTATAACATATTAGAAGGAGCATGTTAATACAAATATAGCATCTAGAACATCATGTCAGATCCATGCTGTTAGAGAAAATTACTTAGCACCTTCTGATCAGAATAGAGGATTCGACAGCACTATGGTGTAAAAATAGAGCTCTCCACTTTTCTATTATCACACTGCCTTTGACTGATGTGTCACTTGGGAGTCTGTGGTGTCTTTTTCATTTTCCAATAGTATTATAACTATGTTTCTCATGTTATAAAAGTATTATATTTCTCTGTACTTAAACCATGGAAAACAGAGACAAGTATATTTTGGATAGGTCAGGGCACATGCTCCTCAATAAAAACATTAAAACATACTCTCAGACAATTACACTACATTTGTTGATCAGCAGTGTGTGGAATTATTTAGCTTCTCTGGTAAATTAAACATATTGATGGATGTGTCAAGCACTGACTTCCACTTCAAAGCATTTTTAGTTAAATAGTTATGTATGGGTTGCATAGGACTTTTCTAACATGCTTATCTTTGCGTTAGGATCTGAAAATCGGACAGAAAACCACTTATTCCAGCAACATTTGCTTTTGTTGTAGGGCCAAATCTTCTGATAATGCAGACATACTGAACTCTCAAATTGATTATGAGAATTCCAAAGAGCGTCACTTTAATCCAGTTAGATTTGTTGTACATTTGATCACTGAGCCTAAGGCCAGTGGAAAAATTCACTAGTGAATGGAAAGGTGCCCAAATACTATACCTTGATTAGTGTCAGATGAACAGAAAAATATGGAAGACATAACATGGGATAAACACTTGGAGCCTTTGTTGGAAATAAAATACAGGGGCATATCAATCAGTGATCTTGGCTTAGAGAATATAGTAAACCTTTCAATATGTTGAAAGTGCTGACAGAGGACTGAACAAGGTACAAACGGGGCTCAGCAAAAGTAAAACCAAACATTTAAAAAAAAAAGCTCTATGCACCGAGTGTTTTATGAAACAAACGGTTACGCTCCCTAAATCTAAAGCGAATTTGGAAATTGGCTTTAATCAATTTTATTTCCCACTAAAAAAAAAACAAAACAACAACAACAACAAAAAAACTAGCCCTGCAAGTTAGTCCTGTTTTAGACTTGTACAAAATCTGTGTTTATTTATTTGCAGTCCTCCATTTTGATTTTATGTATATTTATTTAGTTTTACTTTTACATACAGTATGGTCATATGTCAGTAATTTACTGAAGGTCCATTAGCTGGTTAATGGGTTTAAATTTGACATGTTGGTGGTTCACCATGCATGGGATCAACTGCTAATGGGCCATACATGTGGTATAATTGCTTAAAAAATACTCAATTGTATGGTTCAAAATACAAAGGAAGAAGGACAGACAATAACTTTACATATTTCAATATAATATACAGAAACTGAATGCAACACAAACAATAATCATTTTATCTTCTAATTGCCATTCAAGTACCATCTCTTCTTTCAGATTTATAGGAATATAAACTGTGATTATTCATTAAGCTAGAACTTATAGAATTTGTGCAGTCTTCTCAAATAGTTTTTTAGGTGCAGTACATGCAGTTTCTTGCCCTAAATAAATGATTTAAAGCTGGAAAACAAATTTACATTTCATAGCTCTGTTTCTTAATAAGGTTTGATTTGTACAAAAGGAGAGAACTAACATAGGAAACTTTGACCAGATTGGAGCTTTACCATAAGCAATAAATTCTATTTTTATCAAAGAGAAGCAAGTGGTGTACGGTTTTAAATAAACCATAGAAAAATATAAAAATCCATCAGAAACATGACTAGCATAAAAAAATAAGGAAAGTTAGATAGGGTCTCCTGTTATTATACATTCAAAGTGAAGTGAAGGTAAGACTAAGTTCACAAGATTTTTTATATAAAACTAATGGTTAAAAAGTATATAAATCATAACAAGTATATAAAGTACTATATGCAATTAATACTATATTTATCTCTTAAAGGAATCAGTGGCTGTGTCTGCACTCAGCTGCATCATTATTGCTAAACTCAGTTCACTTACCCAATTAGCCAAATAACTGGCTGACTAACTTGAACCAAAGTCTGTCTTTATTGTGTGAAAACACATTTTATTATTGAAATTACAGAAAGTGACAGACTTAAAGAACAGATTAATTGGACAACTGATTGCTTTATAGTATCGATCTAAAGATTTAACCGACAAACTCTTTCTGTAGGACTGGAATTTCAGAGAGTAAACAGAGTACCAGCTATAGATCAGTACTTTAGTTACAAAACCTAAAATAAAGTAAAAAAAAACAAAACAAAACAAAAAAAAAAAACAACAGCACACCATTAACAAACTGACTAAGTCCTATCAGACACTTACACTCAAGTCAGTCATCTCACACTTACAACCCAGTTCAAGCAGTCTCTATTTATATCAAGTCTTCAATGGGATCTTGGACAGCACATTGCCAGCACCGATCATTTCATTTATCAGAAGTACCACAAGTCTTATAAGCTCAAGCCAAATTGAGTTTCAGTTCATAGATAAGCAAGTACAAGACATTTTACAAGTCATAAATTGTGACTGAAAATCCAAGGCCATGTTGTAAGTACCTCATCACTGCTGACAACATGCAGAGTTTGCAAAGCATTTCAAAAAAATCTTTGATGGTGCCAACATGTGGCTTTCCCCCACTCACTCACTCTCGCTCATTTTCTACCGCTTATCCAAACTACCTCGGGTCATGGGGAGCCTGTGCGTCTCGGGCATCTCAGGCGTCATCGGGCATCAAGGCAGGATACACCCTGGACGGAGTGCCAACCCATCGCAGGGCACACACACTCTCATTCACTCACGCAATCACACACTACGGACAATTTTCCAGAGATGCCAATCAACCTACCATGTATGTCTTTGGACCGGGGAGGAAACCGGAGTACCCAGAGGAAACCCCCGAGGCACGGGGAGAACATGCAAACTCCACACACACAAGGCGGAGGCGGGAATCGAACCCCCAACCCTGGAGGTGTGAGTCGAACGTGCTAACCACTAAGCCACTGTGCCCCCGTCTTGGGTAATTTGATCTCAAAAGTTACTCCAAGTCAGTTCATGAAGGTGTAACTTAAATCTTAAAAAAAATTATGTTTGTGGACTAAGCTTTTCATTTTATTGGTTATGGGTTATTCAGAGAGACTGGTGTAATCTTTATGATCCTAATATCCTGGCATATCGTGTTGGTCAAATTTCTTGTGTGACAGTCTCCAATAATTCCATTATATAATGTGTATAAAAACAAAAAGTAAAATCTGCTGTTTGCACAAGCCTGAAAAAAACTTTGCTTTGTTTCCTCGATGATCCAACAGAAAATGGAACACAAAGTAAGGCAGTATCTTTAAGACTTCCTGTTTTGGTTCTAATGTTATGGCCTTCACCCTTTAGCCTTGACTTTCTTTTTTAGTGAAGACTTTGTCATTTTGGCCTTAGGATTCTCTATAAGCTCAATCACTGGGATCTGAATTGCAGCTCCATAATGTTCATCCAGGCTTCACTGGCACAAAAACAGCCATGGTGCTGTGATAATGGATGCCACCTGTTGGGTTTGGGCACTTATTACAGCTTTTAGTGTGCATTAGCCATCAGGGCACAAAGAAGTACAATGGCAGGCAGTGCCACTATAAAGCAGTCATAAGACTTGGCAGGGCCTGCAAATTTTTATAAATTGGCGCATACTGCTCAGGCTCAGGTGGATGTGAGAATAAAAGACTTACAGCCAAATAGTAGGGTGAATTGGCTGTCAAGGTTAAAGTATACTTTAAAGCTGTTCTTGCACTCTTTATTTCGACACGGCACAGTTGGCCCTTCTAAGTGATGTGTAATTGAAGGATGATGGAAAGCCAAAAGCGACCACAGGAGAACACACGAAAGTAGTGGACGTGAAAGGCGTCAGGAAGTGTACAGTAGGTGATATGAAGACCTACTGTATACAGAGGTCAAAGATCGCTGCTCTTTAATATCCTTGAGTAACACAACATCCCAGTTTGCCAAGCTTTGAAATGGGAGGCAGGTTGCGGGCTGCATACAGGGGCAGTTGTTGTGTCAGGTGCTTCCGTGGGACAGGTTATTTTTAAGGAGGAATTTGTGAGCGTCTCTATGTGCGTCTATTCTGTCATCCTGCCGCCATCTGTGCTATGAATTTCAACAGCTTCTAAACACAAACATAACACACACAGTGGGGTCATGGCATCACACTCACACACATGCTGCACACAGGCCACAGCCACATGCTAATCACAGACTCCTATAGTCTCTTGAGACAGAAAAGGACAGAAACAGGCACCAGTAGTATGCATTGTCGCTTGGGTGGCCTAGTCAAAATAAACTCCAAGTGTAAACTCAGTAGCCATAAGTCTGTGAATCGGATAATTGATTTTTAAGCCAGCAAGGCAAAGATAACTGCATGTGCTATTTTTTTGAGATAAGGTGACAAGACAAAAACAAGGCACAGTCACTGAAGATGTACATGCCACTTTGCTATCTCACAATCAAAGACTTTATGTTGATGCGGTACAACAGCAGACCAGGCAGGTCTAAAATAATTCTCATATTTGCAAAACAATATAGATAATATTAACTTTAGTACAATATAACCAATTATATAACTGATCACAGTATCATAATTATATTATCATGTTACATAATATGTATAGTACTGCACTGTTCACTTAATCAAACACACTACAAAAAAGAAGAAACATCACAGTGTTGAGGACCTGACAATGAAACATCAAGAATCCCTTTACTGTATTGAGTAAAAAACACAATGTTCAGAAGAACCATGCCAAAGCGTCTAACACAAAGGAAATTCCTTGCTTTAAATAAGCCTCATTTTTCATGTCTACAAAATTTGGACAGTGTTAAGAGAACAACAAGTTGTTTTAGCCATTACTCAAAAACTAACAAAAATACTGTTCAGTGATAGCTATGAACCACAGCACAGTGATAGAGAAGTATATTTTTTTTACAGAAACCATCAACAGTTTATTTCTGTAGAGGCCTGAACACAGTGGCTGACTAATGCACAAAGACTTAACTGTTTACTGCTAGTGTAACCCTATAGAATGTTTAGACTTGTCACGACCGAACAGTGAAAAAATTCAATTTGAGCCCTAGTTTAGTCTAGACTACAGTAGTTCACTTGAGAAATAGTTTTTCTGACAACATATTGCAAGTGTACATGTGTGTGCATGGTGGACTTTAAAAAAAAAAAAAAAATCTGCCAAGGTTTTGAGGGTAATTTAACTGTAATTGCTCTAACTGCCTACTCTGACAGTTTGTGAAACTCTTGAGTTACTGACCCTTCCAATAGGACATCCTAAAACTTTCTTCAGAATTTGAGGTAACTAGCAAGATGTATTAAATCACAATAGAATGTGATTAGGTACTTCCTTGTAGATCAATACTTGTCAGCAAGATTAAATGCTGCAGAGAACGTATACAAGGCTGTGAGAGATAAATCACAAAGATACTCACAGTACTCATATTTTGTGACTCAGGAGTCTTCTGCCAGCTGCATAGACATGTACTGTAAATACTTTCTGTGTAACACATTGGAACCACATTGAGTATTTTGGCTAATTTGCAGGCCTACTCATGCCTTCTACTGTTGATAGATAAAACACTGAAATTAAACATATAATAGGTTATGACACAGTTATTATCATAAAATACTTATTTTTATTTATTCAGCTCATTCTCTGTAAAGAGGCTGACAAAAACTTCAAAAGTTTTAAAACTTAGGGTAAGTTTAGTCTTATGGTGCTTTGTAGATAATGTGAAACAAGAATAGTGATTAATTGTAATGAAAGGCATGGGTGTATGAGGGAAAAAATATATATGTATGAAACATTTTCTGTCCTACATTCAACTGAATATGCAAATGGAAATACACTATAGCACATCTAAAAATAAAAATGTGTTTATAGTATGGATGTCCCAGTATTATATAGAGGATCAGAATATGGCACAATACCAGCCTAAAATGTGAAAATATATAATCCAAATCTAATCCAGTGATGTATTTATTTATTTTCTTACATTAATGCATGATCATGCATGTGAATATATGATTGTTTCATATAATTTGGCAGCAGAAAGCAGGCTTATATGGCTGTAGGGCTTGAGTCCAGTCCCAAAATGATTTCTGTACTGACTTGGATTTGTCAATGACTTACTGGCATTTGTACTTGGACTTGTCAGTTCTTGGTCTTGGTCTCGACTGAGAGTTGTGAAAATAAATGTTTGTGTGGTCTTTTCACACAGAAATTATTGCTATTTGTAGAAAACATAGCAATAAACAAATGAAGCCAAATAGATGAAATAAAGCTTTGGCTTCCATGTTTTGATTGTTCTTGTTCTTGATCTTACCATTTTTGTTTGCACTAGGCATGACCTGGCCTCAAGACTACATCTTGACTCAAACTTGTCTATCAATGGTCTGTGAACTTGACAACAATAATTCTATAGACACAGTATTATAGACATGACTACCAAGAGAATGGCTGAGTATTGAGTATCAGGTGAGTCAGCGCTCAGAGCTCTGAAATCAGTATTGCAGTAAAGCTTTGATTGGTGCATTGATACAATTTTGTGAAGGACTTTTAGGGCCAGTGATATAAGGGTACCATGCCTGGCACATATTTGAGTGTACAAGTGAGGTTTGCCAAAACCTTTAATGACAAAATGTCTGTTCATGTCATCATTGAAACCACTTGATGTGTAGCATCAAAATGTCACTGAAACTGTCTGCGTTTGCATCTGCACCAAAGAAAAAATCCCATGTGGAGCTTGTGCTTGGCAAAAAGATTTTGATTCCAAGAACACAGTTCCCTTGAGAACTATAGAGAGCTGGTACAAGCACTGCATGAAAAGGCACACACTGAGAAAGGATTAGATAGTTCAAACAAAGACCATTTTTGGTCTCTAAGCAAATGCTTGCTCTAAGACCTCAGAAGACACTTACAGAGATCGAAAATGACAATGTCTGAGACAAAATGTTACCACCATATTGAAACATATTCTCTTTTGCTGTAAAACAGATGAGTCTTCCTTTGCAGCTATTCAAATGTCTCTGAAATTATAACTGGAGGCACCAAAGTTGTCCTGTGGCTCTCAACAAATGAGGAACCATCTAAAGTATACCACTGACAACAATACTTGTTGTGGCTTGACTGTGTAGTAATGCATACATTTAAAATAAAACAACCACTACATAATTGAATTTAATCTCTTTGGGATTGTTTGCATTTGCATTGTTTTACTAGAGTTTCTCTTTGTATATCCAATACCCCTTATTAAACACAAAGGGAAGTTCAGTGTCAGAGTGCAAAGTCAGTTCCTTGGGTGCTTCTGGGAAAATTTTGGGTTAAAGGTCTTGCTCAAGGGATGAGTTGTGGTAGAAAAGAAAGGCTATCTCTCCCTCTGGTCTTTCTTTTCGTCCAATCTTTTGTTCAAAGATACAGATTTTTACCCACTAAAAGTCGTCTGAGGACAATAGTGGACACATTTTGGAGAGAAGCAACTTTTTCCTAGTCCTATAAAAAGAAGAACATCAAACTGTTAAACATCTTCACTCCAGAGTTTTACATCAATTTACACTTCTGGGTTCCAGTATAATATAATTTGAATTGAAGTTCAGATATGTATTTTGTGCCAGTCACTCAAGTAGTTTAAATCAAAATTGAATTTCTTATAGGAATAGGGACTATAGTCTACAAACTCAAATGAGTGTCAAACTGTTCTCAAAATGAAAATGTCCAGCCACTTAATTCATTTGAAAAACCGGAAGCAGCATACAAATGAGATGGTTAATATGGGAAAGGTTTGATGTCCAACAATTTTCACTTTTGCCTAAGAAATCAGATTTTAACTCTGACTCTGAAATACTAATAACTGTAGTGGGTCCTCAGGCAAAATCATTTTTGTTTTTGGCTTCATAAGATCCTCAACATTCACAATAGCACGGAACAAGTCATGTAGCTTTCACAACACATGACACATATGAGCAAGCATTATTAAGCGTTGTTTATGATGAAAATATTACGAAATTGTCTGTTTGATTTACATCCTAGGTGGTAGCATTCATACTAGCTTCATAGCCACATTAGCAAGTTAACTGTGCTAGCTACACACATTCACCAGAGACACACATGTTCTCTACCACTGCCTCTCAAGTCTTATTTTTGTATTTTGGAGTGTGTTTTAATTTGCAAAGAAATTGAGAAACAACTGGCCAGCTGATCTCTCTCTCTCTCTCTCTCTCTCTCTCTCTCTCTCTCTCTCACACACACACACACACACACACACACACACACACACACACACACATTATACTTGTACTCCCTTACCTGCACCCAAATGTCCTCTGGGTATTGTATTCTAAAATGCACTAGCCTGGGTGATTAATGAAATGTTTCTGGACTACATTTGCTTGTAGATTTATTCAGGGCATGGTGAGGGTGAGGTAAAGGTAGAGTTTTGTGGCCTAGTAATTGTTTACTGTGTTAACAACAGAATGCTTGCTGTTTATCAAATGTATTATGTCCTGTGCTTTTGGAAAAGATTGTCTGGCCCATGCGTTACAAATGTACAAGCATGTAAAAAGGGCTGTTATACTGTTAGGAAAAGGGCTGCTGGCTTTACTAGAGTCTGTGTAAGGGAGGTAAGTGTTTAGTTACCTCTTTTTACAAGTTGCTGAAATGTCCTGAAGACCACATTACATGATTTCAAAGACTATGCAGACCAAATGCTGATAAATTCCCAATTTATTCCCAACACTCACTCTTGTTTAGTGGACAAAGACATTATTTGTACCAAAGAACTGCTTCTGTAGTCATAAAGACTGTCTTGTGCTCATCCAAGAAAACTTACAATCTGCTTACAATAAACCTTCTTTCAACAATCTGTTATGGTGTCTATCCTCTTCTACTCCTTTATATCGTTTGTCACAGAGAAGAGGACGGGTGTTATTTTAAGTCTGAACACTCTCAAGGTTTCTTCTTCATGTCGTTTCAGGGAGTTTATCATTGCTACTGCCACTTTTAGCTTGTTCATTAGGGATTACAAAAGTTACATTTAGATTCCTGTAAAGCTGCTTTGAAACAATGTCTACAGTTAAAAATGTCAGACAGGAATAATCATTATAGTCCATATGATATCTTCATGAAGTTACAGTAGCATGTTCATTTAAGCATATAACCTCAAAATAAGTAAATTTGGTGAATGGGACAAATTATAATATGATATGTATTATTCTTTTGTGCCAGAATATGGACTTAGAGCCAGAGAAATTATTGGAATCATTTATAGTCTTTGAAAACTATATTGATACTATATATTGAAATTTTGGCATGACTGCAGTATCTTGACATTACTGAATTTACAAACCCACTGGGGCATTCCAATAAATCTCACAGAGCTTATTAAGAATTTCTAGTAATTGTGGGGTCAGAAAGAATCTGTCAGTTGGTCTGGTGGCCTTGAATGTTTGATCAGCATCCTACAGGCAATTACCAGAAGCAAGTCATAATTGACAGGCTGGAAATGCTCTTGAAGATGGGTGTTATGCTCATTAGCATGAACCTGGTCAGCTGAGTAGACGCGGCCATGCGGATGGCAGAATGTGGGAGCTACCAAAACATGTCATCTTTCATCAGTACTACAAAGAAAAAATTAGTGAGAGGAATTCTTGGCCTCAGAACCAGACAGCATTATATTAAATGGCCCATAAATTGAGTTTTTGCCATGTATGGTCATCCTCAGGCTACTAGACATCTTGCTGCTTTCATATGAAGGTCATAAATTTGCATCCAGGAATATCAGATTAGATTTACACCAGACTAATTTGCTTGTCTTACATATTTGAATAAAACAACCAAAAATATTCATATCTTACTTTATATACAAAATGTCTGTTTATCTATAAGACCTTGAGTTCATTGCGTTTATCACTGCAATGGCACTGTATTATCACAGAAACATGGTACAAGCGATTTCTATTTTTTGCTTTGTCAGAGATTTGTTGAGAGTCATATATATTTTCTGAGTGCATTAATGGCAACTTGGGAGTGTCACTGGGATTTTAAAAATGGTTATATGTAATTATTATTATTTTTTTTAATAGAAATGGATGAAATGTTTCTAAACAAGTAGTTCTGAGCAACAATTAATTTTCGGACCTTACTTCATTTAACAATGTCTTATGTATTATTTCATTAGGGACTGAATATCAAGGAGACACCACTGCTTCTTGAATTATGTTCATTAGTAGTGAAGCAAGATTAGTATGATACTGTTATTAATTATTACCTGCTGATAGTTATCAGTGAATCTTTTTGGAAAGGTTTGTCAGTAGGCTAATGTTTGTCTCTATGTTATTTCTTAAGATATCTGTCTTTGATGTGTTTCCATGCAATTAGTGTGTGTGGCAAGGAGGACCAATTAGTAAATTGCAGTCTGGATTATATTTGGAAGCCTTTCCACAAACAAAAGTACTTGTTAACATGTAGAAGATAGATAATTTACATGGTAGTAGGTGTTTCCATCTATTTGCAGACCATAAATGAGGATAGAGAAAAGAGCATATTTTCATTTTATTTGTTTCAAAAAATGGTGGCAGAATTTGACTATGGCACATATTCTTATGATTAAATAGTTGGAGTGATCTTGGTTTTTTGTGTGTGTTGTACATCTACCATACTGTAACTATCAGGCCATATGGTTCTCACTTGGCTGTTAATTTGAAAGTCATAAACAGAAACAGTGTTGAACTGCCACTGAAATATGCTTTGCTTCTCTTCACTTCACACAAAGTGTGAGGTTTTAGATGTTTTTGTTTGGATATGTGGTTGTGGTTTATCTGAGTCAAGTAGGCTTTAGTGTCATTCTTTCTATCTCAGACAACAAAGTAGTAATCAGTAATCAGTAAAGCTAGGAATGAAATATGCTTTGCTTAGAATCATAAAATAACACTTGAGATGCTGATGGAGAGAAGAATAGTGATACAATGACAGAGACAGTGCAAGATGATAAATACAATAACACTATAAAAACAAACAAACAAACAAACAAACAAACAAATAAATAAGCCCTCAAAGGTGACTCAAAATAGGTAGAGTCTGAAATAATTTCCACTGACATTTGCCATTGACATATATTGGATGTACGGTATACCTGCAATGAGATCTGAATGAGATCTGCAGGCTGCTTTGTTGCATTGTTACACACAATTACCAGCCAACTTTGTGTAAACCATTTCCATCAAATCACATAAAATAACAAATTCATCGTGTAATTATGAAATCTGATGCTCACACATTAGCTGAAGTGGTTTTGTAAATTCACCCAGTTTTTTGGTTTTGGTCTAGATAATTAAAAAAACAAAAACAAAACAAAACAAAACAAAAAAAACTTCCAATAGTTGCACAGCTATTAAAAATTGTCTTTCTATGTGAATGTGTGTAATATGCCATCTTCTTGACTGGCATCCCATTATGGGTACACCTGCCTTGTGCCCAGTGGTCTCCAGGTAGAACATGGATAACCCCAGACACTGACTTATAGTGTGATTGAAGATGATTATATGAAGAAATGAATGAATGACTATTTGCTTACTAGCTACTTTTAGCCTACAACCTAAGCATTTCTCTGTTCCACATAAGTTGTGCCATACCTGTTTTCCTCTCTTAAAGTTGTGGTGTTATCACCTCCACCTTTAATAGCCCTTCTCTTTTACTCATAGCTCATAAATCAATCGCTATGCTCTGATTTCACTTCACACTGAGTTCATCTAGATGAGACCTCTTAAACTCTATGACTCTGCCAGTCTTGGAAGGCATAGACCAATAGAAAACAAGCACAGGGATGAAGTCACATCCCCTTTTTTGAAGACAACATGGAGACAATGCTAATTATCAACAACTCGTTATGGCAATAAACTTTTTCCTTTTACAAGACAACATAAGGTCTCACACTCACAAGTAACAAGACTAGTTATCCCGCTAAGGTTAGCTGACCTACAGTTTTATATTGTTTTACCTCAGAGAATAAATTCACAAAGCAAAATCTTGTCTGAATACTGCCATGTGGGACTGCAATGAAGTAAAGCAAATCACTTCCTTTACCAGCAGCTGGGGGCAAACCACGAAAGAACAAGTTTATTAATGGAGTTGTAGAATAGATCTGTAAAGCAGAGGAAAAGACATACTCTTGGCTTTTCTATCTTTTGTTACAAAAAAACTTTACAAAAGTACTTTGTTCAATGTGTGATAGTGTGTTGACTAAATTAAAAGTTAAACCTATATATATATATATATATATATATATATATATATATATATATATATATATATATATATATATATATATATATATATATATATATTCTACTGGTTTATTTATTTATTTATGATTATAGTGGTCTACAAAGGTTTAACATAATCAAGGTTTCAGAGATGACGGCTATCACACTGCACACGTCTTTCACTGATTTCATCATGTGGCTTTAAGGCAATTTAAAGCCAATGAAAGGATATTGTTAAATAGATTTTTATAAACCCAAAGTTCATGGCATTAATATGATACTAAGTCCATTGATAGTTGTATCTTTGGATAAAGTGCTCACAGATGTTTATAGAGATTTTATGTGGTAACCAATCCAAACCACCATAGTCTAGTGGTTACCACATAAAACTTCATGGCATAACATATGGCTTGATACGGGCTGAACGGATTCAAACTTTGATCAAAAACAGTGATGAAACTCCTTTGTGTGGTTGTAGCATTTTGTAGCAATAATGGCAAGTAGGGCTTCTACATCCTGACATTCTTTATGCCGTAATCGTTTCCAGTGTATTAGATATCTGTGATCCCCACACTGATCAACAAAGGTTTGATATAGTACAATGAAATGTCTTGAATGTGAAGGGATTTTTTAAATATTCCCCTTGTGTTATCATCAAATGTTTGTTCATCATATTGTTAAATAGCCTTAACAACTTAACTGAACACCTTAAAAGATTAGGCACAGGGGAATGTGTTCAAGTAGGACAGAAACAAGGGAACAAACCTCTGACATATTTTCACTGTTTACTGTTAGCATTACTGCTAATAATGTGAGGGTTTTCAAGTGGGTTAATCAAACTGTCATAGCGTAACAGTGTTCAGGCAATTACTCCATAATTAATTGGGCCTCTCTACATGTTCTCTACAGCTATGGGTATAGCTGTTTTTCAGCTGTTTGTTGAAGATATAACCCAGCATTTTAAAAGAAAACATAAATGTAACTGCTAACAATAAAAAGCTAACTAAAATAGATTTTTTAAACACTACTAAATAACGCCATTTTTAACTTGGAAAATAGACAAGAACACTTGATGACTTCAACATTTAGTGACTTTAGCAAGCTTTATAAATTACATTATTTTAGGTGAACATATTTGGTGACAACATGCACTTTCCTAACCCACCAGTCATAAAATAAACATTTATTTAGTTTTATATGGTAATAGTAAAACCAACAGTATGAAAATGAAATAAAATTAAACAATTAAGCTGAAATATACCTAATTTCATGTCAGATTTCAACACATTTACAGAATATATTGCAGAGTGTGTTTTTGATGCATACGAGGTCTCACTGCATTTTAACCATGGTTCTGTCTGATTTATATTTTTAAGGAAAATGACTTGTAACTAAAGATGAATAAAGGCCTTACCATCACCTCAGTGATAATGAAAGCTATAGCTGTTTAAACAAACTTTGGCAAAATACTTTTACTTATTTTATATATATATATATATATATATATATATATATATATATATATATATATATATATATATATATATATAATATAAGTATGTATAAGCTTATACAGTATATGTACTTATTATTATTATTATTATTATTATTATTATTATTATTATTACTTTTATTTTATTATTTTTTTTACAATTTCTAATCTCATTGTTGATTATGTAAAAATAAGTCTGAGATTCATTTGCCAGTAACTCCATGAATAACCTGATGAACCCTCTATTACTATGCAGCACTTGGTTTGAAGTTTACTGGATTTTGGTTTCTTATCATGCAAAGCCATCTTGGATCTTTTGTTCATTAAGCTTGTTTGCATGTTCTTACACATTGCAGCAAATACCTTAGAGAATCAGGCCCAGATGTGGGAACCGCCTATACCAGAGGTAGACGACGCGAGCTCTCAGCATGGCGCTGGCTCTGATTTCTCCCAAAATAAATATAGCCAATGTTCAGCATGTCAATTATTTTTCCCTTTACAGCCAGAAATAACAACACATGCTGCTAGCATTCAGCAATTACACCTCTCAAAATTAACGTCATTATAAATACTGACAAGAAAAATAAAAGTGTCTCTGATATGCTGAGTATGGTTTAATCGACATATACCACAAGTTGCTCTGAAACCTGAAACTCTTAGGTCAGAAATATATTTAAGTAGACAGCTTAGAGACAAAAATCAGGTTTGACATTCATGATTCTATCTGTGCCACAAAGCAGAGCGAAAAATGTAGATCTAATAAATCATACAAGTGTGGAAGCTACATTCTGACATGCAGACTTACTGAGACATCACAGATAAGAGCAGTGATTGAGCATGAAGAAAATGTACTGAAACATCTATAGGTTGTTTTAGGTTTAAAAATTTTTTTTTTTTTTTTATGGTACATGCAATGTTGAATATGTACCCAAGAGCATCTATGACTTATTTACCATCCAGAGAGCCAAGTCCAAGCCCTAGAGAGAAATTGGCTAATAAGAAGAGTAAATGTTAGTAAAGATAATTTAAGTAAAAGTATAATAACTTCATCTTCATGAAGAGTGATTCCTCTACTTTATTCCTCTACGTAGAGGACTTGCACACAGCTTATGTAATGCCTGGCCCTTTTTATTATTTTAGCAATAAATCAACAACTTTGTCAAAGATCCCACCCACATTTTGTTAGGAACTTCATGTGCTGATGTGCGTCACACTTCCCTGCTGTGAAAATGACAAGATAAAATGAGTTAACCATTATGCAAGCAACATACATCTGTAGCATGTTGAGGTTTTTAGCAGCACTCACACACATTACTGAGCTACAGAGTACCCAGGTACTAGGTTTGGATAACTCTATTTGCATAGAATTCACTGGACTCTATGCTGGATTGGGAAAAACTGAGTATAAAATGATGCTAATTTTTTTCTAAAAACATTGAGCGGTTAAAACTGAAATTAAAGCTTGAGTCTGTCAGTGACTGATATTAAATGGCATTTGTTTACAACTTTTTAAAACACAAAAAGTGCCTCACTGGAAATTTCTAGTTGGATATTGTTATGACTCACTGCACCATATTTTATGCATCACATATTTCATTTAGAGAGAATGACTGGTATGGCAGCCACATTCTCTCTGCTTATGTCAAATACATTGGCGAAGTATCTCTCAGCCATCTAGCCTCTGCATCTTACACACTTCAGTAGTTTTCCTACCTGCTATAAAATGTAAAAGCTTTTTTTAATCATGATCACAATGTGTGTGTGTGTGAGTCAGTGTGTGTGTATGCGAGCGTGCGTGCGTGTGTGTGTGTGTGAACAGTCTGTGTAAAGAACTGAACAAACACCAATACTATTTTTTTTTAACAATGTCAGCAAGTCTTTTGCTAAAGCAGAAAATGACATATACTTGGACTATCCATTAAAAATTGATCTAATTGGCAATTCCATTGACCTCAGCATGGACATGGCATAGACAAACATTGTGTGATCTTTTTTGTTACAATGATTATACGGATGCAGGGTAGCAAGGTCATAGCTGAGCACCTCTTGGGTGAGTTATCTGAGCTGGCCACATGCTGTTTATGTCAATCAGATTAACAATGGCTCACTCATTTGGTCATTTTAGGTAAGGCAAGCCATTAGTGATCCAGTGTTAAAGGTCAAGACAGCAGGAATGTGCAGGTGGTCAGAGAAATAGAGAACGTGAATAAGAATAACTGAATAAAGTGCAAGGCTTATTATTAACATGACTTTTTACGAAGTTGGAAACCCCAAGTATATTTTAGAAATGATGAAATATTCAGAAAGATAAATAGTACTTTAGTAGCCGGTGTAGATCTAGAACATTAAAGAATGATGAAAAGTAAATGCTCATGGCGATCCGTGAGCTTGAGAAATGCCAGCATATTTTATTCTTCTCAAATGTTTGGCTCAAAAAATGCAGGTTATTTCCAGTGTTGTGGCAAATCATGTGGGCAGCCATGCGACTAGCAGCCAGCCAGCAATATCCAACTGCCAGAAAATACATAACTACTACTTATTGTTCCTTTTTACCCTTTCAGTGCAAACTAAGCCCAGAGCTTATATATCTGTTTTAGAACAGCATTTAGATAAAAAGCTTCATTGAAAGGTAGGACAAATCATCAAAATAATTATCATATATCTTATATATTAGCATATATAAAAGCTTTTCAGGGAACGCTTTCACATCATGATGCCTCTTATTTAATCAACCCAAACGTCTAATCACAAGCTACACTATCATAACCACATCATTTCCCCAAATAGATTGGGCCCAATTAAATGTGTTTCAACACGTTTATTGCATGGAGCCTTGTTTCTTGATTGTTTCTCAAAACAATGGAATGCTGAATATATTGAATTGTAGCCCACTCTAATCTGTTTACTGTCTCATGAACATAAAATAAAATTGATTTTGACACGACTCAGTGGGTTCCTTAGCTGAGCCAGCACACAAGACATTACATGTTCGGCATTGTGGAACCCAGAATAACTGTCAATTAATACATTTAAGTGGAAATAAAAACAATATTTCATATCCCACTGAGTTGATTGTAGGCATGTTTTGTTTAAGATGTTTTGACAGTTGACAGTTACCAAGCAGCTGTAAGAGCAAAATCAGCATAACCGGTGTATAATGTAATGGAGTTAAAGAATAAATGATGTAGAGTGTGTCAGTTACTATTGACAAATCTTACATTCTTTACCCTGCTACTAAATTATAAAATACTTCACGTTTTTTAGAAAAACAAACACGGATATTCCATAGTCAAATAAGGTCAAAATCGTCTAATTGGTATATAAATATAGTTACGGTAGGCTATGCAAGATTTACACAAAAGAGATTCAGGTTAATAAAGATAAAGGAACACTTTAAACAAACACTTTAAATGGTGCAATAATAATCTCAGTACTTTTGTATATAGTATAGTTTATGTATAGTTTTGTGAATGTTAGTAATATAATTAAAGCAAAATTGCAGTAACAAATCAATTAAGAATTTCTAGAATTGGTGATTTGGTGTCTTTTGAGTTTTTCCAGAATTCATTCTTTCAAATGTTATTTTAAAACAGTAAGACAAATACAAAGAAATTGAAAGAGTGATATGTAACAGATGGCTAGAACTTAAACTAAAATAATCCGTGAAGTGTAATACCAAAAAGGCTCTATGTTCCTGCATTTGGTTTTCCAACCTGAGGTCTACATTTAGTAATCAGAGATGTCAAAGTCTTTTATTGAATACTGGACATCTGGTTTAAGAGACTAGAACAGTGGTAGCTACAGTACAATAGCTAGCTACTAGGATGCCAACAGTGCATTCTCCAGAGCCATACTAAATATTCAATAAATGTAGCATTAAAATATAATATTTCTTACAGTATGGAAAGTTTTGTTGTCAAGTGCAAAATGTCTGGAATTGCTCCATCCTCCAACGTTATGTTTTGGCAGAGCCTTTACTGAAGTCTGGGATGAAATGTGCTGAACAAACTGTTCAGAGCAGACGGAAATGCTCAGGAACTGCAGAGAAAATAAATATAATCCCCTAGTTTGTGACACCTGACACATTTGCCCATCAACAGCCAGAAAAAGTGCAAAGTTTAGCTCTTTATCCTGTTCTTTCTTCTGCTTTAAACAACAATCCTTGTCATTTCAGCCAAACTGCTGTAGGCTAAATATGTAAATGTGATCATGTTTGTGACATCACAGTCATGAGGAATTCCAAACAGACTGTCTTTACAGCTTTTTCTATATACATATATTTCCTCCTCAGATGGTCTGAGGACGAAAAAGTTTTGAAACTTTAGAAATCTTTTAAGAGTAAAATCAACTATTTTCATTTGAAAGGGCAAGACAAATCCGGTTTGAATTTAATGTGGATACTTTAAAGTTGTTCAGAGCCCATTGCTGAAGAACAGACCCAGACCATGTTCTTTAACTCATACAGTTGGAAGGGTATTATTTGTAGAATGGCTGAAAAAGAAAGCAGAAATGGCAGAAAAGTGCAGGAAGGCGCAAAGGGCAAATTAGATGGTGATGTTTGACTTGGCTGTCTGTTTTGGAAATGGTAATAATAAGCAGCTTAAGAGGGTTCAAAGAGCTTGTTTTCTTCCAAAAGCATGCCACTGTACCTGCATGTCACCCTCATTGCATACCTGCATCATCAGTAGCCACGGCCTGTTTTTTTCCCCCTACATCTCTTGTCACTGAACTCTGTTCTGTCTTTCATCTCAGCTTAACATGCTCAGTTTACTCGGAAAGTGGCCTGGTACTCATTAAACACTGCTTGTGTACTCAAAAGCTTGTATGGAATTAGTGGTAGCATTGGTAATGATTATAATCCACAACATGCATCCTTCTTCAAGCTTAAATCTGCTTTGCTATAGCACATAAAAGATTGCTTTTACTCTCTCTCTCTCTTTCTCTCTCTCTTTCTCTCTCTCTCTCTCTCTCTCTCTCTCTCTCTCTTTCTCTCTCTCTCTCTCTCTCTCTTTCTCTGATGCTAAATTCTAGCTTCTACTGTTTTGCCACATAGGTTTTTGAGAAAATTAAGCCTGGTTAAACGAATATTGAGCCGTTACTGTGAGGGAGTTAATGCAGAGCATGTGGAAGACTTTGAACAACGACAACAGTTCTTTCATACTGTACCAGCATTATACATTACCAGCATTATTAATTAATTTATTTTGGATTAGATATTGAATGGAATTTTATATTTCTGGTTAATGTACAACATAATGTGGCATTCATGGGTTGTCGGTGGATATGCTGCAAACTGTTAGTCATATATTTTTTTAATTAATGTTATTAATGTTACATTAAGTAAAATACATTTGATAAATGTTGAGGATTAATTATAAAATGTACCACATGAGCTGTTCATTAAAACACTTTAAATATGAGTTCCAATCTGTACCTTTATAAGCATGCAATCTTTGTCGTTTGTTTACCCTACTACATTTTATTAGGGTGTCATCGCCACACTCGCCTTAACAATAG
This sequence comes from Tachysurus vachellii, assembly GCF_030014155.1. Lineage (NCBI taxonomy): Eukaryota > Metazoa > Chordata > Actinopteri > Siluriformes > Bagridae > Tachysurus > Tachysurus vachellii. The sequence continues at coordinate 12,370,544 of NC_083466.1, read as the reverse complement.
TGGCCAATAAAAGCCCGTGAGAAGAGAACAGGTCTATCTAGTTTTAAGGAAAGTGGTTTTAATTGCTGAGCACTTCACCATGTTTAATTGAGGACTCTATAAACTACCTGACTTTTAGAACAAATTGGTTATGCTTCACGACCCTCCGCATAATGATTTGCATTTCATTATAGGACACAGCCATCCAGAAGAGTCAGGTGAAAATAGGTGCATAAAGTGGCTGGTAATGGACTTCAGACATAAGTGGAAAAGTTTTAAAGAGCAAATGAGAAATGTGTAGTTCAAAATACCTTAGTACAGAGCCAGTGCTGACGGACTTGTATAATAACTGACTGCATGTTTCATATGGCTTATGTTTAAGCACAGCATTTTACACTATTGACTATGACAAGCTATTGATTAGTTTAGGTCTTTCTTGAAAAGCAGCTACTAGCTTGTTAACATTAATGGAACTTCTTCAAAGATTTATAGTAATCATATGTTTAATCATTATTGCCATGAGTTTCTTCGATGAAAACATTGCAGTAGGCTGTGAAAACAGAAGACTGGGAATAATAATAGTGTTCATACTTAGAATAGGACCACAAAAATAAAAAAGCCATTGCTATATCCAAAAACACTGCTACAGGCAGATATGTGAATGAAAAAGTGCTCAGCAAGGAGTGACAATGTAAGAGAGGAAAATATTACATTTAAACATTTTACTGAACATAGACTCTTTCTATTGTGCCCATAAAATCGAACAAATTCATCATACAGCATATATACATATTTTTTACATTTATACCATGCGGCCCTAATATGGTATCCCACACGGTTCTGTTTTAGCCCTTTGTATCCATCACTTTAGACATGTCATTTACAATCATGGGTTTAATTTCTAAAATGTTGATATATAATAAGAATTTTCAGGTTGTTACAATTCATCTGCATTGCTATACAAATGAAAAACTGTATTAAAGACACTCTAAAATTACTGTATTAAAGACAAGCTATTGAAACTTTCTCCCAAGTACTGAAAAAGCAGGAATCCTAAATATGGTATTTATTTTTTCTGCAATAAAGTGGTTGATTTAATCATAGAGTTTGACGATTATTCAGCCAAAAGGAATGACCTTGGTATAACACTAGAAACAAATCTATTTGATTCATGTTGGACTATTTAAATATCTTGTTGGCTGCACCACTGTCTTTTTAAATGAACTTTAGTTCATTTAGAATTCAGCAAACCTTAACCAGGGAATAAATTCAGACAATAAATATGTCAGTCTTAATCAACTCCATTTTTTACAAGCTGCATCGATTATTAAGTCCTGTTTATGAAATATTTGAACTCTAGTATATTCTGCTAATTTCCTGAAATAGTTCAAGTCTTCTTGTATTCTGACTGTTCATTCTGAGGATCACTTTTATCTTAGGGAGTGGAATAAATGTTTTTTTTTTAGATAATCACAGCTCGTAAATTTAGATAATAAGAACATACTGTAATGCATTTATCAATTTCTTGTGATCCAATTATAAAACCTTACCACAAAACAAGCATGCAAGGAGATGACAGCATCTGCTCTGGTTTACTGGGCCTGCAGGGTTAATGTTTGCTTACATCCAGCTTTTAACACTTGCAAATGGTCTCCCGCTGAAGAGCAAAGTCAAAACATCTACAGGCCTGTCTAAAATATCCACAACTTTTAGAAACCCAGCAAGACAATTGTCATTTTAAAAAATGTTATTTATTGCCACCGTGACTAAAAGATTTTAAGTGCAATAGAGAATGACAACTAATCACATGTGATCAGTGTTTATTTCCTACCTGTTATGGCTGTCTAATGCAACAATGCAGTCTAAAGGGGATGACTAGTGTAGTAAAAAGGTACAAATCTTTACAAAAAAACAAAGAAATAGCATTTAAAAGAAAAGGATATGTATTAGATATGTAGTATTTGGGAAGAAATGTTTTACTGTTGGTTAGAAAAACCATGGAGCAGCTGAAACTTGCTCCCACTAGCAGGGCACAGCCTTTTCAATGAATCAAGTAATTATTGAATCAATTAATGGATTCATTTAAAGACTGAATTATGCGTAAAAGGAATTTTCTGTAAGATTTCCTTAGCTGAGTGTATCTGACTTTTATAAAGACAACAAAACTGCAGACAAGCTTGTTGTAAGTAAAGCTGAGAAACATTCCCTCTGTAAATTATAAGAAACTGGAAGACTGTGCTATTTTGGCAAAAGTATATTCTCATGTGGACTTAATTAGTTAGTGATTAAACATATACTCTTCTTTCCTCAGCTTTGTTAAACCTACAACCACATTATTCTAAATACTGTGAATCTGTGATCAAATGACTTACGTCAGTCAATCAAGTGCTCTAATCTAAATCTAACCAGTGTCTCAATCCTCAGCCTCCAATTTAATGTGGTTTCATAGCTTTTACGGTGGGTCTCATCAATCATTAACTAAATTAGACACAGAGACACTGATTGAAACAGAAGCTTAGAATTAAAGTTTCTATTTATTGATGGATAGACCAACCAATGCTGCCATAGTTAAATGTTAAAGTCAACAGTTCCCTTTTTACATTTAAATTTACATTTGCCGCATTTGGCAGATACCTTTATACAGAATGATATAGCTTTACTTTTATAGTCTCTGTATATAATTGATAGTCAAAAGACCCTCTTGTACTTCCATGTGAAGAAGGCAGAGGGCTACAGTATAAAAGACATATAAATGTTCTACTCTACTCCAGCTCCTCATTATTCATCATAATTTCAATCATGTTAAAGTTGCTGCTTAATTGTCATTTCTAACCATATACAGCTGTACAAAATACACACTGAAACAAAACAACAACCATGGCACTACATAAAACACCACAGAAGTACATGAGACTACATGCTTGTTTGCAAATGTGTACAAACAGCAGAAGACAGAAGAATAAATTACTAAAACAGGGCAGTATGCAAATGAAGGAAAGTACAACATGGACGAGTACCAAGTATGGAATAAAGCACAAAAAAGATATTAGACTATAATAGTAAATGCTGTAAATGTGAACATAACATACACGTTAGCAGAAAACATGCTGGTGGTCAATATAGTATGTTGTTTGTGGTATTTTAGCTGCAATTTATAGTGTAGAGCTGTTTATGTGTTTGGTGTTGGTGTTTGTTGGCTTTGGGGAAGAAATTATAACACAGTTTCCACATGATGGTACAAATGCTTCAGAATCTTTTGCTTGGGGTCATCCAGCTGGCAGCCTTGGTAGATGTTTGCTGGCCAATATTTGGTGTAAATGGAACCTGCAATGGAACGAAGAAACACCGGGATGATCTACTTAGAAGTCCTCATTATCCACTCTCTGTATACTAACTCTTTGTTCTTACTGATGAGACCCACCACGGTGGTGTCATTGGTGAACATGGTTATATGATTGGTGAACATGGTTATAGACATTGCTGCACAGTCATGAACAGAGTCAGCAGCGTGAACAGTACTGGACTGAGCACACAGCCTATTGGAGATCAGGATGTCCGGTCTCCTATTGCAGAGACTGTGTTTTTGCAGGCTCAGCTTTCCAATCGGGTGCTGAGGAATAACTGTGTTGAAGGATGATCTGAAGTCTATGAACAGCATTCCTACAAAGGTGTCAAATTGTCAAATGAGTGAGTGCCAGATGGAAGAATATAGCAATTGCATCAACTGTTGAGTGGTTTGGATGATATGTGAAATGCAGGGGATCCTGTGAGGTGACAAGTAATGATATGTGTGGATTCACAGGATGGTAGTTGAAGCAGGACACTGAGGACTTCTTAAGCATGGTGCCTATGGTAGTGGCCTTGAAGCATGTTGGAACACTGGTGCTGCTCAGGGATATATTAAAAATATCAGTGATAACACCCACATCCTCTGAGCACTCTGCCAGGAAAGTTGTCATGCCCAGCATCTTTCCACAGGTTGAATTTATGTATTTTTTTTTTTTTTTCAAATAAATGGTTTCCTTATCCAGTGTGATCCTGTGCATTGTCTGTGGTAAGACGTCAGCAAAAAAAAAACAACAACACAAAAACATTTTCATCTCAGTCATCTAATCTCATTTTAGAAAATAATAAAATCTGTGATTTGCTGTGTACTGCCATAACACCTTTGCTGTTTACAGCTCATCACCTTATTTGCTGGTTCTCCTACTGTGATCTCCTACTGGATTCCCCCACTGATGTGTGAGTTCTAGGCTTTTCAGAAGTTCAGTTCAGTCATCTCTCAGAGGCAGTACTGAGAAAGTATAATGAGCCCTAAGGAGTGCCATTTAGCTAAAACCCCATTAAAGAGATGATAATACATCCACAAAACACTTTTCTTCCCAGTTGGCTTATTGCTTACTTAATTAAAGAGGCAAGTCTTCAATTGATGATAGACAGTGACTTAGCTGTTTGAAAAGCTAGAAGAAGAATATTGACTGATGTCTTTCTTGTCTATTGAGGGTTGGTGGGTCAAATAGGGCCATGTTTGTGGTTTGTAGGAACATGGAAGAGAGTGATTATGGTAAAAAAAAAAAAATAATAATACAGCCATAATTAGCCTCAAGATTTGGAAGAATTTAGCTTCACTCTTGCTGCAGTAACAACCCCATGAGAGATGAGTCTGAGTCTAGTTTAGGCATGAGACTTTTTCTTACCCACCCTGTTTTTCCCTGCATCACCAACCTGGCTTCTTTTCACAGTTGTACCATGAGCTCACAATGTTTCCCTTTTCTCACAGACAACAATTATGGTGTAGAGTAGCAATACCAGACATAACATAGTGTAACTAGTGATACAACATAGTGATATCTGTTACTAGATTTATGAGCCCCCAAGTTGGCTCACATGCATGCTAGTCTGTTATGACGTATAGTGTGTGCTTGTAAGTCCCCTGGTACTCTGCCAGTGCTATCATAAGAAATATATGAACATACATTACATAGAAAACTGCTCTCCTTTAATATAGAATGGTCAAGATGTTGATGTTTAGTCACAGGTGTGGTTTAGTTAGCTTAATTTCTGGAACAGTTTAGCTAACGTGAGTGACAAACAGCAATACCTATTTTCCAGCTTAGTCAGTAATTATTAGAAAAGTACATCCATTCATCATTCACCTTCCTTTCACTACTCTTTCCTTTTCAGAATGGATTGGTTTGGTTAGAATGGTGTATTCGGAGCTTATCCTAGGAGCAAATGACATTTCTTAAGAAAATAACCTAGATTTTGAATTGATTAGAACAATTGTTTCTCTTTATTTACCCAGTACATTTAAATACATTACAAGTTACTTTTATTTAACTTCCAGATCAACTATGTGGGTATTTTTATTTCTTTTCCCACTTTCCGTACCTTCTAAAAACAAAGCTGCATTTAAGAGCTTAATATGATGATATATGTGTGAGAGAGGTTTTACTATATTGTAGGAGGGAGCACTGAGGTAAACTTTGGCTTTTATAATGTTTGCTGCGTAATCCAAGGTTATGTGTAAAGCACTGTTAGTGGATTATTGTGGAAGGCTGTAAAAGAACACGGTGAGACAAGCTTCAAAAGGACTTCACCAGCAGCATTTTGGCATAAGCTTCAACAAAAGTGAGCTGTGAGCCAAGGGAGGCAAAGATGAAGGAGGCCCCACTCCTGTTCTTTAACTCTTTTCATCTCCTGATGCTTATGAGAAAAAAACAGTGGCCTACTCCCCTCTGTATTCCCTACCAACTTTATGGGGACACAGTATGACCTATTACAGTATATCAGTCCCTATAGACTAGGGTTGCACCACTACTTATGTGTTTCAGCTTTTATTCTCTGCTTTATGTGTCCCTTGTGTGCTCTTTAGCTCTTTTAACACTGGTCTTTATGTTGTGTCAGCGAGGCTTAGCTGTATGGATTTGTTCTTCAGTTATATAAGGTTTAAGACAGACCTGAAACTGGAGAGAAAGTAGTATAACTGGGGTTATAACTGGTAGAGTAAATTAACTGCTGCTGAATAGTGTTGACTGTCATTTGAGTTGACATGCAATATAAGATACACAATGTACAACATACTTAGATTCCTCAAATATTTTTCAATGATAACTCATTCTGTCAAATGAGTAGCAGGTATTAATTTAAGAACATTTGTTGATTACGTGAAGAATACAACATGACAAGTAGAAAATAAAAGAATGGTCTGATGCAGCACTACACAAAGTTACTCTCACCATGCCAAAGTTGTTTATTTTTCTATAAGAACACGCCAATAAGTGATTTATTCATTGTAAATCACGGCAATTTGCCAGAGCTAACCATTTTTGGTAAAACCTTATTTTAAGAATTACTTATGAGGGTTTAATAAACGGTAAAAGCACCATTACAGTGTTTTACAAATTACAAGTGGTTATGAATTACATTTATTTCACATACAGTTAATGCCTTAATGAGACCTTGGTATGTGAATTGTTCAGAATAAACAAATCACATAAATTCAAATCTAATAAGTATATAACTGGCTACATTTTATAGGTGTAGATTCTATGCAGCATCAAGTGACCCACAGTTTAGGTCGTTAAGAGCTCTTCTATCAGTGTATTGTGGAAACTACTGGTGTTGTCACAGGCTAAAAGGGTGTACAGGGTACATTACATCTTGAACAAGTGCAGGCCAGAGTACAAGTAGATTCATTTTTACAAGAATCGTGGCACAGTTCCAGTGTAAACAAACTCACACCACCACATATTACAGCTAGTCCTGGGTTCAGTACCACAGTGCGCTTCCTGATCTGCAGGACAGCTTTTACATTACTAATTTTTAATGCAAACCCTCTGTTTCAGACATTGTGGAGTTCCCAACTAGTATGGCTATGATTGTGTAATTAAGTTCAGGTGTGTGCAGTCAGAACAAGGGCGAATATGACATGTGATAGTCTATGATGGTTGGGTGTTGATGCCGATGTGGAAAGTAACGGTATTTTCGGCATGATGTAACATTACCAGTCGTTCCCTCAGCAGCCAGGCTTTATTTCTTTCTCTGAAAAAACTTAATAAGACAGCTTGTCATGTTAACAAGAAACTAGAAGGCACAGACACCAGAGACTCCTTCCATAAACTCTCTCTATGATTATACCTTATTGTTGAACATCATGTTTTTATTTGTTCATTATTAAATTAAAGTTATGTGTAGACTATTTTAAACCTTGCAGACAGCTCTACTGTCAGAACTGCTATTATTTCAGATAAATTAAATCAATTTAATGAATTTCTACTATGTAGTGTTGTGCTACATAGATGATTACGTATTATCACAATCCACTCTTTTGTACTTTTGAACACAGTAGCATTTAATTCTAAAGCAGATGCCTATGATTTAGCTTTCCTTGGTACTGCCATTGATCTCGAGGATGAATGTATAAAATGGAGAGGGTGGGTTTGAATGACGTACATTGTGGTTTATTTCTGACATTTTAATGAATAGGTATTTGCCCTTATAAACACCATGCACTTTGGATCTGAATTCCAAAAGCTGTTTCGGATTGACATTGTTTTATGAAATTTCTAAAGGGCAGCGTCCTACTTCTTCCACTGATTATATTTAAAATGAGACTTGGAAGAAATTTTAAAGAGTTTATTAAACCTCCACTGTAGACCAAATCAGTGACTTGAGCAAACCTTTGGATTAATTGAATATTATATTTGTTTTTAGAAACCACCATGTCAACATCTGTGTAACCCTGAGCACACTACTTTGTAAAACATTACACATTATATTTTGGCTCTATTTAGAGGTGACTAACTTTATAAACATTTAGAATGCTAAATTGCTTTAATAAGGTAAATTGCATTATTGTTGACCACTTCTATTGTTTGTTTTTAATATGAAACATTTCAGTAATGTGATTTGTGCTTTGGTCAAAGTATAAAATTCATGGCTCTGTAAAAAGCCAACTCTACCTACCAAATGTACCTCTTTTTTTCTTTTTAAACTGTGGGTGAAGTTTTATAAAGTGGTATTTGAGAAGACTTTATGCCAACCGAGTGCAAAGTGGATTGTGGTTGTGGCACATATATTAGCAAATAAATTAGGAAAGAAAGAAATAATAAATCGATGCCAGGACAATCATGGGTACTTGCACCTCTAAGGACATAACAAGTGCTGTGAGAACAAGATGGAGGTTTCAATTTGCTATAGCATAAGCTGTTAGGGAGGAACAGAAAACCCACAGCTCCAAAAGGACTGGAGTTGTTGACAAGGAACCAAATAACGTGGTCCAATAACTTTGTCCTTATAAGTCGACTCCAACAGACTTCCAATATACTTCTTTAAATGCATGGCCACATACTGCATAGGCTTTTATCAGGAAACCATTATTACAATTCATCAACAAGTTATGGTGTACATATTCTATAAGCAATAAACATGTGCAGTGGGAACAAAATCATTATGGAGCTACTTGAGGGTTTAATAAACTGCAGCAGTCACAATAAGTAGCACTTGCACACAAACAGTACAACTCTTTATTTATTTTTTTCTCTTTTATATCTGTTTTTGAACCTTCCTTAATAGTTAATACTTTCTACAAACTCATCCACAACTTTCCTGTGTGGAAAAGCTTTGCTTAAAATGTGAAATTTTGTGGCCTATGCATAACAATATAAATGAAACTTTAATATACCGTATATTTGATATTTTAGCAACAATAAATTCCTAAAAAAAATATCGATTTTTTTCTACTCTGCCTAGATCCAAATGATCCATAATTTGTGAAATGTCTCTCACTTTGCTTTGACCTCTAATCTGACTTGAATGACTTACCAGTAAAAACACATGAGGCAATTCTGCTCCATCTGACAAATACTATTGATATTGTTTCTCGTCATTTCACAATGTGGTTATGGAAACAATCTTGTTTCATTTTCTTCTTGCAAGATTTAAATCGAAAAATTTTAAAAGTTCCCTTTGGAGCGCAGATTTATTGTTTATTTTTTAACAATCAGCTGCCAGGAAATACATAACATACCTGCATCAAAACACAGAGGATTTTAAGCCTTTCACTTAATTACACAAATAGTTATTGATTTTTATATTGTGGTTTGTAGGAATAGTTCACACACACACACACACACACACACACACACACACACACACACACACACGTATCTTGAATATAGAATTTCATATAAACCTTAGTTGTCTATAGTGCACTATTCAGGCATGATGTTATCCGGAGCACTTCAGTAGTAATGTATTAGACCATGAGCTTAGTTTGCACTTCACATAAAGGTTTCAAATTGAATAAATAGTTGGAAAAATAACCTGGCAAGCTGGCATACTGTATGTATGGTTGGCCATTTGTGTGTTTTCTCTCACTTGCATTAATCACTAGTGCTCTGTGGTGGTTGTAAATATAGTGTGTCATGTTTAATTATTTGTATTGAATGATGCTGAGTGAACTATCATATCATAAATATAATATTTATATTGAAGCGAAATAATATAATATGATATGACATATAATATAATATAATCTAACACGTAGTTACAAAATATATTTACAAGATTTGGTTACAAGAAACAGGACAGACTTGTGGAATTTTTGGAACGAGGGGTCAGTAATGTACATTGTGGATAAACATTGTTTGGGTTTATTCAGGACATGAATATTTTCAGTCACACTGTCTGTTAATGGTGTGTTCTGCAAGTCCTTAATCTTGTATATTTACTTTTTTACTTACTCTTATATTCTTACTATATTGCACATTTTGTACATTCCTGTTTATTTTGACAAATTTGAGATCATAAGCCTTACATACTGTTTAGAGTTAGCTTCACTGTTTAGAGTTAGCTTCAACAACCATATACAGTCACTTTTTTGCATCCTTATTTTTTTGTATTTTTTGCATAATTCTAATTTGAATGCACAAGTGGGCAGGTTCTCATTTCACTAAAAGTTACAGACTGTATGTGACGAATAAAATCTTGAAAACTTGAAATACAGTATATTAGCTGCATGTTTTACTAATGCGAGGCCAACGGGTATTGGGTGTATACATTAATCTCATGCATTTTATAGGACTAAATTATAATTCAATGATTTAATGACGAGAGTGAAGTTTCTACAACATGGTTTAGCTACTTCCTCTTCTCCAGTCTCGCTATCATAGCTGAACCTCTGCTCTGACCTGTTTTGTCTTTCTTCTTGTAAATGAGTAAAGCACAATGAGCTACTGTAGTTTTTAAGGAATATTAATGAAGTCAGTAAAATAGAATATAAATTAAGATGTTTAAAACAGCTACAATGGCTTTGCTTGAGTGATTAAAAGCTGTGGTATAGTATCAATGGGACTAACAAGTCCTGGAAGTTACAAGGTCTGGCCTCCATGGTTCAGACATTCTTGTCCAGCACATCCCACAGATGCTTGATTGGATTGAGATCTGGGGAAGTTGAAGGCCAAGTAAACAACCTAAACTTTTGTTTGAGGATTTCATGTTTGTCATTTTCGCAGCATGACAAGCAATTTTTTCCAGCTGAAATGAGGCCATTGCCATTAGGGAATAACACTGGCAGAAAGGGGTGTACTTGGTCTGCAACAATGTTTAGGTAGGTGGTACATGTTAACGTGTAACATCCAGTCGAACCCAAGATTTTCCATCAGAAAAATGCCCACCACATCACACTCCCTCATTGCTTCCTACACATAGTGCATCCTGGTGCCATCTATTTTATATATAAACTAGCACTATACATTAAGAATTATGCAAGAGGAAATTTGTGCCAGAAGGGAGAAAAGCGGTCATGCAACATTAGCATGGATTGTGCTCATTTAAGTGTTTTCACCATCCAATAAAGACACATCATAAAGTTATTTTACTACCTTCACTGACCTTGTGAAATATCATTATGTCATTAAATGTACATTAAGAACCTTTAACGATTACTGATCATTAATCATTACCTTAGTGAAGGACGCTGCAAACAGTAATTATTATGTGATTTTTTTAGTTCGCAAATATTCCTTATTTATGGCAGTTAATGGATTGCAAAAGTAGCTGTGTTGGTCTGTTAATACTGAAGACTTCATAGGAAAAAAAGGAGCAGTCTAGAAAAGCAAGAACTTTGATTGCTACTTCTTGTCTTGCCCAAAGTTTCTCTCTTAACAACTGGGAAAGTCATCAACAAGACTCATTACTTTTGTTTCCATTAATTATATCCTCAAACACTTTCAGGATTCAGACAAATTCAGTGGTTAGCTTCATATTATTTTCATGAAGGTGAAGTTTATTTAAATAATCACTGTAACTATACATTCAATTACTTTGAATGAACTCTAATAATATATTGAATCAAGGAATTAAGATAAACATCTTGGGTCAGTGGGTTTCCTGTGTGTATACATGAGCTGTATAACTGTAATATTCAATTCAATTCAAGTTTATTTGTATAGTGCTTTTTACAATTGACATTGTCTCAAAGCAGCTTTACAGAACATAAACATAGAACAAAGGTTAATATAAAGAATAATATTAAGATTAATAGAATACAAAATTCAAGATTAATAACATTGGCAGCGTTAATTACCTGTTTGTGTTAACTAAATAGTGTGGGCCGCACCGTCCCAGTACTGACTGGAACCTGGAAAGAGAAGAATATGCTCCAGTGTAAGCTGATTCTTGACAGTATACAGTAGTATAATCATTGGCTATTTTTGATGATCGTTCCTGCAGTTCAACACCATTTAATTGCATTTTATTTATATAGTAACAGCTGCATACTATAAAGTCACAAAGTATATGCAGGGATGTTCAGTATGAGCATTTTGTGCATATAGCATTCAGGACCTTTGGGGCATTGCAACATCCAGGTGAGATTATCCAAGATTCAGCCTTGGGCATAAAGTGTTTTTTTTTTCAAGTGTGAATTACAGTATCCATGTGAGACCATCCACAACAGCAGAAATCACAATTTCTGAAAACACCAAGCAGAGCAAGCCTCGTGTTGCATTATTTTCTAAAGGAGTGTCAGTCATGGCTTTGGCTGCTTGAACATGTAGCTTTTGTAGTGCTTACAACTTGATTACTTTGATTTGCTCATGTTTAATGCATGGTTCAGTATATGTTTTTGTAGTCAGATGGGGGTTTTGTTTATTACTTGTATAATACTAATCACTGAAACTTCCTAGGATTATATAATTGTAGGAATGATTGAAAGAAGCTATACAGACATTTAAATGTGTCTAAAAGTGACAAAGCCACAAACTAAATAAATGGGGTTAATGTAAAATTTTCATACAAGTAATATTGTAAATAAATGATTTAAGTACATTGGTCATTTTTTAATACATAACAAAGATGCTCTAACAAATGCTAAGAAGATTGCTAGCACAATCGTATTCATATCTAATTTAAAGTAACTTGTACAGGTGATTTTGTACTGTTTATAGCTTTTTTCCCTCTTTAATATACATGTGTTTCAACAGCTAAAACTGTAAGCACTGTTGATCAAAAACAGCATACAGAGACCAGACTTTGTGTCGTACAAACACTTTACACATGCCAAGTATCCACACGCACCATTATGCTGTAAAAGAAGGCACATGACGTCAGTCCAAGATTGAGAGAATATCAAAGCCATGGCTTACATGTAGTGTTACCACCATCATCCATCAGCCTGGAGCTAACATCACCTCCAGAAACAGAAATAAATTCACACTTGTATATGCTTTACTTGATACCTCCGGCGTGTCTCACTGGATATTCTCAATGACACTTTCATTCAATGCCCAGATGTATTCAGGCAACTGTTTTTCTGTTTCTGTTGGGACATCTTTTCACTTCCCTTGAGAAGTACCTCACAGCTGACTAAAGGGACAGAGACAAATATGTAGAGCTCACCACACACCCAAACACATATTACTCAAGTTACAAACAGTATTCCCGGTTGAATACTCACCAGCTGTTGTTTCGTAGTGTAAAGACAGCCGTCACCAAAAAGTATCAGGATGGAGACTAATGTCTCTTTGGCCATCTGTCTGGTTAATTGTCCATCATTTCCTTTCAGATGTCAGGTTAACTGGGTATCCAGGGCTGTATTCTTTATAAAAAAAAGCATGAAGTGGCAGAACAGTGTCTTCCTTTTCCAGTGCATTATTGCAAATTGTGTTTAATAATAATAATAATAATAATAATAATAATAATAATAATAATAATAATAATAATAATAATAAATAGCTGGTGTATTGGTTCTATATTTGATGATATGGCTTAATAGCACTGCATAAGTAAATCTACATAAAGCTGAGTATTTGACAGTGAGTGAAACTCCAGCTAATACATAACTTAAGTTGTGAGACAACAGCTTGGCTATTGATTTGTTTATTACATTGACTGGCTGTGAGTACTGTATTCTCTGCCTTCAGTTGGCCCACTGTGGACTCTGTGGGAAAGATAATTGCATCGAACTGGACACATAGGGAAGGTTTCAAATATCTAAGTCTTCAACTCAGCCAGAGGAAAATTCATTGAGCTCCAAAGGTGATGAAAGCTCTTCTCATAGTTACAGTGTCCATCCATAAGGACCCTTGCTGCAATGTGAAAAACAAATAGCGCTAGCTGATGAATGATTAAATGTGGCCATCAGATGAATTTAACTAATAGGTGAGTGCAAATTTTTCTTGGCATCAAAGATGAGCTGAACACGTTTCATGAATGCATTTGCAATGAGAGATGTCAGTATTGGATGGGGGGAAAAATAAAACTACTTTCATATGTAGCTGATGTGATTTTAGGACTGAGCTATTTTAGCCACAGCTTCAATTCCAAAAGGGAAATCCATTTTTAATACCTGATTTAATATTTTACACATTGTTAATTGGGCTGAAATGATGAATACTTTGCTGGAAGGATATCAGAAAAAATATTCACTGGTTAACCAAAAACAGCAAGGAAGTAGAAGCCCACTGAGTTAAACTGCTACTGCACTGAGAAGTGTTTCAACTTACCATTTGTCAATGTACAGTAACGAAGAACTAAGCAGCGGTAGATAACAAACTGACAGTGTATGCATACATTCATTCAGTCAGTCTGTTTGGAATCAGAGTGCAATAAATAATTAATGCTTCTTAGGATTGTAAGGACTCGATCTAGCCCAAGAGAGTCTTAACACATGGTGAACTGCACACATTAAATAATTTTAAAAAAATTAAATGAAGCTTAAAATGAAATGAATTAAGAGAATTAATGACTCTTATGATAAGCACAGTCAACAAATTAGCACTTAATTACTTGCTTCTATTTTCTATTACTTTTATACGTTTATACTTTTTTCCATCATTAAGCTTTCACCTTACCATCCAGCAATTGTACGTTCAAATCCCAACTTTGCCCAAGCCATCTATGGCTAGAAGTACAGGAGAACAAAAACGTGCCCTACTTTCTAGGTGGAAGGAGTTGTAAACTCTCTCCCCCATCAATAACAGTGACACTAACCAATCATGCCTATTTATGAGATGATGCATATATGAAGTAAGTTGCATTGCTCTGTAATGGTTAAAAAATTTTTTAAAAAAACAAACAAAAAAAAACTTGATTTTGGCACAGTTTCATCATACTGTATGTACATGGGTACTTAAACCTGCAGCCTAATGATCATAGTTGGCTTCAAAGCAAGAGCAGAATTTGAATATATTTAGCCAAAACAATACATTTATAAACTGTAGAACAAAGAGTCCATTCAGCATCTCCTGATGTTTTGTGTCCAGACGTAGCAGCAACTGAACTGATGTCATTCATAAGAATATTTTCTGTGTGTCGCTCTGGTTCTGTGTGTATGAGTGTGTGTGTGTATTCGAGTTCACTGGCTATACTGAGTCAAGATCAGAGAATTATGATCAGACACACCTACACACCCAGCTACAGTTTCACTACAGACTTTCTTTGTTTCATATAGCGTAATAATGCAGTGTTGTAGATAGAAAGTACACTTTACAGGTTAACACTGAGACTGCACTGTAGGAGTCTAAAGCCAGACAGACACTACAGCATTTTTATCCTGTGTTTATGTTTCCTGTTTCATTGTTCTTTCTCACAAAACTTTAACCGATGGCCTCATGATATGTTAATCAAATACATGTATAATATATAATGTCTAGTGTGAGGTTATCAGACATGCAACTGGATAACTGTTAGAGGTGACAGCTACTATGCTTATGTTGCATTTATATGTTTTACAAGCGGTATACAGATGGAATAAGTGAGGATTACTACAAAGGACTGTACATTTTATCCATTTCCATCAACAAGTGCACAAGCAGATCCTCCCTTTCTCGTTGACTTATCCTCATAATCTGATGTCATGTACTGTCATCACAGATGTGGTGGTTGGCTGCACATTGAATGCATAAATCAAGACAAGCTAATGGTTAGGACACCAGTCAAGCTTGCAGTCTGTGACATATATTGGCCTTAAGTGATGTTTATTTTGCACCCATTCTTAATTATATTGCTGGTTAATTGGCTGCATAATGCCATTTGATTGAAAACTAAGCGCTGAAAAACACTGAACAATTTCAACCATAAGAAGGAAATTAGATCCTTGCTGCATTACTTGTATGTTTAAATTAATCAAACATGATTATGTAAGATAGATAGATATCTAATCAATAGATTTGCAATATTACTTAATTTGACATCCTGACAATTATTGTTTAAGCAAATTAGTCAGATATGTCTGGCCTACACAGCTCATTTATAAATAAGAGCAATACGTCAATAAAATGCAGCCTATGAGAAAATTAGATGTCAGTGAATGCTTCAGTATAATGCAGTGGACAAGACCAAGTGTAGAGAGTTTTATATGGCTCACTTAAAGTTAAGAGATTAATAACACTGCATAAAAATTGCGATTGGAAATTATATCTTGACCTCAAAGGCCCTGGATTGTATTTAGAGCAGGGATGTTACACAGATAAACTTTTAACATGTCAGTCCAAAGAGACAGCTATCTCATACAATGTCTGTCATAAGATACTACAGTTGATTTGAGGAATTCGTAGTTCATTCAAGGAATTATTTTACTTGGAGTGGAATTTTCACTATTCATTTAGATGTTTCTTAGATCTTTCTTTAGTAGCTTATGTTGAGTTTTAAATAGCCCAAGACCTCTTGTGATTATAATGCTATTTTAGTCAAAGATGACATATATCTGTTTTGCTGTTTCCAAAACAACTACAAAACCACAGAATAGCACATATAACTAATTTACAGTGGTCATGCAAAAAGCCAACTTAGTTTAGCATTTAGCAATAGCAATGCCAAAAAATCTGAATTCTAATCAGAATGTTCCTGCTTTACATGGTGGTAATGGATATAGGCAGAAATGAATTTCCATTATTTCTTCAAGGCCTTATAGCTCATCACTACATTAAATATATATAAAGTGCAATTTGGGAATGTTCTTCAATGACAGATTTCTTTTCCAATACTTTCTTAAATATGTTTTGCAGACTCCGTGCTCAGGCGGTATGATGACAGGCCCATATACGACCAGGAATCTCTTCATTTTTTTTACTCGCTTTTGAGCTTCATTTAGTATATAAAGCTAACAAAAAAGACGATGATGGAATAGTTATTCTCACAGTGTAGATTTATAATGGGTTCCAGCATGCTCTTAAAAAATCAGCAGACATGGTTCAATTAACTCTGTTCTATACAGATTGGACATGTTTGTGTGCATGATCATTGTTGAGATTAATAATAAGGTTCTTGTCATTTGTTTTCTGCCTCTGCCACACGCTTATGAAGATGTCACTCTGAATATAGTGTATCGTTTTTATGAAAGAAATGAGAGACTTGGTTACAGTTGGGAAAGTTTAGCCAGGGGTTCACAAAAGAAGCCGGTATAAGGAGAAGGCCTGGATATCACTAAGTTCAGAAGTCAGTATTCATGGCCTTGTGAAGGCTGGACAACTGGCCACTATGCAGCATGAACCACAAACAAGTGATTAAAATTTATCCACATTTATCCACAAGACTGTTAACTAGTGCTTAGCCGTTAGCACACATTTATTTAAATAAACACATATTTATCTTTTTTTCAGCCCTGTAATGCCAAAATGTGAGCAAACTTTATAAATCTTTCCAGGAAAAAAAGTGTCTCTCTTGCAAAGTACCATTTCAGCATTTCACTTATGAGTGACAAATAAAAAGGTTCAGATCTATGAATAAAAAGGAAGTACTGTACGTGATGTGAAATACTGTTGTATTCATGGCTAGCTCAGGCAGTAAACTTTGCTTTCACAGCTGCTCGCCCTGACAAGGAAAGGCGTCAGAATTAAAGAGACAACTACCACATGCAAAATATTGGCAAATTAACATATAAAAATGTAGACTCAGTCTTGATTTCTGAAACTTAGTTAATGTCTGAATTAACAGACACTTTTTGCTTGTTTTATTGTTTTCTTTATCCTACTCCAGAAGTCTTTCACATGAATTTCGTCAATAATATTTCAGACCTAATACTTTTTCTCTGCTGCACATTACACCTAACGGGTGATGTAATAACATTATTCTTTTCATTTAGCACAAACACAGTTTTCTCAAGGCTCACAAGAAACTGAAAATGAAACAAACAAGAAACTAACAAGAAATAAATGTACCCACTATTTGGATAAATTGGTGGGTACAAAATAAACTATCAAGTGCATATTTGTTACTTGGAAATGTCTTTTTTCATTTTAGATTCTTAATGAAACTTGTATAGCCCGAAGAAGCAGGAAGTCTACAAAACATTTGAATCAAACCTCAGTCTGAACACTGCGTGCTTTTTACCTTTTAGATATTTGACAAAGTCTGAAGCGAAAACTATGAATATCTAAGGATTTTTCTTTCTTTCTTTCTTTCTTTCTTTCTTTCTTTCTTTCTTTCTTTCTTTCTTTCTTTCTTTCTTTCTTTCTTTCACATTTCTAGGCCCACCGGGAAAGCGAGGAAGAAGAGGACACAACGGAGAACCTGGTGAGTTATTTCTTTCTAACACCTCATGGTTCAGTATCCATGTCCTCTCACTCAGCAGACGGTCTTCAAAACAAGTAACAAGACCCATTCATGGAACTTATTCATGAAAGGGTTATAAGTACTCCTTTCACATTTTCCTAATGAAAATGATGGAGAATTAAAATGCAACTGCCCGGAAGAGTTGAATTCTCCGTCTGGTAGTTCTGTTTTTATTGGACCTTTAGTAGGAAGTTCATACCTTGAACAGACCATCAAATACTGCAAAAAATAGAACTAATTCATTTCTGGCAGACTCACATTAACATTGCCCTACCCACAAACCATATAAAATGGATGCTGGATAAAAGTATAATGAACTAAAAAAAAAATAATTCAAATTTGAAATGAATAAAGGACATTAAAGACTAATGATCACAAGTGTTGAGAGGTGTAGGGGTTGAATACGGTATAATGATACTATTGGAGCAAAGGTAGTCACTCCATAAAAACCAAATGACTGCATATAAATTTGAATCACTGAATATAAAAGCTTTTTCCTCAGTGAGTTTGAGCTATGAGGTAGTGGTTAGCTCATTGGAAAGGAAATGAAGGCGGTCACTGATAGAATAGACAGGACATTGGACTCCATTATTATTAATACTGATGTGGGCTTTCAAGTTGCCGGAATTAATCAGGAGACTGGCCAAATATTCTAGCTGACTTTTGATGTTTGCATTCAAAGGGCTCTGCTCTGAATTTTACTAAATTAATTTAGAATCTCGTGAATAGCTTAAAGTTTTGTTTTCGGTTGAGTGGATGATTTTGTATATATTCCTGTGGTATATATTTCAAACTAACATTCACCCTGCATGTCACTTCAAAGCTAAGAAAGAAATTGATGCATCGTGTTGGTATTTTGCATGATGCTTAAAAAAAGTTTGGTCAATTTTCTTTGGTAGGATGTGTACTTTTGAGGTTGCTTTATGTAGAAGTGAAATCTGAAATAACCTTCTGTGGATAAATTGACTGGAAAAGCAGCCAATGCCAGCAAGAACAATGTGTAACACTGTACAATCATTCATAGTAACGGTATACAATAAGACAACAATCCCCTCTATTGTGCTGATATTTGAACTGCATCATTATGTTTCTCTATCAGCATGTTGCACAGCCAGACCAAGCATATCAAGGCATTTTACACTTGGGCCACACACTTTTATCCAGGCCAGATTTACAGTTTCCAGCTCTGGTCTGCGACCACACACATACACTTCCATTTAGGATGTGGTCCAAAGACAAGCCAAAACAAATGTGAGCTGATGCTCAAATAATGAGTTCTTGAGATGTTCTTTTACTCTCACCTTTACGCATTAGACTAATGGTCCACATGAAGTAAAACTGTATATGATTCAGGTTCCCTCTCATAAAGGAATGAAATATACTGAGATGTAAAATTTCTATTGGCCTTTCAGAAAAAAACATTGGTTAAATCTCAATCCCCAAATATAAACACAATTAAAGAACATCTCTATCTTTATTATATTTATATATTCACTATACACCACAAATATGAATATCTTATATTCGCTAGGAACTTTGTGCTACATCCAACTTGCATGTATGGCGCTTTGATTAGAGAAAGATTTTCGTTTTTTGACCACTCAGTTAAATGAAGACCAGTGGGTTTCCAAGGTGAGAAACACCAAACATGTGGGAAGACTGTCTGGATGGATGGAACATCCTTTCATCTGAGTAGACTCTGCCCAAAAGTAACCAGTTAATTGAGGGGCAAAAGCAAACTGGAAAAAAACCAAAGTGTTTACCCAGGAACTAAAGCTCAAAATTAGGGAGTGTGAATAGGGTTTGAGAGGAACAGGCATTTTCTGGCTTGGCTGACTGGAGCAGTCATAGGTGGGGTTAGTGGTTGAAGGATATAGCTGTTGAGTAAGAGTGTAGCGGTTATCTATGACCGTGCAGAACGGGTGGTCAGTGCTTGAATGCACTTACACGCACATAGGCGCCTATTCACTTCCTCAGAGTAGTTCAGAGCCCTTGATTTTCTGACCAAATGACCACAGGAAAAAATCTATTAAAAGCTTTCACTCCAGCAGTTTATCCAGATTAAATAAATTGTTTAACAAAACAATAACACTCAATGGAGAAAACCATCTAGTATATCTATAAAAAAAATTAATATAACCAGCAGGCTTTGAAAAATAACTCCACTTAATTATAATATATTTCAATAATTAAGTAACTGTAGGTGAAAGGACCACTGGGATATGTTCTAACAATTTTGTGGGGATATTTTAAACAAACACAGGAGATGCAATGAGGCAAGATGGATATATTTATGAAAAGTCTGCTACTTCTAAGCATGATAAAAGTAACCAAATTCCTTTCACTTCCACAGAGGGAGTTTGTCATAAAAGAATGATAGCATTCTAATGATAATGTATTAAACAGTAATGAACTACTATCAAAGTAAACATAATACACATGGGTATTATTATAAAATAACAGAGCTTGCAAATCATGACCTACGCAGCTGTCAGTACCCAAGGCTGTTCCAGACCTTCCTGTCATATCTGCAGGTGATAATTACTTGCCCTTTCTTATGATCATGCAGAGTCTACCTTGCCACCTTGCCAAGAAGACATTAATCATTAAGGTAGACAATGTCAAACATTCAAAGGATTCCAGGACAGAAGCCGGGCTATTTATCTTCACTCATAGGTTTTTGGACTGAGCTCGAAAAGATGGAGCTGCAGTGTTTCCTGTGTTGCACATACCTGTATGAATATAGTGTATTTAAATACATTCTACTTTAGTTAACTGAACATATCTTTAAATGTACCTTGGGTTTTACAATCTAACTGAACATTTATTTAGTTTATTCATATTTTCTATAAATATTGTAGTTTTTTTTATTGTTATTCACTATACTTTATCTGTATATACATTGTATGTTGTAAGCTCACAAAGAAAAATTACTTGAATACCTTGTTAAAGGTTAAGAAGCTCTTAAACTAACACACCTCCGCATGTCGAGGCAGCTGTTTAATTAATCTTCATAGGTAACCTTTATGATTGAAAAAGGCGTTAGAACTTAGGAAATGAAAAGGTTTTTTCATGAAAGGAAATTTTCAGATTTGGAATGTGTACATACTGTACATTAATCTACAGTGTAATTACTCTCATTCTCTCATGAATCATCAGTTAACTATTAAGTTAAACATCGTTTTGAAGGCAAAAAATAAAAAGTGTCATTATAAAAGTATTGTGCTCAAGGACATATTTTAAAGACTGTATTTAAAAAATTTCAGATCTTCAAGTTATTATTTATTTATTTCTACATAATTTCAAACATAAAAATTCCCTTGTGAAATTAAAAGCAGACACCTTTAGCCAGAGCAACTTATATTTAATCTTGTTTTATACAACAGAGGGTTAAGGACTTTGCTTAAGGGCCCAACAGTAACAGCTTGGTGGACCTGGGATTCAAATTCATGACCCTCTGATCCATGGTCCAACACCTTAACCACTAAGCTACAACATCCCTCATATAATGATATTACACACATAAAGTGCAGTACTGGAAGGGCAGTGAAGCCTTTTTTACTTTTTTTTGTAAATTGGCGGACAAATTGGGCTAAAGGATGTTACTGAAATGGGGAAAAAGACCATGCTGAATATAAAATCAGCCCATATCTCTTGGTAAAAGCTATATCTGATTCTCTTCTGGGTTATTGTTAACAAACAAGAGCTAGGAAAGAAGATATGTGGATATTTTTCCTAGGTGCTAATTTTATATGCAAAGAGTATTAATAAATCACATGAATCTGCATGCAGGCAGAAATGAGATTCAGTGATACTCGTGAGTTGAAATAGACTAGCCGGAAGCATGTACTTTCCCTTAGGGTATAATATATTTATATTGATTTATTTTAGGCTAATTTGGAGTTGAAACAATGCCAGGAGCATCTAAAACACGGCTGCTAATGGACATCTCCTGAAAGAGTAACTGATCTCTTGTCTTCTAATTTGTCCAAATTATGATTGATCATTTTTCTTTCTTTTCTCTTTTCTCTTTTCTCTTCCTAGGACCCCCTGTAAGTAACATGGAAAGAGCTGAATTTCATTTGAATGAATGATTGTACGTCTTTGAAGGTAAAGCCTCTGATGACTTGGGATTGGAAGTGACCTACATTTTCATTTACAAATCATTAATAATTGTGTCTTTTCTATATATTCTTTTTTTTTATTGCAGTCATGTTGTCAGAAAAATCTCATTTCTCATTGTTCGTGTCATGCAGTAGGCTAAGCCTGTGGTTTATAAACAAAACCAAAGGATAAATCTGTGGAGGAAAATCCAAATGTGATGGTTTTCTCTAATGCAGAAATGAGTTGGAGCAAATTTTACCAAACAGTGACAGTTTGCCAGGACCTTGTCTAAAAAAAAAAGAGTCTGCGGTACAAAGTTATTAGAAAAGCATTCTGCTTCAAACAGATAAAAAAAAATATCCGCAATCAGGATGATAAATATAAAGTCATATTTAACCATTAGAGACTCTGACAGTCCAAACATAATCTGGGTCAAAGCAAGTAATATAGGTTTGTTTCATTTAATTCACAGAAGTTGTGTGCAGTTTAATGTATATAGCAATGCAGAACCACAAAAAAACAAGACGCTTTTTTTTGTGTGTAAAAAGAACGAGAATTCTTTTTACACACCCAGACAGCTGTCAGACATATTTCAGGTTAGAAGGAAGATGAAGCCAGGTGGTAAAGGTGGTTTTATTCAGCCATCAATTACTCTGTTGGGTGTTGAGTATCAACCCATGCTAAGACAGAAAATCACTAGAAAAAAACAAGGAATTGATGTTTTTTTTTTTTAGAGGATCTTGGGACTCAATTAAAATATATTTTTTTTTCAATATACACCAACAGAGCATCATTTTCAGTATCAACTAAATGATTGAAAGCACTGTATGGTTCTATCTACAGCGCTTCTAAAATGGATATTTCTAACTAACAGTGATGTGCTGTATAATAATTCAAGCGAAGAAGATCCCATAATTATTGGATAAAAATAGAAAATGAAGAGATTTCTGCCGATTATCTGAAATAATCCAACGAACGTTAGAGAGGTGTATGATTTGAAATAGGCTCTGAAACTCACAGATGGTTTTAAAACTTTCAGTTCAATAGGCAATATAAGAAAGAACAAAAGAGAAGCAAGATGGAAAAGCGTTTATTTTCTTTTCATGTGTTCTATTTCACTCCTCCAGATAATGTTTTGGAGATATTGTAATTCACATAATGGAACTTTTATTATTTAGGAATTTTGAGAACAACAAAAAGATTGGAAAATCACTCAGCAGTTAGCCACTGGTTTTCTCCAGACAAATAAAAATAAAAAATTAGCAAACACATTTTACTATAGTTATGTTGCCTTACATAAATAGATTAATGTGTCTTTGGAAAAAAAGAATACCAACCACTGCAGCAATCATGACTGAACAAAGAGACAGTTTAGCAATGCATTAAGGCACATTTATGCCCCATGAATTAGTATACAGTACCATTAAATGTGTGCAATCATGATAATGAAATAAAGCAAAGAAACAATTCATTTAAATCACAGAAACAAAAAATAAAAAAAGCATAAATTTAAACCTTTTTTCTTTTAGAAACTAAATAAAACCAAAACAAGCAATTAGTTCCATATCCTTGTTCCATATCCTAGCTTCTGTTTGGCATGTGTTCTTGATGTGTTAGTCTGAAAAAAAAATATTCTGTCATTGTGTATGCAATGGACACAATTAAGGCTGCACAATAATGTCAGCAAGGACATTAGAATAAAATCTGTTTCTCAGGCTAAACTAAAACTAACAGATTCATTCTAGAATACAATTCACTGAAGCATTAGCATAACAAGGTAAACATGTGATTCTTTAAATAATAATGTGTTATACACAGAGCATA
The DNA here is from genome assembly GCF_030014155.1 of Tachysurus vachellii. Taxonomy (NCBI): domain Eukaryota; kingdom Metazoa; phylum Chordata; class Actinopteri; order Siluriformes; family Bagridae; genus Tachysurus; species Tachysurus vachellii. Next base: position 12,346,580 of record NC_083466.1, on the reverse strand, counting down.
ATTTTGCATGGAATACATTTGTTATAGACCGTTTATATATTTGTCTATTTATTTATTTATTTATTTATTTATTTATTTATTTATTTATTTAGTTAGTTAGTTAGTTAGTTAATTAGTTAGTTAGTTTTATTAGACCTTATGACTACCAGTCAGCCTATAAGCATTCACATAAACTATTGGCATGGAATTGCATTTTTCCAGGGTTTTTTTTTCCCCTACGAAATTACTTGAAGGAACAGTGTGTCACGGTAAATGAATTATGCAGTAGGTCTGCCCAGGATTAGAAAAACCTTGGAGACACCCAGGAGCTCAGCCCTTGGCAGCATTCATAATGTAGTGCACCTGTTAATAAAACATCTTCCAGTTGGACTTTGATCAGCTTTATACCTCACCTCTGCTGTAAAGAGATTTAGGAGAGTCCAAACACTAACTTGCTACTAATTATCATGGCATTTTAACAAGTCAGGAAAAAAAATCATGCAAGTGAGAAATGAGAGTTTCATAGATATGAATTACATTCAGTACCCTCTGTGAACATAATCTGTACAAATAAAGACTATACACAATTTTAATGTCCACAAATCATCTGTGAATTTGATGATTCCTGTTCAAAAGTCTTCTCGTTTGTCTCATGAGAAGCTTTGATCTGAGTGGACCAACTCCTGACTGGTTTGTGCATTGCCTAGCAATTAAAGTAGAAGACATCTTCAAACACAGTCTCAAAGACGACCAGCTAGAGATGGCACAGCTGGATTCAAATATGAACCCCCACCCTGATAGCCATCCATCCCTGCATATGGAATCACTGAATTGCCCAATGATGCTAAGAAAATCTATTTTATATTTGATTTCTATTAGCAAAACATATAAAGGGAAAAACATACCCTCTAGGGAAAAAAACAGTTGTTTGAGGTTTGATTTACTAAGTTTTTTTTTTAGCATAAGGATATGTGTATGTATAGTTCATGAAAAGCTTGAAGGATATAAATACCAGACACTGTGTCTATCAGCATGAGGTTAGGTTAACTGTAGAAACTATCAGCGTCATAGAATTGTGGGTGTAAACCTTAAATATAGTGAGAGCCCAAACAAAATATGTGTTGCTTGGTGAATGTTATTGTATATTACATACAGTATACTTCGGGGACTGTACCAGAAAAAAAAACAATGTAACAGAAACCAAAATGAGCAAAACCTAATACAAGGAGGACAAGAAGTGACAAGGATTGACGTCTGTACCATCCCAATGCTGCCAAGAATCAGGACAACATATGGGGATTTTTGGAAGGCTTTTCATATTGTGCAAAAAGTATAGAAAAAGTTTCAGTGTTGACAGGCATTTCAAATCAGCCAGATTCAATCTGGTTTATTCAGTAGGCCAAGTGAAACCAGAGACTTACATCTATTACAGGATATTTGTACTGCGACAACAGAAGCTTTCAAGCAACAGTAATACTGCTGTAACATTGTGAGATATGTATATTTTCTAAGCTTGTTGTTATCAAGCTCAGCAGCAGAACGAGTGCTGTTTCATCAAATCTTATCAGAGAAATTTTAAACATTTGTGGCTATTTAATTAAATACTGGCATATATGCAAGTCAAAATTTTGATTATTAAATGAAAACATTTATATGAGAAATGTTTTAGTAATAGGGGGCACGGTGGCTTAGTGGTTAGCACGTTCGCCTCACACCTCCAGGGTTGGGGGTTCGATTCCCGCCTCCACCTTGTGTGTGTGGAGTTTGCATGTTCTCCCCGTGCCTCGGGGGTTTCCTCCCGGTACTCCGGTTTCCTCCCCCGGTCCAAAGACAAGCATGGTAGGTTGATTGGTATCTCTGGAAAATTATCCGTAGTGTGTGATTACGTGAGTGAATGAGAGTGTGTGTTTGCCCTGTGATGGGTTGGCACTCTGTCCAGGGTGTATCCTGCCTTGATGCCCAATGACACCTGAGATAGGCACAGGCTCCCCGTGACCCGAGGTAGTTCGGATATAAGCGGTAGAAAATGAATGAATGAATGAATGTTTTAGTAATACTGAAGAAAATACTCTTTACAAATTGATTGCAAATCTAAAATGCATTTGTGGGTTCAACAACTCAACCACCACCAACAAGAACGATAGCAGCATCTCTTTTATAAAGCCCTTCAGTATTAATTCACATGAGATGCCTTTCCTCCACTAGCTTCCTGCCCACATCAGATTTTAAAACACCGCTGCTTGGCTGCAAGGCCAAAAATGGACCCATACTCACATAAGACATTTATCAACCCCCCTTTATTCACATCTCCTGTAAGCCTGTAGCATCGCTCAACGTGAGTCTTCATTCCTCAAATATAAGGAGGACATCACCCTGCACCCTGGTGGTGGAATAAACCTTCCCTGACTCTCCAAATAGCTTCCTATATAGACTGGATATCTACCTTTTCACTTAGAATATAGCTAATATAAGCGATTAAGTCTCTGGGTTGTTGATTGGAAAATCAGGGTTCCAAGGATCAGCAATGTCGAGCTGAAACTGTCAGGCAAGAAGTTCATGGATAAAACTAATAGCAAATGATTAAATTAAGGGTATATTTATATCAGCAAAGAAATGAAATTCTGTGAGCAAGGTACAGGATTATTACAATGAATTTTGGCACTATGGTACAGTAGAGTATTGACAAAAAGGAAATATGATGCTATATAGTATATATTGATAAATTCTTCACTGGGAGGTGATTACACTATACTGGATAATCTGTATATAAATCACGGCCTTGTTTATGCATTCTCATTTTTAAATCACAAAATAATTCTTTTTGTTATACAAGTCAGAAGATCTCAGATGATGTTCTTTCAGTGACTTGACCTTTTTCAGGATGACATTCCATTTTTTTCACTGACAACAATTGTCCCTCACCACTTGCCGTCATTGCAAGATGATGCACCACCCGTTAGGTAATTGGCTGCATCCGAGCAGCTATGATGCTTCTGTATACTTCAAAATTCATTCTGCTGCTGCTGTCAGCAGTCACATCATCAGTAAAGACAAGCGAGCAGTTCCTCTGGCGGCTGTACATACCCATGTCACCATGGTTCACAGATGAAGTGTTATGCTTTGGATCATGAGTAGTTCCATTTTTCATACACAATTTCTTCATTCCATCCATAAGACTTTGTCTCTAAAGTCTACAGTATTTTTATGTCCTTTTTTTTTTTTTTTAGAAAACTGCTATTTTGCTTGTGTTCAACAGTTTTTGTTTGTGATTGAAAGCCCTTTTTAGTACTTTCCCAAAATGTAATTGTTAAGATCATCAGTGCACGTTAACTCCAGTACCAAAACTAATGGACATTCTCATTTTTTGTATTATTTTAGTCTTCTGGCATTCACATTAGTTCCTCTGTCAAAAGATAGCAACTCATGCTGGTCTCAATCATTTATCACACTATTTTTTGGAAGTATGTTCATATTCAATAAAGCAGGATAATTAGCATAAGAAATCTAGCATGTCTGTTAAATAGCAACTGAAGTCAAAAGTTTACCTTCAGTAATACTATGTCAGTAAAATGTAAAACACATCCAACGATAATAACTCACATGCACCTTTGTGTAAAAATGGCATAACATTTTAAAATAAAAATAACATTTTTGCAGAGCTGCATGTAGTCATTGTCAAGTGTAGCATTTATTAGAAACAGCAATATGTACATGATCTAGCTTTTAAAGCAAGTCCTAATTTTTTGAGCACTCTCTCTCAGACATCTGTGTATATCTAGTATAGAGTCCAGTACAGACTAAGTTAAAGTGAGATTACTGAGTGTGAGAGTGTGTCGAGTGCTAAGCAGAGACACAGTTCAGTTAAATGCAAGGTGAACAGCTAATTAACTCGCCTGGCAGCACATTGAACCTTTGTGGTTCTTTATTGCATGACTCCTTCAACTAAACCACTTTGTTCAGCCATACAATGTACCACTATGGACACATGTGCACATATGCAACCATCATTAAAGCTACTTTGGGCCAGACCAATTGTGATACAATGCGATTATGGGAACCAGATGCTTTCCCCCAAAGTCAGTTTTCCAGTGGTTTTTCTATTCCAGCCTAACCTCCAACACTGTGATTCCCTTGACAAGTACCAGCCACTTTGTGGTAATCTGTTCTTGCCCACTCTGTTCTGATTGCTTACATCCCTGTCCTCCATTAGATTTCCAATTCGAAAACATTCCACATGGCTCCTTGCTTAAGGGTTCTGATTCAGACCTAACATACAGACATGAGGTATGCCATTAGTCTTAGCTCTTTTTTTAGGCTTGTGGTTTGGTGTTCATTTAGTGAACTGCCCACTAAAGCATTAAAGTCTCTTCAGGAAGAGTGTAGTGGCAATTACCTCCACTTGCTCTCTTGTTATCATGATCTATTGGTTTGTTTACCTGCTCATCCCAGAGCTGCCATTGATTTATGTGCTTAATTCACAAGACTTGCTCATTACCAGAGAGTGATTTCATATAATCAAGACTGTTTCATGTGTGTAAGAAATATTTATCAACATACAATATACTTAAAGCTTTGTCTATAGAGGTGTTTTGGCATTCATTCATGAAAATACATCATGAAATACTAAATTCATTGACTCAAGTGACTAATGGCAATAGCAGGTACGGATGAGTAAAATTTGGAAAACAATAGCAACCTTTGTGTCTGCCCATTTACATAAAGTAGTCTGCCATTCCTCATAATCAAGCACTTCCTCAGTAAGTGGAGGGCAGTCAAAATGACTCTTTTTATGGCCATGTTTTACCACAATTGCCACTCTGGATTTTCTCCATTCGCAGTTTTAACAGCTACCACCATTAAGTACTGTATAGTCTGTGTGTAGGCCTTTCTTTGAAGCAGGTGTGGTTTTTTAATGAAGCATACTATATGTACTGCAAAGGCCTAACTTTCATTGTAGCTCTATCATAGGTCCAATAAGGTAAGGAAAATGAATATATTGTGGTTATGCCCCTCAAAATAATTAAACAAAGCTACTTTTAAGTACTTTTAAGCTACTTTTAAGTAGCTTTGTAACAGACCTTTGACAGCACAATAGATAAATCCATAACTGAAATATAAAACTGACTGCTAAAAGATTTTATACCGTTTAATGATCCTATTTACTAGGTTACAAAACAGAATAAAGATTTGAATAAATATATGAAGTCTTATCATTTGCAAATTATCCTAAAAAGGAGCAACATTCTTCAACTATATCTATCCTCAGATAGCTTTATATAGATAGTGTTTGTGCTTTAAATCAGTAAACTCAAAGTAAATGGTGTTATCAAACTCATTTCTGCTCAGTGATGTGCTTGTTCATAAGCGTGTAAAATTTGAACGTGTTACCTTCATCCACTACCCCACCTACCACCTACCCCAACGGAGGTAAAATGTCTCACACTGAAAGCCAACAGTTTCCTGACCCATTTTATATCAGACTTGCGGCAATAAAATAATTAATTTGTTTATACTGACTGAAAATGTCCTATAAGCCAATTTCCACTCTGCTGGCAGAATGGAACACTAATGTACTGGTTTAAAAAATCATTAAAACGGGGATCATTTCATACATGCATTCACAGAAATTTAGCTTTAATTTCCTTTTAAATGGCTTGAAAATGTCTCCAAAGGTCCCTGCTCCAGTAAAATAGATTTGGAAATATTTGTTTTTCTTGTTAACTCAAAGTGACTTAACACAATTACTTAGTCAGTTGGTCCCTAATAGGTGTTCAGTACATGAACAGCATCTTTCTGAAGCTAATACCTTCTTAAAATGTATGTATATGAACTAGGCTGTCACTGCAGTTATTAACACAAGCCTTCTAATGGTTGTGCTAGATAAATACTGGCTACAGTTCTTCTTGAAAAGGCTATTAATCTTCATTTGATGTCTAAAAGAGGGTATTGACTGTAACTACTTTTAAAAATGAGGTTCAAGGCCTTTGAGTGACAGTGATTGATTTCACGGGGCAATCAAATGCTTGGATTACATATATTAAATATAAGTCTCAAACCTGTGATAATAATAATAATAATAATAATAATAATAATAATAATAATAATAATACCACCACTACTACTACTACTACTACTACTACTACTACTACTACTACTAATAATAATAATAATAAAAGCAGTATTTTATTTTGAAGTACTTCTGAAGTACTTGAAGTACAGATTAACAATGTAGTTCAACAGTCATTTTTGTAAATAGAAATATAAAAATATTTGAAAGAGTTAAAAAAAAAAAATAGTGGTGGATTAGTGGTTAGCACGTTCGCCTCGCACCTCCAGGGTCGGGGTTCGATTCCCGCCTCCGCCTTGTGTGTGTGGAGTTTGCATGTTCTCCCCGTGCCTCGGGGGTTTCCTCCGGGTACTCCGGTTTCCTCCCCCGGGCCAAAGACATGCATGGTAGGTTGATTGGCATCTCTGGAAAATTGTCTGTAGTGTGTGATTGTGTGAATGAATGAGAGTGTGTGTGTGTGTGTGCCCTGCGATGGGTTGGCACTCCGTCCAGGGTGTATCCTGCCTTGATGCCCGATGACGCCTGAGATAGGCACAGGCTCCCCGTGACCCGAGGTAGTTCGGATAAGCGGTAGAAAATGAGTGAGTGAGTGAGTGCTGGACCACAGAGTTAAACTGTAGTGACCTCATTAGGACCCTTATGTTCATGTCAACAACAGTGAAACTGGTGGAAGCTTTCCAGCCTTGTGCTTGCACTACTGAATACAAACTGTCAAACTGTCACTATTGTTGCTGAACAGTGGGAGGAAATATGAACTCAGTGAAAGATATAGTAAACAAACAAAAGATCTCATCTGTAAAAGGATCCCTGTTTTATTATGGATAATAACAGGTTGAATGTTTTGGGAATGATTAGGGGGTAAAGGCTAGATTTTCAGTTGGATATTAAAAAAAGTAAAAATTAAATAAGATGAACTTCGGTTAAGAAAAACTATGTATTTACGCAGTGTTTTCATGAAAAACAAACATTTTATTAAATATTTGCTGAAGTAGAATATATGAAAAATGTGATTTACACCATTGTTCTTAAAAATTCTGTTGAGGTTTTCTGTAATTATAGTTTGGAAAGAAGGAATATGCACATATATGTTAGATATTTTTCCTTTTAATAGGTGCATTAAAAGCTGATGTTAGAGCATGTACTGGTTAGCTACATTTACAGAAGTGTGTTTAGTTGGTAATAGAAGAGCAGCAAAAACTAGCAAATTATAATAGTCATGAATCTCCTCGATTGCGAAATATTTACAGAATGCATTTCTTTAATTGTTTTTAATATTAGTAGTTACTAGTTGAAATGTTTTAAAAATTGACAGAATATGTGTTTTAAACAAGACTATTTTTTCTCAAACCACCATGAATTGTGCCACAGTGAATGGTTGCTGAACTCCATCATACTAACAGGATGTCACTATTTAATTAATTTGGCCTTTTGTGTCGTTCTGCTGACAATAAGCAAGCTGAAGGAAAACGCTGGATCTTGGTAGTTTTAGAAAATTTTGCGGTCTCTTCCTCCCAACATAGCTGTAAAATTCAATCTGGAAACAGTGACCTCCTGATAATGTAGTGGCAGGATGTAGTCTTCTATGTGAAACAATATGCAATCTAAGACCTATTCTAAGAAACAGTGATGTTTAGTTCCCAAATGAACATACAGTAGAGCAGCTGAGGACACTGTATGTTTTTCCAGTAATTTTTTTTTTTAATTATTGTTGTTGTTGTTATGTTTAGTAGACAACAGACACTAAGATTCCAAACTTACACAAAGCACATATTAAATCTATGATCTGACATAACTATGGCATAATATACGTTGTGTTTGTGTACAGTACAAACAGTACATAATAAACCAGAATAGTTTATGGAAGAATGTACTGTAAGTACAACATAAAATGATTATAAATTAGAATCAGTGTAGTACACGCACAGTATTGTAAATATATACTGTAAAAAGTTTAGAAGTAAAAATTTGATCCTCATTTTGACACAGCTTTCACTGGAAATTACAGTATATAATAGCATAATGGTCAAGATTAATATTGGAGTATGTAGCTACAAACATACATATATGTCCTTAGAAATTTATAAAGGTGTTATATAGGTTACTACAAACAAAGATACACATGTACACAAAACAAAAAACATCTGCTATCTTATTTCTCTCTGTAGGGAAGTGATAGCTCAGTGGTTAAGGTGTTGGACTACTGAATGGAAGGTTGTGAGTTCAAATTTCAGGGCCACCAATTGGGCTGCCAATCCTAGCTCCCTGAGCAAGGCCTTTAACCCTACATTGCTCTGTTGTATAAATGCAATAAATGTAAGTAGCTCTGGGTAAGAATATCTGTCAAATGATGTAAATGTATCTGCCATGATTTAACCCCACCACCCTGCCTTGTTCTTAATAACTCTTGATTTTAAATACATTTTATTCACAACATAATGATTGAACCTGACAAGAAAACGTTTGGCAAGTCATACACATCACCATAGCTATCACTGGAGAAAAAGTAGAGCTATCAGAGCATGAGAAACATGTATTTAATGGAGCGGTAAATATAATGCTAATACAAAAGGTGGATTTTTGGGTTAAAAAAAAGTTGAAGAATTCTTACAACTCTTTTGTTCTGAGGTCCTACTGTATAATGCTTTGGCATCTGTTAATAGGTCTACTATATTGCCCTGAAAGAATTTTACACGGTAACCACTACTTACATATACATATAAATATTCATCATAAAACCTATCAGTGTTCATGATTATAGAATAACAAATGTTAAACTGAGTTAAACTCATCCTCAGTCATAGTCACCATTCATATAAACTTTAAAACCTGGTATGTTTCTGGCTTGGACCTTAGTGCTATTTAAAGATTTATTGTACATAGTGTAAATGCTTGTGAATGTTATGATACACTAAGGGACCCTAAAAAGTCTGCCTGAGGGAATGACCTGATTTTCCAGGTGGGAGATATGAGAGGGGTATGAGGTCATTTTCTGAATATTGTTTTTACATAAACAGCCCGAAGGATGGAGTGCTATCTGACTCCTATTCTTTTTATAGAATTGTGTGTGTGGTGGCTGATCTGAGGCTTCAATGGGCTATCAGTTAGCCAAACTATGAGATGTCACAGAAGACAAATGTCTTTTCTACACTTTAATAAATGAGAAAATCCACTGGGACCCTACTACATACATCTTCCACCTATGAAGAACTCATGATCATATCATGATCTGATTAATAGGTATGACCAGTAACCTGCAATAGTTAACTTGACTGATGCTCTGACTTTAACGGTTTACTTTGACTGAAACGGCTGCCAATGAGTTTGGCATTACAAAAAAAGATAGAGTTGGGGGCTCACTGCTTCATGGGCTAGGGCTTGGCTATCTTCTGTGTAGAACTCTTTTAGTTCTTCTTCTGTCTATATGCTTTATGTTTATGCTTTGGTGGCTAGTCCATTTTCTTTGCTTCCACATCACAAAAACATGGCAGTAATAAATGAGTCTGAGAAGATGTGAAGAAGTACAATAGATTGATGTGACATACAGGATGTATTTGTGTATTTTTGCCTCCCAGTGTTACTGGGATAGGATATGGATTCAGCATGTCCTTGACCATAATAGAGCAGTTTATGAAGTTGAATGGATGAGTGAATAAATTAATGAATGAATGAATTAGTTAATGAACTTCAGACATTCACCAAGAGCCCATGGATGCCTGTTACACCTGAAAGCAGCTTATGTGTTAGTAGTGCTGCTTGAACATTTGCTAGTGGTGTGGCATAGACCAAGATAGAGCAAGATCCTCAGTGTCTGGTGATTCTAGTCATGAGATAGAATGGCGATTATCTTCATATCTATATATTTACAAATCTCTGAGATATAAGGGCCCAAGCAAATGCTATTTCCTCTGCAGATGTCTTAAATAAAACTGCTGAAATACAATCAGGATCGCAATCAGTACAGAACTAGTAGCTTTGTTCACATTGCACAGATAAATTCCATTTTCCGTGGTTTTGGATAAATCTCAAACCTATTTAGACTCAGCAAATGTGGTAATGATATCCAAAGCTTGACCACATTCAACAGAGACATAATGTGCACCAAATTGTTTATTGAAATTGTTTATTTCATTTGCTTTGGTTAGTTCACACAAGACATGGAGATGTTTCTTCATCAATTTCATTCTGGTCAATCCTAACAGAAGCCATCTTCTTAGCTTCTGGGTTTCTTTCTGGTTTTAATCTAACTCTGTTTGTAGAATCCTTAAATGCATAATTTTAATAGCAGATATTTAAACAGAACAAGTAACAAAAATATTTACAAATTTCCAAGGTAGCTAAACTGCCTAAGATTCACATTTGCAGACTGGCAGTCTGTCTTAACTATTATCATTGACATGAACATAACAGTCCAGTTTCTTAGATTTACCCCAATCCTTTTAACATGAAAAGAAATTCTGCTAAATCTAAATATAATTTTCTATATGAAAAGCATGACATGCTTTGGGCCCTACTGTCTATCAATATATATATATATATATATTTTTTTTTTTGAAAGATACTTAAAAAACCTTGTGGCCCCTAATTGTGTACAACACATAGTGTGCAAATATACCAAGTGACTCCTATATTTTCACATTTGAACAGTTTGTCAGTCATCCAGCCAAATGCCTCTAGTTATCTGGTGTGGTTGTTTGTCTTAAAAAAAGTCACAGTATTATGTGTGCCTACTTAACCTACCCCATTTTAAACTGTACTTCCATTATATTATTTTATCCAACGAATGCAAGTGTCTTCACAGATGATATCACTGTGTGATATGGCAAATTCATTCGGTCAGTGCTATTTGATGATCTCTCAGTCCAATTTCTGTGCCAAGCCAAACTGAGCAAACTATTCAAAAGTTTTGATAAGACTGCATACCAAAGCTTAGTCTAAATTGATCAGACATAAGAGTCCTTACACAAACAGATATTTTAAGTGAAATTTTATCAGATTTGTATTAATACTCAGGATATCTACTTTATCAGATGTGCTGTGAGAAATGATTCTCAGTTCTTTGTGGTTTTCACTCAGGTCATGCAGTCCTTTCAGGCCATGTAATGCATTTTATTCCTGAACTGCTGTCTGCTGGTCAGGAAACATAGCACTATGATTTTAATATTTGTATCAACCCTGCAAAAAACTGTAAATAGTAACGATTAAATTTTATGTTCTGTGACACTTTGCAAGGAATTACTTCTGGGAGATATATGTGTGTTTCTTCTTTGTTTATGATTTGGTTTATCAAGCAACTGACTAATATAAGACTTCTGAATCTTCTGTACAGCGGTTGAGGATGCCTCCCTTTTTACATAAAAGCTAGAAATGCTTGGTTTATTTGCACAAAATGTATTTAATTGCAAATATTCCTAAATAGCACAACCTACTGGAGGGGTAGAAGAAAGGAATTCAATCTTTAAACCATTTTCTTTTAATGAAATATTCTTTACATTATAAATTTGTTGTATTTTTATTCATTAGGTATTTTCATAGAATTTTGTGATTTGCAGAATAAGCTATTTACATTTAAAACATTTCTTACTGCAGATAAAGATCAGGGCTTTCATTTCCTTTTTCAGTTTCTCAAATACTTTATTCAAGAGGACATTTTTGCTTCAGCGGGCAGGTTTTTATGCTTCACTCTTTTTCAGAATAACCCACAATTAGATCAATATACAATTTAGAAGAAAACAATCGCATGGGGATGATAGCTGTTCCTCTGTGGACATGGCAGCTGTTACATGTTTGTTTAACACTTGAGGGTAATGGATTTAATGTGAATGCCTCCCCCTATCTCTGAGGGACATCTGTGCTCATGGATTTGACAAGGTCTGATATAGCCCAGATAGAGGTTAACAACATGTCTGTGGTTCTCTTCTTACCTTCACTCTCTCACTGGGAGACCTGCTTAGCGTTCAGGAATGAAAGGAACAGCTCCAGACATAGTATTAGCTGGAACTGATCCATGAAATGTCAGACTCAGGGTGAAGCAACTGAGGTAATGTTAACACACTGTGTTTTAAGAGGAAAATGTCAAATGGTAAAAAGCTTCTCCTCACAAATAACAAAACGCCACAATTCAAAGGCTTTCTTTTTATTAAAGCAAATTAATTGGGTGCATGTCATGATTCAGACATGAGCCATTTAGAACAGGATAATAGCTTTTAATATGGTTATTGACCCCATTAAACTGAACAATTTCCTACTATTTTAATAAAAAACAGGATAGTTAGTAGTTCTGTAGGGTCTGGGCTGTCATCACACACATCAGAAACTCAGAAAAACCCTGAAGGAAGGAAAGCTACTGCTCTGGATAGCAGGTGTCTGGCTATGCCATCACTTCCTCTGCGTCAAGGCTTTTAGTCTGAACACAACAGCACACAGCCACATGTGTTTGCATTTTAGAGGCTTCCTCTTTACAGCTATTCTCACCACAGAATAGAGAAAAAGAAAGAAATGATTCATTTCCACCTCAGCAACAAAATTCAGAACCAGTAAAGCAATTCACTATTCAGAACAGCACAGACACTTGAGATGTGTAAATTAAATCCAGTTCAAATACGTTCCAGGGGTCCAGGGTTATTAAAGTAGTATCTATATTTAATCAAAAACAAAATTATATGAGATAACTTTCATTGGAAGCTCTTACAAGTATAGGAGGCCTATTAGATGTTGAGTACGAATAAAATGATAGTTTCCTGTGACGGAAGAGAGACATGAATGAGAAAAGGAGCTGTTTTTTTCCAGAATGACAGGTCACATGACTGTGTCATTGAGCTTCTTAATACTGAAAGTGATTGAGATATACAAAACAATCAACATATTAGTAAATGATCTGTACTGGTAGTACAAAAAAATGGGGGGCAAAAGGAGTCAAAACCTCTTGTTTACCATCTTTCTGCTTTGTTTCTGCTTTGTCCTTGTGAGGGTTGTGGTGGAAAAAAAACAAAGAACTTAGATGCAACCCACATGGCACGTAAACATTTAGATCTCCACTCAGAGTGTAACCAAGCTCAGGATTGAACCAGGAACCTTGAAGCTGTCAAGCAGCAATGCTACCAGCTGCACCCAAAGCTTTGATGGGAAAAGCTGATTATGAGCTAATTTGTTGATGCAGATTTGTGTCTAAATGTTGTGGAGAGCTGTTGAGAATGAGTTTGCAAACCCTAACATTTTCTCTCAAACCCCAACAGGGTCCACCAGGTCCGAAAGGTGAGAAGGTAAGCATCATTTTATTAGCATTTTCACTCCTATTCTCATCACTTGTTGTATTATGTCTTTACCTTGTTTTTGATTAGTTTGATTTGTTTAGATGCCATTATAAAATTGCTCATTTTAGACATCTAGCATTAAGAAATATTTCGTCCACTGCATTATTGCTTTAACACAAGGCCCTGGATACAATCATTTTACTATTTCACTTAGCACTTCACCAAGCATCCCCTATAAAACAGTAGAAAAACACCAGGAAAAAGCATCAAACTTAAGATATTTCACACTCTTTAGGATATGGACCAATGAAGCTAAAATGTGGAATGAATAAAATCCTTCAGATATGTGAGGTTTCCTCAGCTCTCACTCCATGGGCTGTTAATATTCTTGCATCTTTTGGTGATATGGTGAAGAGAACTACAAATCCTTTAATAGCTGGTTCCGACAACTATTCCACAAAAGCAAGAAGCCTTTAATACAGCTGTGTATTGCTGAGGCAAAGATGAGAAGGACAGTTTGAAAGTTTGAACTGCATTTCCATCATCATTCTTTTTTGTGAATCCATATAGCCACTTGAGAAGCAGCATGAGAAGATGAAAAAATATACCTAAGAATTTGGACATGCAGCACAATGGGAAAATTTGAGATTAAGGATTTGTCTCCAAAAAGTGGATAATGGACAGCTGGTAAATTAAAAAAGCCCTTTTCTCAGCCCAATCACTGCAATTTAATGTTTGTTGAAATCTGTTGACCACAAACCCCTGAAGTCCAATACAAACCACTCTGTGTAGCTTTTCCAGCTCAATAACATTGCATAGGATGGAGCAGCACATACAGTTGCTTTGTAAATCATGGGGATATCCTATGAAAAATTACACTCTCATTCATTTAGTCACACTGCATAAGATAAAGCTTGTACACTATACACCAATTAGAAATTAGTAATGGTGGTTTCATACATGAGATTGGGTTTCTTCATACAGTGCTTGGGTAAACTTTGTGGTAGCTTAGTGGTTAAAGGTCTACTGATTAAAAGTTGGTCTACTGAATCGAGGTTGTGTGTTTGAATCCCAGGTACACCAAGCTGCCACTGCTGGGCCCCATTATTTTTATTAATTTAATTAAAAAATAGCTGCTCTTCATGCTGTTCACAAGTTTTTGCAGCCAGTTGCACCAGTTGAACTTGTTGATTTTGTTCAGTTTTTCAAGATTAAAAAGAGATAACCATTTAAAATGCCTTCACCAAGTAATACAGCATAGTTTTAAGCTGGTATTGTGTTTTTAAATCTGGGTGAAGCTATAGCTGGCTGTCCAAGTGAGTTAGAATAACAGTAGCCAATTATGTGATGTGGAGAACAAGCTGGTTGTGTGAAGCTGAGGGAAAAAGGAGTGATAATAAGGAATAAAAAACAGTGTGTCATGCTGTTATAGGAAAATAACGATGGGTTAGTATGTTGCAGATTAACAAGTTTTATTCATCTTATGCCACAGATATTTGCAAACGCTTCATACATGCTAATCATTTCTAGTTACAACTGATGTTGTAGAAAATTCATGATATATCCTGTTACCACATATGTTAACGCAATTACTGTAAATTAAATGAATACAACTTAAAACTGCAGATTGCCACATTATCAAGAAACCAGAAAAGACCAATTCTTTTTTGAAGAAAACTTCAAATCGTTCAGGGGGAAAGAACCCTTAAAACTTGCACTTTCTGTTGTTCTTGATTAGGAAAAGTCAATAGTTTTTTATAGCTTCTA
Source organism: Tachysurus vachellii (assembly GCF_030014155.1). NCBI lineage: Eukaryota > Metazoa > Chordata > Actinopteri > Siluriformes > Bagridae > Tachysurus > Tachysurus vachellii. Next base: position 12,331,517 of record NC_083466.1, on the reverse strand, counting down.
CCTCACTATTCTTTGTTGGTTTGTTACTCAACCCCAATTCGTAAGCCGCAAGACTGACAAGCCGAGAAAGGATAAAAGCACTGTTCACAACAAAAATACAGAATACATCACGTATCATAAAGCACATCTGACCCAAACTAAATGTGTACCACCAAAGTATTTTGTAAAACTGTTGATGTTAAGGAAATTCAGGGCTATGTTTAGGTTGTATATAAAAAAAAAAAAATGGGCAAAAGTCCATTCCCTTGAAATCAATGTAAAGTTTTAATTTTAAAGAACTCAGAATATAGCAGATATACCCATACAGAAGGTATAAACTGTACTTGAATATTTATATAATCACACTCTAAACGTTCTCAAACACAGATTGCTCTAGCCTTGTACGCTTGTACGCTTGTACTGGTGCTTAGTGTAAAGCTGCTTGCTGTAGGCATGGTTTCTCATCTCATCTCAACATATGTGTAACAATAAATGATTATGTTAGAAACCAGCTGTTACATTATGTTTCCTGGTTAGTCTTTCTAACCTCTATACCTCGAAAGTCTATTAATAAAATGTATTCATTGTGATGTTTTTCCTAACATCTGTATTAATATGATGCAGGCTGAGTTGTTAACATCACTCAGTGTTTAGTAGCAGTCTCTTATGCTCTCTGATATACATATAAACCTTTTCGAAGCTCTGGTTTGAGAAGAAGCCAGTACCCTAAATGAGGTGGTTTTTCATGTGTTCAACCACAGTAAGACAAATTAGGACACACATCACCCCCCTCACATACACACTTTCCCTTTTCAACTCACACTTCACCTCAACCTTGCTTTCAAACCCCTGTCGACATCACTCTCTGTTATCATAAGTGATTTTCCCCTCAGCCGCAATGAATTCTTGAGGTATTAGCTTTCCTCATCAGTGTATTTTGCATTATGACTTGGTGGTACTCCTCTTGCAGTCTCTCTGTCCATTTGAACATATGATGTTACCAAAGTGCATTCTCCCTTTGGTTTTCTTTTCACTTACAGGGAGATCAAGGAGACCAGGGACCGCGGGTATGTGGTCTTCTATAGCATGCGCTTATTTTATTTCATTTTTTTGGTGTGTTGATAAATCTGTGTTATGTCTGGGATATTAAATGCACGGAATGCTTCAGATGCATGTGTTTTTTGTGGACAGTTCATACTTAAGCTTTCCAAGCATAACAAAGCTGCCCTAGAATAAGTCAAGCAGACACAGGAGAGTTGAACTATAAACACCTGAGGTAGCCATTAAGAAAGGTCAATGCCCTCTGATTGCTTCTGCGGGTCTGAGTGCCCTCTGCGGAGGAAGAGCGACTGGAACAAAAACAAATGTGTCAGAGTTTATTGTAATTTGATATAGCTGAAGCTTTTCTACTTCAAAATGACATATGATCGCTGAAGACTGAGAGCTCATTGGAAGAATATAATTATTTCCATTCCAGTTGTTTGACATTTTGATAAATTCACACCTCTTCGAGAAAGATTATGAAGTCCACGCTTTGCCACAGCTGGCAAATTATTGAATAAATCACTCAGATATCTCATTCCAATATCTGCTTGCAGGGATTCATCTATCTGTGACTGACTTATTAAGTCTATCTGTCTTTATTGCATTACGTGCCTGATCTTCTCCTGCTCTCTGATCCTTACTGCCTTTTCTTTAAATTTATCATTGTCTTGGACAGACACCAGAAGGGAACCAGGCATTAAAAGTGTCTCTAATTAATTTGCCCCACATACGGGGGCACGTTGAGGTTAACTTGTGGCAACAGAACATAACCATCAGCCCAATAAAAAACATTTTCTTCACCTCTCACACTGTCCCATATGTCCCTGAGTTGCATAAATACAAGCCCATACCAACGTCCTGATTGTGGTTTACTGTGTATCACTTAGATTTATACTCTAACCACAAAAAAAAAACACTTCTCATGAGTTACTGCACTGACAGAAGCTTTTGGTAAGTCGTGCTCTGTGTCGGTTAGTTTTTAATTGTATAATGAAGTATTTCGATAATGTAAGTGGTTTGGATTTCACAAACTAATCTACACTTATCCAAGATATATATGACATGGGCACTAAATATCTAAGTTACTGTGTCTGATAAAACACACAGACAAAAACTATGTAGGCTATTTCTCTGTGAGTCCCTCAATTTTATGAGATACTGACAAAATGGGCTTCAATCCCGAACTCTACTGAACATAAGTAGAGAATTCTATCAATACTTACTGTTACTTGTCATTGGCAAAATGTGTTTAATTTATACAGTTCCCTCTAGAACTTTCACAGTCATGACAAATTTACTTAGGCTTTTCTTTAAGAGCTAGAAAGGGAAGTCCAGTCCTGGTAGCTATGTTTTGCACAGTCCTGCAGATGTAAAACTCAGGATGAGCTGCTTTACTGCCATGGAGTTAAGATCTTGGGACTTATCCAGTATGCAATCTCTCCACAAATGTCAGAAGAATTATTCAATTTTAAAGATCTGAAAAGCTATTCCAGGACAAAGAGTTTTGCATGCTATGATTCAGAAGCCAAGATGTCTTTAAAAATAAACTGATTTAAAATCAGTCTGATGAGGTTTGTAAAATAAACGACAAGCCAAGTATATCAAGCCACCTTCAGGATTCAATCAATACACTTCATTTTTTTCATAAATTTATTGAAACCATCTGCAGTCAAATATAGATAATCATTCTATGGCAACTAAACTTTTGTCTCGCTGTGCAAAGGAGGACAAAAAATAAGATGAAGATAAGTAGAAAGGACATTAACTCTAGCACTGGCTGCTGCACAAAACATAAATGCACAAAGAACAGCTTAAATCTGCATGTAACGAATGATGTTAAACTGGGCATAAACACTGTGGTTAAGAGTTAGATATTTTAGAATAAAAAAAACCTTAAATTGAACTGTCTTAGTCAAACAAAATGGAAAAAAATGTCAAATAAATGTAAGTTAGTCCTGATTATTATTACTGTAAAGGGCAATTCATAGTTATCATTGCCTTTGTTTAGTTTTGAGCCTGGAAAAAGTCGGAACATTCATAGTAACACTTGCTGTCAGTAAAAATCCAAACTATTTGCTAATCAATAAGAACCTTTATCGACCACATTAAATGTACAATAAAGTGAATTGTGAGGACTATATAAAGCTCCATACTAAATTTGAAAGTAATCTGATGAGACACTATAAAGCTATTTTCCTTGCCTATGGAGAAAACTGATGGAGAAAAGTGAAAACCGAACTCTTCTTTGGTTAAGTCATGTCAGACATTTTTCTTCTCGCTGCTAAGGGCATTATTGTAACACAGGGACAGTTACAGTGAGGTTGACGGTGCAACCCTGCGGCCAAACTAATGGTACATAAACCCAGCTTATATTAGCCACAGCCTTCTTATAAAATGTAGTGGGATCAGTGCAAAGTCCCACTGACTCCAGGCAAATTGATCAAGCTTACTGTAAAACTAACAGAATGAAGCGAAGGCAACACTCCAGGTTTAGAGGAATTCTACATAACTCAAAAGACCTAGACAGTATTTCTGTCAGAGGATCTCACAGAGTTTGCTTCCGGTTGTATGCTCAGGATGTCTGTGGTTGTTAGTAACTAATTTTGCAGTAATGTCTCTATAGGTAGATTTATTATCATTTTATTTGAAAGAGAATCTTCTTCACTTACAGTATGCACTGAAACAGTAGACAGCTGCTTCCTGAGCTGTACTTTTTTAAATGACCTATGCCATTTCAATTACTTCCCAAACATGGTACGATGGAATATCCCATAAACATGGTATTTCCCCCATGTTTTTATGACAACCATTTAAAACCACTGTTTAACTAATTGCTGGATTTTTTTTTTTAGTATACATATACCAGACTTTTAGGTTTTAGATGACAGAGCAGACATAAATACAGTATAAATATATAAATATAGACATAAAATATATATGGTCACATTTTTTCCTGGAAAAACATTTCATTCTAAATAAACATTTAAACCATTATAAAAGAATTGGCAAAGAAAACAGATGGGCAGATACAGAGTCATGTACCAGACATGGAAAGTCTGGCACTTATTATTATTAAACTGATCTTATTCATTTAAGTAGATATCTTAGTTAAGATGCACCTTCGCCAGTTATATGGGCAATATATTTTGTCTGCTACCGTTGAATTTGATGCAGTGCTACATCCATGTTATCATGTTGTGTGGTTGTTGTTTTTGTTATGCCATTTTGTCCCCAGGGACTTCCTGGTCTGCCCTCCATGGCTGCATTGCACAGCAATCAAATCCTGACTGTAAAGGTTTGTCTGGGCTGCGTAGCTGCTCAGCCAGACTCCACAGCTCACACACAATAATAAACTGATCCTTGCGCTGTTTGTCACCTGAGACTAGTTAACAAAAAAACCTGATTCGATCAATCGAGTCCAATCAATGGCTATTTCATCTGCTAGCAGCCCCAATGAAAGAAGAAGCTCCTTTCTGCAGACTATATGGCTGTGGTTCTCAAGCTTTATTTTTGATTAATATGCTATTAATATACTGTATACTCTTCTGTTCTGTACTGTTAATCAAAAAATGCTGTCCAAAAAAGCAAGAAGGGTTAATTTTGAAAGCTATGACTACAAAAAATTTAAGGCCAAGAAGTTTCCTGTATAACTGATTCAAATATGTAATAAGCCAGAATAACATTGAGAACCACTGCTGTATGGAGCCAGATTCAGGACGATGGACTTTAGGACAATGGGGGGAAAAATTTAATCGTGCAAGCAATAATACACAAGATTCAGATTTACTAACCAAGATATGGTCAGGAGAGTAACCATGTGAGTGAATGCTCATGTTTTTTTTTTTTACCACAGATCTCTCCTGCCAGTGTACTTTTTAATGCTTGTAAATGTTGTACAATTTTCTAAATGATGAGAAACAAGAACCATCACTTCACTGTGTGCAGCTCCTGGGGTCTGGCTTAGCACTAAGCATTTCTGTGATGACAGTGCATTCAGTGAGAAGAAATTGACATTTTTCTCGAGGCTGATAAACTCTAAGTGGGTGTCCCAGCACCCCTGAGGTAGTAAATGAAAGCTCTGGGGTCAAATATAGTCTTCAAATATATAGAGACTTCAGAAACCACCACTGCAGAAAAGTGTGGATTTCTCCTCATGCTTGAAGGCGCTGAACTTGGTCTTCTGTCTCGACCACTTGATCTAATCTATTTTTATGCTTTTTTATTTCTTCTACTTTCTCCTTCTTCTGGGACTTCATCAAACTATCTCTTCTTCAACCTCTCCCACCTACGACCTCTTGATCTCTCACTCCTGCTCAGATGGTCTTCCCTAAGATCAATCATGGCTTTCTTTCTGCTGATCAGCAACTCATTAAACGTCGACTCATTAAGGTAGCGCTTGACCTCACACTTCTCTCTCAGTAGTCCACTGTTTTTTCCCTTCACCACCATTCTTCTGGTTCTGGCAGGCCAACAATCATATGCAGTAAAAAACAAATCATTCTAAGAGTGTAGTAGAACTTTATAGCTGCTGCATACTCATTTATTTTTGATTTGCTTTAAAATATCAACAAATAAAACCATTACTATTGCAATAAGTAATTTTGATTCCATTTAATAGTTGAAAGAACTCTAAAGAGAACTTTAAAGATTTATTGTATATGAGGTCAATAAAAAAATGGAGAACATTTGTCCCAGATGAACTAGCAGACCATGATAAGTAGGTAGTCTACCATGAAACACAAAATGTTCCAGTTAATAAAGAGCAACTGTTTTAATAAATTAAAATACAGGCCCCTAGAGAGGCCACAAAATGTATTTTATTTCATGTACATGAGTTAGTTTAACATGGCAATGAAATACGAAATCAAGGCTCAGCGTATTGAGTTCTAGATTTAATAAAGTTGTGCACCCATTTTGCTTAATTTGTGCTCTTCTGTAAGGGTAACATACCCACTGGTAGATCACTGGTAGCTTTTCTGGAGCATTATCTCTATCATTGACATTAATGTGATGACAGTAAAGTACATGCACCCTTAATATTGTCTGTCATTAGAGTCCTCTTGATCACAGTAATGTCATAGGCAGTAAATGCTATTTGTATATCCGTAACACATCCGAGTGAAAAATGTACTACAATTACTGATTTTCTGTCTGTAATGTAGTCTGAATTATTCATACAACTAAACTGTAGGCACAACATCTTTAAAGGAAAGCACAGATTAACCAAAACATGGACATGATTTTAATAATTAGAGAATCAAAATAATAAATGCAGCACATGATTGATGTAAATCGTGTGCATCCGTTATGATTTAAGGTCACTTCCTTTTGTGGCCATGTTAAACTCTATAGTGCATACAATTTAGCACACTGTGTACAAGAATAATAAAGAAGATCTTTCCAGTGCTCTGTAATTAAACACAAGTATCTTGCAGGCTAAGTGGAAATCTGGAAATCTTTGAAAGCAGTTATATATTAAAATTCCAGAAAGAATTTTCAAAGCAAGACTGGTCACCGCAACCTTAAATCAGTGGATTAAAATAGAAGGCTAAAATCAGGTCTGCTGTCTTATAGTCTACTTATTTGATTTAAACTACTCTATGATTCATAATCCCTCTTCATGATAGCTATTTTCATTGCCTTTTTTATTAATTCACTGGATATTATCTTTATTTCTACTCAATGCGATCTCACGCTCTAACTTCATCTGACTTCATCAAATATTATGGTGCATTATTTGTTCTTTAGGGTGATCAGGGTCAAGCAGGCCCTCCAGGACCTCCTGGACCTCCAGGTCCTCCTGGTCCCAGAGGACCCCCAGGAGACACAGGGAAGGATGGCCCCAGGGGAGCTCCTGGGCTACCAGTGAGTGCTTCCTGCTTTATATTCCTTGCTAGAAAATGTACCTTGAGGCAGGTTGCAACAAACACATTATAACCCACAACATGCACAAATCAAAATCTCAAAAATGTTCCTGCGTCCAAGAATCTGTCTGTACCCCAGCAATTGATAGATATTACTTTTGCGTTCAATTAAACATAACTCTTTCCATGTGTGTAATTCTGTCAGTGGGACAGTGTGTTAATTTATGTAGGTTCTGAAAAAGATAAAAAGGAGAGAAGAAAAAGACAAAATATATCAATTATATGCCATTATATAACATTCCATGGGCCTCAAACTGATGTGTTATTTTTCACTGATTTGTGGCAAGCATGTAAAATATTAAATGTTGCTTCACTCTAGACAAGATCATTATATTGTTCTCAGTCTTTCCAGTAACTCGCTTCAGAAAATGATACAAAAGGCCAGAAAATGCGAGTTTGTACAAAAAAAAGAAATGAATGAATTCAAAAATGCCTATCGAAAGGTATGATAAATTGTATACTGGTGTGTTTTGAAGGGTTATTTTATTAAGGCGATGCTTTACATCATACAATGTTTTCACAAGCTTAGCAAAACAATAGACAGATTATAACAGACACCCGAACATAACACCCACATGTGGTTCACCCTCAAGAAGTTGCCAGAAAGTCGGAAGCACACAAATGTAAAGGATGTCTTTATACAGTGTAGCATTACAATTTCTCTTCGGTGGAATTAAGAGGCCCAGACATGTTCCACCATGACAGTGCTTTTGTGCAGAAAACGACATTCATGAAGACATGGTTTGTCAAGATTGAAGTGGAAGAAGTGAAGTGTTCTGCACAGAGCTCTGACCTCAACCCCACTGAACATCTCAGGCCTCCTTGACCAAAATCAGTGCCTCTTCTCACTAATGCACTTAATTGACTAATCCTAACAGCCTTAGTCCAAAATCTAAAGAAAAATCTTCCAAGAAGAGCAGTGTTTATTAGAACAGCAAAGAGGGGACTGTATTTAGAATGAGGTATTCAAAAGCACACATGGGTGTGATTTTTGGCCATATTCTGTAATTAGAGTTTAAGTTTTATACTTTATACTACAGAGATTAACATCGATTGTAGCTTTTACTTTAGAAAATTACTGCTTTATCATGTCAATATTTTTCCTTATAGTAGTATTTTTTCAACTATGATATTCTGAATTATAAAACATTAATCCCTGTTAAAATGAAAGATTAGAATTGGTTGATTGTTTGTTTTTTCACAGGGTGATGCAGGAACTCCAGGAGAGCTGGGCCCTATGGTAAGCAGCTTTTCCAGATTATCTTTTATACTGAGTGATATAAGTGTATTAAATGAGAAACATTACTTTTGTTACTAATACTAAATGTCAATTACATTAATACCTCTCATTACATTCTTAAACACCTATAACACTCTTTACATAACACACAAATAAGGAGTGCTATGAAAAGAAGCATTAATTAATGACTACATAGTTTAAAAAATAGATTTCTGGAGTCAAATAATGCATTTACATTTCTTCATTTGTTTGACACTTTTATTTAACATAATGTTATTGACAGATTTGAATTGTATTTGTAAAATTGTATTGTAAATAACAACAACAAAAAATCCCAACTGTATTCACCAGTTTCTAGTGACTCTCACACCAATTCCTGACTCTCTAGAATAATATGTTAGGCTTCCAAGTGGCACAATTTGATTGTGAGAACATAATTTGCCATAATGGATGCATGCAGAATTGACTGTGCTTCGATGTAAGTGTGTTACACTACCTCATGATGGAGCAAGAGCAACCATTTTGAAAAGATGGTTTGATGGCATTCACCCTCTGCAGGTTTATGATGGCGTGACATGACTAGGGTGTGAAAATTGGCCAAGAAGAATAAATATGTAATAAAGCACCAATATGTTTACGAGGTATAATTATATTAATGTTCTATCACTGATGTCAGTAAGACATGCACACAGCTTTATACTGAAATCAGTAATAAGTAAGCCCAACACCCAGGTGATTCAAACTACACAATTTTCTATTCACATCAGAGGCCAACACATAATGCAGGTCTAGTAAATTCAATTAACTGGAAATGCTATTTAATATCTAATATCGTCAGATCATTGGCTGAAAAAATGCACAATGTCATATTGGACAACTTGCTTTATGGTAGCCAAAACTATGTGGCTCTAACACAGTAAAACCAAATTTAATAATATTTTGCTCTCCAACAGTAACTAATAAGAAAATAATTACTTAAGGATTGCATCACACTTGCAATATCCTAAAGTACGGCAAAATGTTATTGGAAGCAGTTTAAGTTGGGATGGCAGTGTCTCATGGTGCCATTCAAAAAAATTGTTTTTTGGTGCTTTTTTCAGGCACGAAGCTTGTTATAAGGACCAGCCTGTTCTAATTAACAGCAACTGGATAATGAATTTTGAAAGTTTCCTCAAAATAATAAGCCAAATACTAAGGGCATCAAGTGATATATAAATGTATAGTGGGTCATGGATGTATGATGATTTACTATGACTAAAGTCAAAGTGTAATGTAATAAGAAAACAAAGATGTGACTAACTTATAAAATGTAGACTAGCACACAGTACTGTGCATCTCGCACCAGAAATAGAACTCAGTAGAATCTTAAGTTTCCTCAGTATTTTGGCTTCTGTATCTTTATGACAGTTTATAAACTCTTCCAGCATTCAACAATATCCAATATTGCAAGCAATCAAACAAAGTAATTTTACAATAAAGTTATTGTGATCATTATTGTGGTAGTGGTAGTAAACAATGCTGCAGGAAATAGGTTTTGGAAAAGAAAATGAAGACATACAGTAATAATGCAATGCATCATCATATTATATATATTTTATTAAATACATCAACATGGGGGGAAAATGTGATTTAAGTGATAATAATTCAGACACAGCTGATGTGTACACAAAATGGTGTGAAAAAAGAAAACATCTAGTGAACATTAGTTCTGTGATGAGAGAGATCAGATGAGGGTCAGACTGGTTCAAGCTCACAGGAAGAACTTGGTGAGCAAATATGGTGAGCAAAGATACATCTCATAAGACACAACCTTTTGAACCACAACCTTAAGACTCATTGGGCACAAAAGCCCATATTGGAATCCAATGCTGTCAGTCAAGAACAGAAATATAAGTCTATACAAACTGGGCAAAAGAAAAAAAGAAAAAAAAAGAGAAAAATAACAAGACAATGTGTGTGAGATTCCCAGCAACCTGAATACTCAAACCAACTTGTCAGGCATCAACAACCAAGACACAATCAAAGCCATATTTTTCCCCAATGTAATATTTGATGAGAAGATTAAATGGAGCTCTTAACTTGTATTTGCCTACTTTTTAAGCATTTTGCTGATGCCACATTATTGGCTAATTGTAAAATTGTATAAATGTGTAAACATACAGGCGTTCCTATGAAAGTGTATGGTGAGTCCAAATCACTTTCATAGGTATATGTACAATATATAGTGTATGTGATGCGTCTGTACAAATATGTTTCTTTTTCAGAAGTGAATCTGTTTGTGATCAAGTACTCAAATACATTTGAATCAGAATAAAGCAGGATTTGTTTTTGCTGGATTAGTCTGTATTACAGACAGTAAAAAGAGGTTTATTAGTGGCTTTTAGTGTCTAGTGCTTATTACTGGGGGAAGTATTCTCATTTTGTTAAATTGCCAAGCAGAGACAGGACAAAAAAGTGAGAACAGGAAAAGAATAATTTATCATTTGAATTGATGCCTAATAGCCTATTATTTGCTTTCTTTTAGTACTGACTAAACTCCTCAGGGCTGAGACAAAGCTTTGGTTTAGTTCTGTTTAGTTTGGAAAACTGGGTAGGCAAGATGTAATGTCTGACGCGAGAGACCACAGATATTGTCTGCAGACATATGGACAATATCTGAGCTTGGACTACTAAAATGATATTTACTATGAAATTCATCACTCAGGGGAACAGAGGGAGTTCTGAATTTGATACATCCAATATGGCTTGAACTTGTCCTCAATACACGCCCTGATTCATCACAGTGGTTAAACACTGGGCCAACTTTCGGTTTGCCTGCACAAGCACAGATCTGTCAATGAGATAACAGTGTTTTTATTGTGCGCCATACACTCGCCTTCTGCTGGTCTACAGGAGCAGGATCAGAGAGATCTCCTGGAGCCAACTCATGAAGTGATGAAGTGCAGTGTCCTATGCTGACTGTAGGGTCAAGGCTAGTCAGAAGCAAGAATATGACTCCATTTTCCTCCACAGAGCCAAACAGTCTTGAGCACTCCATTCTATTGCCATTTGCACCTGAGTAGGCAGACATTTGGTATAGAATAAACATGGCATCGTCAGCATCGCAAAACAATGCTCAAAGTGATACTTAGATAAAATACTTGTAATGGTATTAATTAGTCCAAAACACCTAAATGTAGTGTCAGACCACATAAACTAGTGCAAATTACTATATGTATCATACACAGAACACCATACCATTGCTTTTCTTAGGTATTTAATAGTGTTTAAAAATCACTAAAATTTCCTATCATGCTAATCACCCATATGATATTCATTCAGCCTGTCTGGAGCCCAATGATGCAGAGAAGCCATTTAGTTGTTACTTACATTGTACAAATTTATTTTTTGCACTTTTCCATTTTTCCAACAACTCCATTGTTCTCAACCAAAGAAAAAAATCTGATTTTCAAAAATACTATAGGAAATAGAACCAAAGAACAATATAAAAAGCACAAAATGATATATGCCTTTGGTTAGTTTGGGCTTTAGTAGCTTGCTCTAATTACTTATAAGCCTTGTTTGGGTAGGGCAAATAATCTCTTAGGACTGTGCTGGCACAGGAAGTCATATTATTTCATACTCCTTTTTCTGTCTTTTTCTTTTTTCAGGGACCAGAGGGCCCTCCAGGACTCAAGGTACCGTTTAAGTAATACTTTTCAGGCCTTACTGCTGTTTTTATTCCATTGAGTCATAAATCATGGAAACTGGGTACGGCATCACTGCATGCAAGGTTGATTTAACATGACATACAAAGATGCATTTATTTTACTCTGAGAGGCAGATATCTTGTAGGCTCCTCACCAGGTTGTATTCAGCATATTTTTTTTTGCCTTAACTGTTACAAGCATGAAAATATTTGATTGAAAAACTATGGCCTAAACTTACAGATGATAAAGAAAAGAAAATATATTAGAAAATAAGACTTCTTTAAAAAGAGTGAATGTAAAGAATCTAAAATCTTGCACAGGAGATTCCATAGCAACATTGAGGCATACTGTATCAACAGAACAGTAATAGCTATCAGTAATATACAAAGCTATATACATGTTATATACCATTTGTTCAATATCTACAAGCCACTTCTAGGAACTTAAGAGCAGCAGAATCCATAGCAGAGTTCTGTTTCTTGTCAGATTTCTATGCCAGGTGCCTCAGTACACAACGATATTTGTTCTGGCAAGCATAACAAACACACGCAATATGTGTGTAATAGTTAATATGAGAATCAAGTCAAGTTTTTGTGGCTAGCACTGTTGAATCTAACAAAAGAGGAATTTCTACACTTAATTTTACATTTACTGCTCTTAACTGTCAGCTTATCTAGTGGTGCATTAGTATTTATTAACCAGATATGAACTTAGATGGCTTGACTATTTTAGTTAATTTAAAAAAAATAATCCAACCAACATTATTTTAACAGTATAAATTTAATCAGATGTATTTTTTATTTATAGGGTTCCACTGGGTCACCTGGCGTTCCGGGTATTGATGGATTGAAGGTATGTCACTTAGCTTTTTGTCAAATATCAATTATGTAATTTTAGCATCTGAAACCAAAATATCAGCTCATGTCTACCAATGGTCCAGCTGAAGACCAGTTAGTAAAGACAGATTGTCTACACACACTAGAAATGATTGTTGTAAATAAACTCTACAGAGAGGCAGGAACTATGTACACTAGTGCGTCACGAAGGTTTGCTTGGGGTGTTTGCTTAGATTAAATAAATAAATAAATGCTTTCCACATCTACGAGATAGATTCTGGACCGGAGAAAAAGACTCTTCTGGAGTCTTTTACTGCTAATATTCTTTGGAATTTCGAAAATACGGAAAACGTTTACGTGACCATTGGTTTGGAAGTGTTCTCCGGTGAGAACAGTAGAGCAGTTAGATCTATAGACACATTGGGCCATGTGGTCTGAAAAATGTGATAATTTTAATTATGTGTCTGGGAAAGTACATGAGGCATTAGGGTATATATAATAATGTTTATAGAGTAGGTTTGCTGTTGTTTGCAGTGTTTACTGTGATGCTCAGTTTGTGATATGCAGGTTCACCTTAACAGTTGGTTGCTGCAGGATAGAGGAGCATAGGTCTTATCTAAATAAGCTCCCTGTTTAAAACTGTTTGAAACACAGAAAGAGCATAAACAAAGCCATATGGCGTAACTAAATATTCATTATAGCCAGAAATGGTTGGAAAAATCATTTTCCACTCATTCTCTTCACATACAAGTGGAAAGCCACATCTAACTTACAGAAAACGCTTGCATTTGTTAACGTCTGCAAGGCTTCTGGGCGGGAGAAGTGGTTGGAGAAGAGAGTAATATTTAACCGCAAATTTAACCGCAAGAGCATTAGATCATGGTAATCAGTGTAGAGGTATAGGTTTCCATCGTTCCAGATGCAGTGGAAGTGTATCACCCTGTTTGATATAATACAGCTTATATACTTTACACAGCGTATATACCTTACAATGGCAGTAGTCCATTAACCTAAATCTTGTTTACAAGGGCAAATATACTGTAACATTCACAACTCACGTTTGGGGATTCTGGGCTGTGGGTGATGCACATGGGAAAAGAGAGACTGTCTCTATGGCACTATGGTGACCATTTTGTTACATCTCTTTGAGACTAGTATATGAAGGGGTCATGTGATAATTGTGATAAGTAGCAACAGTGAATGTAATCCAAGGGGATGTGTATATTTTCAGAACCTGGTTACATCAGGGGAGACCCCCACTCTCTACAAAATAGACATAAATGCTTGTTTAGATGTCCTAAATGTTTTTTGTTAAATTATTGTAAAGGTTCATGTAACTCAGAGCGATCAATACTAATTTACTGTTAGCAGAAAGAGATGAGAGATGAGTTTCCAAACTTCAAGATATAATCCAGATATATGCCTGTTTTGGTGAATGTGCTTAAGGAGAATTTGTCATCTGTTTTGGCAATCTGTATTTGTACCACACCATTGAGACCTGTACAGAAATAGTAATATGAACTGACTCACTCTACAGTATGTGCAGAGAGTATTTAGGGAAACTCTTACCTTAGTATATACTCCCTGAACAAGGTTAACTACCTCCTGAGGGGTTAAAAATTGCTTCAAGCAGGGTAAAATTGATCATTATGAGGTATGAGTAGTCTACTTTGTGCCCATACAGCTTATAGCCCATTTTCCAGAGGTGTTCTTTTTGTCAAGAGAGCTGAAGCTGTTGATCAGTGTTGCCAAAGTACTCCGGAGTAGACCGTAGGTGGCTTAATTTTTGTTATGTTTTGTGCAGTCATTTGTTTTTCACCATGGCAGATGCAGTAGATCCGAATTTTCTTCCCCATCCATTTGTGGTGAGGTTTTCTGTAATGCCAGTTCAATGGTTGAATGGAAAGGAAGATAAATTTATCGGTGAACAATGTCCAAACACAATCCAGAGGTAATGTTTCAAAACATGGTTCGAACACATAATCCAAAACATGCTGCAAAAAGTCAGAAATCCAGAGAACAAAAAGAGGATCAAATTTGAGGAAAAAAAGAACGCAATAACAATAGGAGAAATTGGAAAGACAAAAAAAAAACAGGATCATATACATGAAATGACAACAGACTATAAACCTGTCTCATAATTTACAAAGCTGGCAAAATTCAGAAAAGTGGTAAAACTTTGTGAACAAGTCAAAGAAATGACAGTCATTAATCAGAAGGCTGTGGAAGCAGAACAAGTTTAGAACTTGCTGGAGAAGGGCATGAAGTTGAGGTTGAAAGAATGTTCTGTCAAACTCATTCAGTGTTGGAGGAAACTAGTAGACTAAGCTTTACTCTCTGATTAACCCAGATTAAGTAACAGCTCGGTATTATGGTGTAACTCAACACTGTGTTGATAAAGCTGATCGTGAGCTTTCAAAGCTCATTCAGGAATAAAAACAATTTATAATCCTTATTAAAACAGGAGTGTTCATGGTGTTGTTTCAGTAGTTCCCTTCTTGGGTTTTCTTTGCTTCAAGTATGCTGCCTAGTTCTAAAGCTAGCTCCTCACTTTCCCTTCCATGCTGAGATTTATTCACACCTTTAAAATAGAACTACTGTATTGATAGTAGTATAATCAAGATTTTCTCTCATAAATACAAAAATATAATCATGTGCATATGGCATTGGTAAAGTAAGTAAATGAAAAGGACAGAGAACATCTGACAGACACACTAGTGCAGTAATATTAAGCAGCATTTAAATAGATATGAAAAGAAAAGTAGTTTGAGTGAGCATAAGAAACAGAGAAAGGTCATTTTCTGACAGGAGTCACTTGGAAACATTGCAAACTTGCAAATTCCGTGCCTGTATTCGGTCTGTTGGGTGCCAAGCCTCATGAAATGCATTTCGGGTGCTGTAAAGTTTCATTATAAAGTAAATTAGTTCCACCATTGAATCATCATGCTGTAGAGATTTGTTTTAAGCCAATCATTTTGAAGAAATCATGTGAAGAATAATCTCCACTAGCATTACTATACCCTTTTGTCTGAAGATTCATTTTTGATAGGATTAGATGTTAGCATTGGTTTAAATGTTTTCAGATAAAGAGCATATATTTATAAGCAAAATGAACAGCTACAAAACTCATACAGTCCAGGACTGTTAAGGAAGTTAAAGACTAGTGGTATGTAAAAAAAAATAGCACTATAGATAGATATTCATTCATTCATTCATTCATTTTCTACCGCTTATCCGAACTACCTCGGGTCACGGGGATATAGATAGATATAATATATATAATTCTACAGCCCAAGAAAACATGAAATAAAAACTATATGCCATATAATACAGTCATGCCAATGCAAACTCAATCATTTTATATAAACCCCTCATACTCTTCAGGTGTAACAGATCATGGTTCTCTGTTTGGAGGGATTCAGTGGGTCACATTCTGTGTTTTGTTGTTTGTAGGGGGATTTAGGTATGACCGGATTAGATGGAATCCCTGGTGCCAAGGTTTGTGGCACATACTGTAATGTGTGTAATTTATCTCCAATCACAGGATCCATTTCATATCTCAGATTTACTATTTTAAACATGAAACCACCAGAAATGTGTTGATCTTCATTTGAAAAATCATCTGACAAAATAAATCTGTGATTATCAAACCATTATGATTATAAATGCAAGAAAATGCAGGAATAATGAAAATGATCAGCCATTATTCCAAAATGTTCCACTCTACTTGATTTTAATATGGATTGTGTCCATACTACATCTCATTTCAAGTATTCCTCTCTGTCTTGCCTCTGTGCATTATATCTTACCCTCTGTATTTGCATGAGTGTTTATTTTAACGTGAGCCATAATGCCTGGGGAATTGGTCATCAGTTACTCCTGACGTCATCTGTGTAAGGAACAGCTGTAACATGAGCTTTATTTCTAAATTGAATTTGAACTTAATCATAGATATAATGTAAACAGGCAATGTGCTTTAATTGTTCTTGCTCTCGCACTGTCTGACCTTTGAACTCTTAATATGTGTGATTTTCTTTTCAACTAGGGTGACAAAGGAGACCAAGGTGAAAAGGTAAAGCCATGTTATTATATACATTTATTATGCAAGATAAATTCTCAAAACAATTTTACAGGAAAATAAATGTGAATATGACCAAGACAGATCCAAATAAACAATGAATTTTCAATGAACAGCATATGACATGTTAATCTTTTCCTCGGGCTTGTTCAATACTTTGATTAACAAATACCATTAAATGAAGATTGTAATATACAGCGGTTTGTTAAAAGTGTGGACGAATAATGAGCAAATACAGTAGAAACAACATTCAAAAAATTGAGCACATTTAGCACATTGAGAATTAAACATTACCCTTTATTGGCACAAAAAGCCAATTATATTGTTTCTGAATTCAGTTTTTGTTTACACCTTGTTGATGCTGAAGAAGCAAAAATCTATACCTCTCTTTGGCATCAGTTTAATGACTTCATTTTCAGCAGATACTGCTGAAGAAGACAAAAGGTAGAAATGGATTCTACAAATCAGCTAATGTGCTGTAAAATCAGTTATAAGCAGCAGAATGGCTCTTTCAGTATGAATATGCCCAGGGTCTGTCTGTCTGTCTGTCTCTCTCGCTCTCTGTCTCTACCAAACTCTTCACCTATAATCATTACCTGTTTAATAAATCCGTCAGTATCCAAAGTAAGTATACGATTTGAAGTTATGATAAAAGAGAAAAAAAATGAACCTTTCATTACGAAATGCCTAAACCATCTGACCAAGCATATGGCTGTGCCATCTGCCTATTAAATAAATGCCAGTCATTTAGACTGAACAATAAGGATCAAAATATTCTGCCAGTAGTTTGGCACCGTGACTCAAAAATGAGCTTTTCATCTAACATCTGGAACTAAATGCTGTCCCTGCTGCTGTACAATAATGATAATGCTCTAAAACCTAGGCAGACTGAATGGCAGACCTTATTAAATGTTTTTTCAGTATAATTTCATGATTCTATGAACATATATCCTTTTTTTTGCCTTTTCTTATAGGGTGACATGGGAGAAGAGGGGCCAAAAGGTGATGTTGGTGAGAAGGTAAGCCTGCACAAGGACATGTCTGTAAATTTATCGTTCATATTGAATTCATAAGTTGCCATAGGTTTCTGCGACTCAGTAGATCAGAATAAAGTTTGAACAAAAGGGTTTGATAAGCGTCTGCAGCAGTAGAGTACAAGACATTTGCTAATTTGTTTCTGCATTTAAACTTTTGTTGCATGCCTATTCACCAGATACTATCTTTCTGATTCTCCTAAGCAGACGATTATGAAGAACGAGTTTGGAACTTTTTAGCAAAGTCTGTACTAGCTTTTCCCATATAATGCATTTAATATGGAGGAAAAACTTCACTGAAATATTCCAGAGAAAAAAAATTGTTTACACTACATGTCTAATGTTCCGTTCTGCTTGAAATATGCCTTAACTGTTAAATGATACTGGAAACTTTAAAAATTATTTGCCTGCATCTATACCTTTGGCTTATAGTGTGTATGATTGAGCACATTAAATAACCCATACAAGTCAGTAAAAAAGTCATAATTTTGACTCCAAATCAACAGTGGGTAAAAACATACTGTTGATCTAAGCAATATTATATATACACATGCCTTAGATAATGCTTCTCTGAGGGCCAGGCTGGGATCTTCCCAAGTTGAAGTAGAACCCCTAAGCATTAGATCAGCACAATTACTCTTGTATAGTCTTTGTGTGACACTATGCACTTTGCCAGGCAAAACCTGTCTCAAAACATATTTTACACGTAGTCTAATTCTAAAAGCACATGATACCAAAATGTACAACAGTTTGTACTGCTGCCATCAAAAAAAGAAACGGTTTAAACCTCATATAATATAGTCACGGAGGGTGTGTACGTTCTTCACACTACATTAAGGGGGTGGGGATTCTTACAGACTGTGGAACAGAAACGTACCCAGTATGTCTCCACCAATTTATTGCACATTGGAGTACAACTATTTTTTTAACCATTATGGACATTCTTAGTCAAAGTGGTAGTGTGCACAGCAGCCAAGTAAAAAAGGCGTTGTAGGAAACAGATGCAGGACCATTTCCATGCATGGAAAGCGATCCAAAAAAAGAAATTGAGCTACAATAAAACTTTGTTGCCTGAAAAAAGCTTTGATCTCATCTACCTTGCTGCAGTAAAAAGCTAAAATGAAGGGGGCTGCATATGAATAAGGAAGCAGTTATCATGGAAAATTAAATGCCTTACACATTTTTCTGACTGACATGCAGAATTCCTACTGTACTCTTTCATGTAGAAAAGCGGAAAAATCCTCCTGACATTCATCATACTGGTCTTACTGTAGAGCCCTAGCATTATAGCTCTGAGAATTATAGCACACGCTTTGAGCAGTTTTTGAAAATTGATGAGTAAAGACAAGTTGTGTCTAAATCATTTAAATACAATACAAATCACCATCTATGTGGTAAAAGAGAAGGCAGGAGGTCTTCTTGAACAGCGCAGAGCATGCATGTTTTCCATGTTTGTCACCTAATGACCTTGTTCTTGGATAAAAGATTGCCATCATGTGCTGAATTGATTAGAACAGACATTTTAAGTGTGATTCACCACTGACTAAGGGTACTGATGCATTGCATCCTTGTCTAGCTTATACAGTTAAATGCACTGTGCCATGGTTTGGAAATTATGCCTGATGTTTTCCATAGACGTTTGTCAATATTGAGTTGTGAAGCTCTTGTGGTAAATGCAGTTCTGTTAACATGTCCATTCAGAAGATTAAGATTCATAAATTCAAAGACAAAGCATGGAATCTGGCTAACAAAGATAACACTGTAACAACAAGGCAAGCGTAAGAATAAACAATGAAAGCAGGGATTAAGAGTTGTAAGATTATGTCAAACTGCTTGATATGATATGTGTCATAGGCAGAGTAACTAAAAAATTAATTCATCTTGCTTGAGTGGAAACTTGATGTCTATTATAGCTATGGCTTGTGTGTGACAGATGAGGTAAAGCGTGTTGTTTGAGACAGTTATTAACAATGAAGTGTCACTCATAAATTGACTTTAACTAGCAAAATGGCTGTGGGAAAATGTGTTAAACTCTTTTTTTCTTTATATTATGATAATAATTCACAAAAAAAAAAAAAACGATTTATTTTCATAGTTTAAACTGGTAATAAAACATTTGACGTGCATAAATATTTAATTGGGTATGAAATTTGCTGAGATCTCAGAGGTGGAAAAAAGGCATTTTGGTCAAAACATTGTACGAGTAAACGCTAATTGGATTGCAGGAAAGCATTTAATGAATATAAGGGTTAGGCCAGTGACACAGTTTCCATGTAGCGCCTCACAGTCTTGAAGTCAAATCTTATTCCAGTCATCTGCCAGTAACCATAGTGCCCTGCTTGCCTCTGAACTATTGAGAATGTCTGCAGCTACAAATTCTCATGTTCTGCTGAGAACAATCATTATAGCCAAGCTGACATAGTTTAAACAACTGGGCACCAAAGAGGCACATCCAAACTATGGCTATAACTTTAACTGTAAGAAGCACTCATCACCTCTACAGCTGAGCTTTTTTTTTGTGACAGAACTAATCACCCTTCCAATTACATGTGATGAGAAATCTGAGACACTCCTGCCAATTTTAGGATGAAAATGAATTGGGATTCATCTTTCATTGATTTTTAAGCCCTAGCTTAGATGTCCATGTATAGATTGTGGTATTGACATCCTAAACGTATTTATTTTGTCCTCTGTTTAGGACTGTATACATGACCACTGTTGGCAAGACCAGGATTAGTCAAGATCGAGTCCAAATAAAAGTGATACTGAGATTAAAACTATCTGAAAATATTATAAAGGCCATGATTACAGATAATCGACTTCATTCATGCATTACACAAATGATTATGCTACGTTTTCTACAGGAAGAAATATATTTCAGTGACAGGGAACGGTAATGCTACAGCACACAAAGACATTCTATACAGTTCTGTAATGTGGGTACAGTTTGTGTTAGACCTATATATGGGTGTGATTGTCAGATATCCACAAATGGCCATAAAGTGTATGTCAATGTAATTTGTAAAATGTAAAGTACCTATGTAATTGCTAATTACTTTTAAACCTGTTTTTTATCACTGGTTTTAGTAAAAATTTGGATGAGTTGCAAAACTACTGTATATAGCTGTCGATTTAAGTTTCTCTTCCTTGGAAAAACAAATCATGGCACAGGAAGCTTTTCTTGCTCATCACACTATTATTTATTTATCAAGCTGTTTCTTTTGACGTGCTGGAAAAAAGAAATTACAGGTTTACATGGAAATGCACTTTGGCTTTTTAATGTATATGGACATGGCACTATGCCACATGCCAAATAATAATCATACAATACAAATCTGCATGAAACAATAGAAACCAGCGACAATATAGCTTTTAAAAAATAATATTTGTAATCTTTAATACTTTATCAAGTTCAGCTTGAAGTATTCATTCACAAGCATTTCTATAAAATTTAAACAACAAGCCATGAATGTGGTAGCATACATGGGCTGAGCTGTTTAGTGATATCCAGCTGTAACTAGTAATCCAGTTTATAGCTAGCAGAAAATGCAAAAATTAAGTATGGCTTGTGCACTATCATTAATGACTCTAATAAAATCCAGGCCCTGCATTCCTCAGCAACTTCTCAATGCAGAGCGCATGTGGAAACTCTCATTTAGCAGCAGGCAAAGGGCCCAGCCTTCCCGCTCTCACTCACTGACTTTCCCACCAGCACTAATCATCTGCTGCCCTCTGTTCCCCTTTTGCACATCACATCTCAAAGGAACATTAAACTATCTCCCAGTGATCGTTATTAGCCACACATTTTATTTCTGTTGTTTCATTTAAAAAGAAAAAAAACATACACCCCAATACAACTGCCTCCTGATTCCCTCCAGGATGTTTGACAGAGTACTGTGTGGTTTGTAGGCAGGAGCCTTCTATCATGTGTTTTGTGGCCTTGGCAAACCCGACGGCTGTATTCTGGCAAACAACAACAAAAAAAAAACCTCTGTAGTCTGCCCAAAGATTTTAAAAATCTTCCTGGTGAAGCGTGATTTTCTCAGGCAGGGATTGATTGAGCTGATTTATTGTAATCAGATACCAAGTGTCAAAATGTTGCACCTGCATTGCAGTCAGAAAATGCAGTATTTCATTTTTGGTGGTAGCCAGAAAAATTTTAAATGCCATAATTTGGTTTAAATGCAAGCAACTAAAAACATATCTCAGTACTGTTTTCAGAAAGATAGAAAGAAAGAGAATATAGTAGAAATATCTATTTTTCTCCATGTAAAGTATTTATCAGGCAGTAATATACTGCATATCTTTAAGTGGTGAAATTCTTCCGAAAGCACATAGATGATTTGTGTAGTTGTAGCGTGGACAGAATCTAGTAAAGGCTACTTGGATTATAATAGGGATTCTTTGTAGGATAAATATCAGATAAAACATTACACATTGTGTTAGTCTCTTGTCAGTCTTTTGCTACTTTTATTTTTTATTGTGGCAAATGATACTGCCTCCTTTTATAGCATTTAAACTATTACTTAGCATTTTCTCTTTACTGGACTCATAGAAAAACTAAATAAATTAGATTAAATCTGTCTTTAAAGTCCGGGAAACTAAGAACACTTAACCTTCCAAAGAATCCTTGAATAAACTATGAGTTCACTTCTCTTTTTCTCTCTCGAACTGCAGT
Source organism: Tachysurus vachellii (assembly GCF_030014155.1). Classification (NCBI taxonomy): domain Eukaryota; kingdom Metazoa; phylum Chordata; class Actinopteri; order Siluriformes; family Bagridae; genus Tachysurus; species Tachysurus vachellii. The sequence goes on along the minus strand of NC_083466.1, from coordinate 12,309,015 downwards.
ATATGTACTTATGAGTCAACATACATAAATCTAGCAAGTTAAAATCTTTTTTCTTTACTTATTTTTATTAAAATAAAATAAATCACTTGTAGAGACTTTTTGATGAATTGAAACCCATGACGATAATAAAGAAACCATAATAAAAGCAAACAAAACATTAAAAAATATCCTCACTGCACTAATGCATTTCAAATAAAAAGATGTCTTTTGACTTATTGATACTAAAATGTTTGGCCTGAAACTTTCTAAACTATCATCCCAGCTTTCATCCTATACTAGAGAGAATCTGTCACATTCATAAGGAATGCCTTGAAAGAAGTTATTATTTTGTTCAAAAAAGTAATATTTTTAGAGCTTTATAATGCTTTAGAGATTATTATTATTATTATTATTATTATTATTATTATTATTATTATTATTATTATTACAGTATTATTATCATCGTTGTTGTTATGTATAACAGTGGGAGGATTATAGCTTCATCAGGAGAAACAATATAGTCCACAAATTGTAATAACAGATGATAATCTCATTTCTGGGAATTGCTTGCGTCCATTTGTCAAAACATTTGACAGAGTTTTAGAAGCATTACACTGATCACTATGCATGTTAGACACACTTAACCAGAGCAACCTGCATTGCTCTCTTTATAAGAGAACTCTCTTTATAATTAGTAGGCCACCATCTTAACCACTTGGCTAGAAAAGCCAATCAAGAGCACAGGAATTAGGATATAACTCACTTCAACTGGAAATAACAGCTTTCATTTTCTCATTCATCTACGGTGACCACTTCATCCTAGTCAGAGTCATGTTGGATTCACAGATTATACTATATCATTCATTCACAAGTTGGGTCACTAATCCACTTACCAGCATGTTCTTAGGAAGTGGGAGGAAATCTAACAACTTGGTTGAAACCCAGATGGACACTCAGAGAATGTGGTTAAAGTTGTGGATTACAGACCAGAATGTTGGGAATTTAATTCCCAACATTGCCAAGCTGCCAGGGTTTGGCACTTGAGCAAAGCTGTTTGTCCATAAACCGCTCAGTAAAGGCAAATTATATGAATATGTCAAACTCAGTGATGGACCATTTTAAAGACTCTCCTCCTTGTCTCATGTATCACCTGCATATTATGGGATAGGCCTTCACTCTGCCATTTACTCTGCCATCTAGTTTTCTTCCTAATACCCAAATAGTCAGTATTCTTTCTTGGAGCATGATGGTCTTAGAGTAAGTGTTGTATATCTTGAATAATGTTTGCTACAGCTTTGTGTTCTCAGGCAATATTTCACTTGGACAGAATGGTTATTGTATAGCAGAACAGATTTTCCATCACACCTGTGTTTCATCTGTGCCAGCTTTCGCACTCTGATTCAACTCAGCAATAACAATCCATGCTGTTGTGTGTGTTTGTCATTTGCTTAGTCTGGAAAAGCATAAACTTAACTGGACACAGATGCTTTGAACTAAGTGAGCGGTTTAGCAGAAATGTGCTAACTTATATACTATCTGACCATCTAGCAGCTTTTGAATAGCCCCAAATCCAAAGGTGTTTACACAATAAATGCTTGCTATCGCGTGCCCTTAGCTAAAATAGATTTATTAAAGAAATATTATCCCTGTGCTCAGTCGTTACTATCAGGCCAGACAGTTTGTAATGAGTTTTAAGGCGTATTTCTCCAGACATTTTCTTGATATTTGCAATTTAATCCTCAGGGTGATTCAGGGTCTTCTGCGGCTGGCATTAAGGTAAAAATTTACTCCAAAAATGTATTTATTTTTTGGTTCATTTTTTTATTCATTACTTTCTGATGTTAGGTTTGTTTATTTATTTATTAAGCACACTCAAAACTCTATTTTATGAATATCATCATTTGCCTCATGATCAAACTCTGTATTACAGGGAGAACCAGGTGAACCTGGACGAAGCGGGCTAAAGGTAAAACAACACTAACTAAATGTGGCTCAAAGAAAAAACTGCCTGTTTTTGGTAAACATGTTTTTATGACATACAACATTAAGATAAAATTAAACATTTTTATTAGGATTCTCTCCTGTTTCAAAATAACGTTTTCAAATCAGAGCACAGTTTGTTCCTGATAACCACAATTTATGTTGCATTGAAAAAGAATCCAGATAGAAAGTGAACGTCTTTGCAGGCTATAATATCAAACACTTTTCCCCATCAGCAACACCATGTCTGAGTATTACACTCCAGCCATTTAGTCTATTTATTTCATTCTGTTTCATGCTGTGCTTTATAACTGCTTCTGATTTCTCATGAAAGAACAGATCATCTACTCTGAATAATTCATACAAGTGAAATTAAGTGAGATTTTGAGCCTAGCTATTTCTGTGAACAATAGTTCATCATATTTTTAATGCTTTATGGAGATGCAGTGAAAATGTTCAAGTCTCAATCTGTTGCCTGAGATCTGTTTTGAAAAATGTTCCTACTTACATCCCCTATGCATATTAATTTTAATAGAGCATGAATGGCTAACTAACAATGAAAGTTTTTTTTAATAATATGTTAATGCTTTTGAGGACTCAGCTTTTCTTCACCACTTTCTCATGATTTACATAGCCTCCAGTGCAATAATTATAGACTTTTGTCTGTTGAGAACCATAACAGTGACTTTAGAGATAAGAATGCGTCACCACAGAATTCAGAAATGTGGTCTATTATCCACTTTGCATGCATGCTAAACATAATTCAGTATGAACATGCTGGTTGACACAATGACCAAGGGAATTGCAATTCCTGAAAATGTGCACAAGATTTCCATGGAAGTCACCCAACTGAAACATCCTTAAACGCCCAATTCTGTTAGCTTCCACAACAGTGAACTGATGATTGTCACATTGGTCAAAACACAGAGGTCTGATTTAGTGGTGTAGTGGACAGTGAGTGAAACCTTTAGTGGTTGAGCTGGTTTTCCAGGCTCAGGTCCAGGAGTGGAGGCTTAGCTTGGTTTGGCTGTAATTTCTTGCACTTTTCCTGTGTAGGGAGAACCAGGACTTCCAGGGCTGCCTGGACTTCCCGGAATAAAGGTAAATGTTGCTGTGTCTTCATGCATAAAGCTTCTCAATTTGGTGCAATTAACTCTTATATAGTTATACAGAAATACATTGTCAAAATCTGATCTAGTTCTGTAGGAGTTAATCCTGGTGATTTAACTGTACACCCATTTCCCATAATCCACCTACACAGCAGTCTATAACACCAGTCCATGACTCAGTGCACTCTATTGTGCAGTACTTGGCTGGGTGTCTATGGCTTAATCACACTTATTTTGACATGTTTAACTAAATTCCTTAGATTTATATGTGGAACTAGCATAAAGACATTACTTGGATGTGGGTTAACATCTGTTTTGCAACCAGTCATTGATGCAGTGATGTATTCAAGCAACAGCACAGACATATTCATGTATTTTCCCACTTCCAAATTACCAGTAATCCACCAGATACTGTAATGTCCATTTGTCTCACCACTAGGTTGTGAGTTTTAAGACCTACATTTAATATGCTTTAATATAGCACTTTGCTTGAACACTATAATGTGTGAATGCAGGCATGAGATTATGCTTGTGGCTATTTTGTTTGTTTGGCTGCACCACTTTTTTGTATGCTTGCATCCTGCTGGTCTTGTAAAAATACTTGCCATTTTTATAACCTGTTTACTTAAAGGCTGCTGGCTTTTGGATGCTAATGTTGTTTCTTTATGTTAATTCAGACAAAGATTTCACACAGTAAACCCAACATGTGCAAAAATCTCATAGCTGACAACAAAACTGTGTGTAGTACAGGGTGAACACAAGACTTACTATTATTAAATTCTTTTGTTCTTTAATTTGAAATGAAACAAGAACTATGAATGTTCACAGCTCCTTCAGACTGCACTTTTTACAGTGCTATTCTCATGCTCCTTTTACCGATGTCTCATGTTTAAGAGTGATTATTTCTTTTAGTTTTTGAACTACATGTTGGCATCCATTTTTTCTAATAATGCAAATCATATACTAGAGAAATATCAATACTTCATTTTCCACTCATTTTGAAAACCTAAATGTGAGAAAAAACACAGAATTTAAAGACAAGGTTCTGTGGTCTTGTACCACATTATGGAAAAATGAGTTGTTTTTATTCCCACCAAATTTATTTCTTATTTCTCTCTTATTAGTAATAACTAGCGCATCCAGATTTGGTTTTAGGAAGCATCATTCAGCTCAAGTTGTGTGAAGTTACAAGCAAATAGATCCAAAAAAGCAGGTCCACTGATGCAATTTGGAAATTTGTGCACTGAAGCAAATTTATTACATACAATTTATTGCAGCAATGGCAATCACTGTGTCAGGAAGTGCACCGTTATGATTGGCTTCCTCCAAATCCTGCTCCTTACTCCAAGTAACAGACATGGGTCACTACAGGCCTGAAGCAAGTGCATTTAGCACAGTTCTTCTTTGTCATAGGCTCACTGACTATAATTACACACAGTGTGTGTTCCCTTACATATACATCCCAGCTTCTTTAGTTTATGGTAATAGTTTCTCATGGATATTCTGCAGTCTGTAAATCAAAACAGCAAGAAAAAAGCAAATTGTACGTGTGATATTTTGTTGATGTAGGATGAACATTAAAAACCCATAAGATCCTGGGGTTATTCTTCCATGACAAAACATTTCCCTCTAAAGTTATTTGTATGTATTTGTATTTGTATGCAAGTTTCTTATTGATATTTTAAAGATCAAGTCCAGGCTCAATAATACACTCCTGTTTATCAATATTTTCCAATACTATCAATATTCTCCACAAGGGGGAGCTATTAGCAGCTAATGAGTGTGTATTTGGTGCGTAATTGCATGGAATAAACTCATACCAGCTGTTTCTCATAGATCACCATATGTTTTAGTCCACAGTAATTAAACTATAACCCCAATCTACAGTCTTTCATTGTGTGTCCTTGTGTATTTAAATGCACTCTCTTTGGAAACTGCATTAATATAGGTGTGATGTTTTTAACTATGCATTTTAGATACTAAAACTTTTTAAATATCAGATTCTTTCATTTTACAACATTCCTTCCCCTACAGGGTGAACCTGGATTTCTCGGCCCACAGGGTGAGCCAGGTTTGCCAGGACTACCTGGAACCAAGGTGGGTAAATAAGCATTTGAATGCACTAGAACAAACCATGCAAATGAGTGTTTCTTTGCTAAATATTGCACAAAATTGTAGAAAAAAACAAAAAAAAAAAAACTGCAAAGTGCTGGACTGGACACTCATCCTGCAAGAACAAAATTAAATAAAAAGAAATTAGGTCTATTGTTTAGAAACATCCAATTCTATAGCAGGGGAATATCAGTATATGTTTTATAATTAATACAGTGTTCTGGCTAAAGCAGTATATGCATTGGCTGGATTGAGTGCCTATTCATTAGCTGCTAATTTTTTTTTCCATGTTCCACATGTTTTCGGGTTTAACATAGGATGTGTGTGTGAGAGAGGGAATAAGAAATGTGAGAAAGGTTAGGCCTTCAAATCAAAAACTGCAAAGTAGATGCAAACAATATGTGACATTGCTGAAGTGAGGATGGCAGACTGCCGGCCAGTGGCATCGTACCACAGCTGATTAATAAAGAGGCATGTAGTGCAGTGTGCTTTGACAAAATATTTCAAAACTAGCTTTCAGGAAGGATTAGAAATTACAACTTAATTAATATTTAGCATCTAACACTTTAAAAATAGTTTTGTACATACCTAAGGAATCTTCACTATTTTTCCTTAGTTAAATTTAATTTTTAATTTTTATCCACTTAAGGAAAACCTGCTAAGATTCAATGTAGAACTCAACAAAGCGTTTCTCGTTTTTAGAAAAGGTTTTCAGTGGGAAAAGTAGAATCCATAACCACCCGAAGAATCGTTACATATCTTCTAGACTGTGCACAATTTTGCTAAGTCTGTCTTTATCATTCAGATGCGTATCAATATTTAAAAGAGATTTATGAGTAAAAATAATATAACTCCAAAAAAAATTTTTTTTAAATGTCTGTTTCAACAGGGAGAACGAGGAGATCCGGGACCTCCTGGAAAGGGTGAACGTGGTGAGACAGGCCCAACAGGACCAAAGGTCAGTGTTAGCCATAACAGAACCATTCAAAAGACAGAGCACTATGATTATCACTGATTACTAAGAAGTCCTATAGGCTCATGCACAGTTCCAGTTGTTTCCCAGTCCCAAAACTGTATTTTTGTTTCCCCCTACTGGTCATTTATTAAACACGTTTCTATTAGCCCAGAGGGGAAAAACAGAGATAAAGAGTTAAAGTCTTTAAAGTTCCAGCTGGAATATTTAAAGACTCCTATTCACATTTTGGTGTAGGCAGGATATAAATGACTTGACCAGACCTTACAAGGAAAATTACAGACTTTGAATGGGATTAAGATTGGGTCCTGTTTTTTTTTCCCCTTGTCATATACCGGTAATCTGTTCAAAGAGCAATATGGAATTAATTATCTGTGCATGGTGGGCTGGTGCAACAGGTGGTTTCTGCATCAGTCTAAAGACTTGCCTGACAAAATATAATAGGAATTTCTCTTACTTACAAGACATCCCAAAAGAAAATTAGACCTCCGCCCCATCCCCACCCCACCCTGATTGAGTAATAGGTATTCCAGTTCAAATAATCAAGCCTTAATTCTCATAAAATTCAAAGACAAAAGACTAGTCATGTAAGTAGAGTGGTGTAATGAACATTTACAATAACCAGGTACCAGTGTGTGTGTGTATATGTGTGTGTGTGTGTGTGTGTGTGTGTGTGTGTGTGTGTGTGTGTGTGTGTGTGTGTGTGTGTGTGTATTTTTCTTCATCTTCTTCTACTTATTCTAGGGGGCGGAAGGGGAGCCAGGAACACCAGGCCTCAAAGGATCTAAGGTCAGACAGATGGTTAAAGCCTTTTCAATTTATATCAATAAGCCAATTGTATAATTTCACAATGATTAAATAGTAAGGTCACTTCTGTTAACACTATTTTTCTGCTTGTTTTATTAAAAGGGGGACACTGGAGACAAAGGAGATGTTGGACTTAAAGGCCCCACAGTGAGTATCTGGCCATAATCTGTCATTATTTGCCTGTGATCAATATAATGTTGCTTGCTACCCGAAAGCAAAACAATTAAGCAAACTTGAGTTTGAGTTAACTAAACTTTTGCACATTGGCAAGCTGAAATTTGTTCACAACAATATGCAAAGGTTAAAATAAGTTGGGGTTTTTGTTGCTCTTTTGGTTATGTCCGTTTTTAGGTGGTCTTGTCTGATTTTGATAAAATGTTGATTGTTAAAGATAGTTGTCACTGTCAGTGAGTAGTCTGTGAATAGGTGTGTGTAATCAGAAAGATGATAAATGTGACTGGTTGTTGTAGTCCTTACCAGCCATGTTAGTCGTCTGTGTAATACACTAGGAAGGTTAACTTAACATTGTTTCTGACTCTGACATAAAAATTGTGTACTTATAAGGCTCTATTAATTTTTAATGGCAGATCTGCCCAAATAATTTAAGCAGAATAAATTTTAGAATGCTTTGAATTTAATACAAACAACAATGGACAAACCTTTATGGAGACTTGATCATCACATCCATTTGTTATTTCTCCTCAAACTGTTGCCACAAAACCTAAAGGGCACAATGGACTAGAATGTCATCATATGATGTAGCATAACAATTTCTCTTAACTGGAACTAGCAAAAATGTTCCAGCTTGCCAATGCTCTTATGCGCAAAGTGAGCTCCATGTCAACATGGTTTGCCAAGCTTGGTGTGTAAGAACTCGAGTGTCCTGCACAGAGCCCTGAGCACCCCACTGAGCACATTTGGGATGAACTGGAAGACATACTACACACCAGGCTTCCTCACCTAACATCAGTGTCCGATCTCACTAATTCGCTTGGGGCTGAATAAACAAATCCCCACAGCCATGCTCCCAAATCTAATGGAGAGGCTTTTCTGAAAAGTGGATGTTGTTATAACAGCAAACATCCTGGATTGGGATGATCAATAAACACAAGTGTGATGGTCAGGTGTTTACAAACCTTTAGTCATATTGTGTATGCATCACTTAATTAAATCTAATTAAAATATTTGGAAAAGACATTTTGGAAAACGCGTTACCTTTCTGGTATTCTTGTTTGTATTTGGTCAGTTTATCTTCTAAAGCCTGTTACATTCATTAAATAATGGGAAATTAAATATCTTTATTAAAGGGTCCAGCTGGAGAGAAAGGTGATCAGGGCACAACTGAAATAATTGACTACAATGGAAACATCCGAGAAGCGCTTCAGGTCAGAACACACAAGTTTCTTTTTCCTGAGACACAGTAAAAGACTGTTAGGTTTTCTACAGTATGCCTTTTGTTCTTCTATGTCAGAATAATAATTATGTTTTTAGTATATATTAGTATCATATTTGATATTATGCTATATGACAATTGTTACCTATTCATTGGTAATTTGTTATATTATTTGCATGCACCTACAAATGTCAGTAAGGAGAGGCGACATACTCTTATCTTCTCACTTCACCTAATCTAATCACTTTTCACTGCCTCCTTTCTGCCTACAGAAGATAACCACTATTACAGTGACGGTAATAAATCTCCGTCTTGTCTGTGTTCGTGCTGTACTTTGCCCTGCATGGACTGAATTCTGTCCCTGTAAATGTCCTCCTCTGCTAATAATACACCTCACCTTGATGCCGTTACTGACTAAAGACGTATGTCTCAGGGACTAATGTCATATGTCCTTTATAACATAGTTTCTCGTTGAGTGTCATAACGAGCATGGTTGGGAAACTAGACTGACACATTGTGGAAGAGTGCAGAGGGCTTTTGTAAAATCAACACAAAGGTTTTGCAATAATGGAGGAAGACATTGACCCCTCTAACCCTTACAAGAGGATAGGACCCCATTCATTGTACTTGGTTTGGGGAGTTTTTACTCTTCCAAAGACAGTTAATATTACAATGTTGCTTCACTTATATATTTTATACCTTTACAATCTATACATTTTTGGTATTAGTTAAAATATTAGCTAATGTATAATGTATAGCTATTTCCTTAAAGACTGACAAATTATATAAGAAATTACAGCATATAATATGCCTTTATATTGCCATTTAGAAATAATAGACTTTATTCTTCCTACTTATTTAGTATGCAGATGTGTCTAATATTAATTACATTATGGCATTTGGCAGACACCCTTATCCAAAGCAACTTAAATTTTTACCTCATTTTTATACACCTGAGCAATTGAGGGTTAAGGGCCTTGCTCAGGGGCCCAGCATTGGCAGCTTGGTGGACCTGGGAATTGAACACGCAGCCTTCCGGTTAGTAAGTCCAACACCTTACCCACTAGGCTACTACCTCCCCATAATTAGAAAAAAATCAGAACAAGAAAAGATACTCTACATACAAACCAAACTTAAATGATTAAATTTGTTTGCTACAATTCATTTCAGTTCTGTTAGACAGAGGGCAGGCATGTGTCTGTTTCTTCCTGTTTTTCTTTATGACTCATTTATTGTTCCGTAGTTTGTGACCTTCATGAAAATTGAAAACCCCAAAATTCTCTACTGTATTTTGTGGATTTCTCTGAGGTTTGTGAGACTAAATGTAACATTGATGTTGTTTTTCAACATTAACATTATGAAGTTATTTTTAAAACCTTGACTGATTTATCGAATTCTTAGTGTTAGAGGTAATGTGGATATACTGTATGGCTTTGAAAATGGCTATTATAAGATTTTAAAGATGATGTTTTCCTGACTACTATTGTCATACTTATTTTTACTAGGAGAGTGAACATGATCATACTGCATTGCAGTTAATGGGCCAGCAGTTTGTGTATGCAAGGAAGAAAAAATGGTTCAGATATTTGGTAATTAGGTTGAAGTTATACCACAGGTCTGAGTGTTAATTGACCACAAAAGCAGTGAAGCAGTGGCTGTGCCAGAGCATATATTGTTCATTAGTGTATCAGTGTATCATCTACTATTCTAAATCTACTCCACTACATTACTTCCAGCCTATCAAGTTTCTCTTAAGATTTTTACCGCTGCTCCCGAATGAGTTTCCTTTTACTACACATTGGTTCTTTGCAGATTTTTAAGTCAAGTTATTTAACAGTTACTATAGATACCATGGAAGGATTTTTACATTACTCGTTAATGAGAGACTTAGTTAAATGGTTTTAACTGGTACAGATAAACCAGCTGCAATGAATGGAGCCTTGGCATGACAGTTATAGATGCATGTAGGTTATCTATGGCTGGCATTCCTCAGTAAGTTGGGAATCTTACTTATTTAATATATCTCTGTATAATACAAGATGATTCCTGATGTAGAGTTAAATGGTGTGTGTGTGTTTGTGTGTGTGTGTGTGTGTGTGTGTGTGTGTGTGTGTGTGTGTGTGTGTGTGTATTGTTAGGGTCCCCCTGGGCCTCCTGGACCAATTGGACCACAGGGCATTAAGGTACTAATAGAAAAAAATGCCTACAAAATGCCCATAAACAGATCACATAAAACAAACAAATATTAGACATATTGCAATTATTTAGCATAATGTTAAACGGCAAAGGTACACACGCTTGACTGTTGATCTTAAAAATACTATACATCCTTTTGACAGGGTGCTCAAGGTCCTCCAGGTCTTCCAGGGCTTGATGGAGAGAGGGTAAGAAAATAAATATTGGCTGTTTCAATTAATCAATTTTTAAAATGTAAAAGAAACAATTTATCTGTTTTTTTTGTATGAAATCTGCTCTGTATATCATAATTTTGCTATTTTACTACTTATATAAACTTTTCTCAGGGTCACAAGGGTTCAAAAGGAGACATGGGAATGCCAGGAATGTCTGGCGATAAGGGATCTGTGGGTCTGCCCGGTCTACCCGTAAGCGTCACATGTTTTTATCATACATGTGTGTGTGTGTATATATATATATATATATATATATATACACATATATATGTGTATATGTATATATATATGTATATATGTATATGTACACATGTATATATATACACATATATATGTGTGTGTAATATTATATATATATATATATATATATATATATATATATATATATATATATATATATATATATATATATATATATATATATATATATAATATTACCATACCATATGTACATGAAATTCAGTATAAGCAAGTGATGAAAGCAAGGTGATTGAATAAAGGAATTGAAATCATTAATTTTTGATGATGATGTATGTAGGGTATCAATGGTCAAAAAGGAGAAAAAGGTGATAATGGCTTGCCTGGACCTCAAGGACCATCTGTAAGTTCAGTATACATTAGCTTTCAAACCCGGAGAATATGGCCAACTATGTAATATATAACTGCATCACATATAGCACTTGAACATGAATTTCTCATGTTTACAGATCATAGGACCTCCTGGGGCACTTGGTCCACATGGTCCACCTGGTCCAATGGTAAGTCTCTGTGGCCATGGCTATGTAAATACTACACTGATTGTTCTTTGATATTACATTTTTGCATTAAATAAAAAGAATCTGCTTATTGCACACAATTGAATAATAATAAATATTATCCAATTCAATAGTCGAACTCGATAGCATAGTCTATATCAGTCTTGAAATGTATCAAATAAAGAAATAGATTTTTCATATGTGGCCAATCATTAAAACATTATTGTAAGGTGTGACTTGTAGAACATAAAAGAATCTACATGTTTATTTGTTTACATATTACTTTACTTGCTGGTGCATTTTTTAGGGCCCTCATGGATTCCCTGGACAAAAGGTAAGTAAAAAATGGCAATCAATAAAAAAATCAATAAATCCAGGGTTAATAAATCATGAATAAATATTTAAAATTGTAAGAATACTTTCTCATGAAATGTTGATAACTGTGCTATTTATAATACACACCAACCACTTAAGAAGACTTAGAGGTTCTGCTTCTCTAAGGCTCTAGAGGTCCAACATGAGATATATGGGATATGAATTCATAACCTTCCATTCACTAGCATCGAAAAATAACAACTGAGGTAGAGCTAATATCATACCACTCAACTCTATCACAACTGGAGCTTAGTAACCTCTTTAGGTCATACTTTCTTTCCCCAAACCAAGCTCTGCTGCTCCTCTGCATTTAGGGGGAAGCAGGTTTGCCTGGTTTAAAAGGAGCACGCGGGGAGCCCGGGCCCAAGGGTGACCGTGGACCCCTGGGCCTCCCTGTAAGTAGCCACCATAAACAACGCATGCTGTCATATTTATGCTACAATCCAATCCCTCCAGTCTTTTAGATGATGATCTTTCATCACTTTTCCTCCATTTTCGGGTTCTCTTCTTACTTGTGATTTCTGTGTAAGGTTCACATGCCTGCTTAGTTTTTTCTTTTACTTTCCACCTTGCCTGCTTTTTTGTCCCTGTCCTTTTTCTGTGCCAACATCTTCTCTGGGTCTTCTACTATACTGTATGTACTTCCCGTTCTGTGTTAACAGCTCAGTTGACAGTTTTTTTTGGCCACCTCACTGTTCATCATGTACTAATCCATGTCTTTATGTCACTCATACCTCCACAAACTCACAGGGAGCATCTGGCTTGGATGGCAAGCCAGGAATAAGGGTGAGTCTCACATGAACAAACTTCATCCCCAAGCTGCCTTCTCCTTTTAGGATGCAAAAAGACAAACTGGGCAAAAATATTTGAAAAATATATGTATGACTGGGGAGTTAAGAGTTAAGAATGTCTCACTGCCCTTTTCAGAATTTAGTCCATATATATAAATATATAAGGCTATATAAATAAAAGGCCAAAAGGCCACAAGATCCCTGTCTGTCTGCTCATGAGTGTAAAATTAACACAGAATTAACACCCAGTCGTCTATTAACATATTGCCATTTGTCATTATCACTTTGTTCTGTTGGAATTGACATGCATGGTATTACCAGGTCTATGTGAAATAAAAGTGAATAAGCAAATATATGCCAAGAATTCAAAAGTATGATTATCCACGGCAAGGTTTTTAAATAATTACAGAAATTTCTTTAAAGTGTTGCGTACATTTTGGCCCGTGGACAAGAAAATCCATTGTGTTTTCATTCATTACAGAAAACTGTGAATGAATAAATATTGCAGTGCATTCAATATGTCTTTTGTAGGGTACAGATGGCCCAGTTGGTGCTCCTGGTCCTGCTGGTCCTAAAGGAGATAGAGTAAGTTTAATGAGAATGCATGCCCTGGTACCAAATCACAATTTATGTTGTTAGTATGTTAGTTTGTTTATTATTTAATTACTAATCAGTTTGCCATACAAAACCCTTAAGTTAAAGGGTTAAGTTAAGCTAAACCAAAGAAATTGACTTCATTGCATAGCTATGCAATGTATTTGCTATTAGATTGTATTGTCTGTGGCAAGTTTGAGGAAAAACACAAATAAATTATAGTGAACTTATAGCTCATATTATCTAAAGTTTTCTAACCTAGCAAGGATATTAGCATTTAATAAGATTTCTCACCTTAATTTCCCTAAAATCCTGGTAAATCATATGTCATATTTTTGTCATATATCATTTGCACATATTTGTGCCATATAAATATTTTTGCTTTGAATATTTTGTTCTGACATTTTTAATAATGTCACTTGCTTTCTCTACTCTCCTTATTCTACATTGTACTTCCTTAATTCTGCTTGTTCTACTAAAATTTTAAATTCTCTGGTTAGCTTCCATGGCAACATTTGTGACATGTAGACAAATTGTAGACATTTGTGAAGCAGCATCATTAAAGCATCATCGTAATCAGTGAATTGAATGTTTCTCTTATCTCATGTGCTCCATGATGATTTTGAGTAATTCTCATCCTCAATAAGGAGCATTATTATTACTTCAGTGATTTTTATTATCAATAAAGCAATGCACTGCAAGTTTTAGGCACCCTGCTGTCTTAGATGGTTATTTTATGGCTTCTGCATTATTATGTCAGTAAAAAATGACTTCCAACTTTTTCCAACAATGTATTTTTGAAAACAAAGAAATTCAAATATAACACTATAGACCACCTTCCCGACAAAATAATGCCTGAAGGCTATCAGATTTTGCCGATAAAAAACAGATGCAATGTGACAAAGTGGCAGATTGTCCAAGATGCTTAGAAAAATTCCCTTATAAAACTGTACCTGAGACTTCATGTGAATCTTTAAAAAGCAAAGAGTTTACTTTAATGTGTTACTGTTTACTGTTCTTGATATTGTATTTTTATGTAGAAAGATTTAAGTTAAATTAAGGCATATTTGCTTTACAGCATTTCTTTACATGTGCCTTACTTTATATATGAGCATCTTCATTATTTATAAGGAACACCAAGCCACCGCAGGCTAATCAGCTTGACAAGACAATTTACAAGCTATACATTTGGGGTCATGGTCATTGTCATAAGCTTTGAAATGACTAAAAACTTCAGGAAATAAGCAAACAGTTTTTCCAATTATTCTGAACGTAACTGCCCAGCCATTCATTTGCTTAGTAGAACTAGGGTTACATACATAATCTTCTGATCCATTTAGCAGAATTATCTGAAGATAAGATGAGACAAATTCAAGCTGGGAATTAGTAAAAACTACTAGAAATATGATTACTGATCCTTTTGAGTGCTTTGATTTAGGAAATTTCCCTATGTTTCAGATATTTATATATATATATATTAACTTGCTAAGATATCACTTTTGCAATAGAATTAAAATAGAATCAATGACTGTCCAAAGAGTTGTCCATTTATGATAAAGAATATAATAATGATAATTCATTTCCTTTGTTAAATGTTATATATTTACTTGTCACAGGGTGAAAAGGGGGTTACAGGTGAACCTGGACCAAGAGGACCATATGGATTGCCTGTAAGTCAATTTAAAAATTTTAGGAATACTCAGTCAAGCTACTAATGTTAGTAATGATATGAATTATAAATAATAGTATTTTGTTATATAGTATTTTGTTAAATAAATAATATTTTGTTAGATTTTAATTTTGTGAAATTATTTTCCCCTCAGGGTGCCGCTGGGACACCTGGCTTGGATGTGAGTTAAGAGTCCACATTACTGCTGAGACATTTTTTGCTGATGGTTTCCTAAAAGCAATTTGTCACTCAAGTTATGCAGCCCTCAGTAGTTAGGCCTCAAGGCATGTGTAATTATTTAAAGTTGTATTTTGCAGGGGTTACCAGGCTTAAGGGGAGAGAAAGGCGACGTGGGGGAAAGAGGAGAAAAGGTGACCATGACATAGATAAGTCTGCTCAGGGAATCTTTCAGCAAAGCTTAATTAGAAGATCTGATGTCAATGGACCATGTGAAAGCTTATCTTAGGGACAGGACTGCATATTGGCAACAGTATTACACACGACTACAATTCTTTACACTTTTTTATGTATTATTGTAGTATAAGCATTGTAATACAGTGTTCTTTATTTGCCATATGCTCGGCACGGACATTGAATATTTAATGGAAATGAATCTTTTAATCCCCTTTTAGGAGCATGCTCTCGATTTATTCATTCTTCTTTAGTAGCCGCTTTGTCCAGTTCAGGGTCACAGGGATCCAGAGTCTATACACAGGAACACTGGATGTGAGGCAGGAATACACACTGGTTGTGACATTTAGTATAGCTAATCCACTTACAACATTTTTGGACAGTGAAAGGAAACTTGAGAGCGTGCTGAATGTTAATCAAAATATACTTGATAAAATTTTACCATACAACATTTCATTTTCACATCATTTTCACACCGCTTTATCACCACATAATCACCTGACAACTTAAAAAAAACAAACAAAAAAACATATACTGAGTTTAGTTTTGATTAAAGCTAGTCCTTTCCAAAAAAAACAATATTTCAGAGATCGTCCATTGACAACAGGAATAGCTGCTGAATTTTGAATCTGCATTTCCTATAGTTTGCCCTCTCATTTCTCTCATGCATGCTGATCATTTCACTGCTAAATTACTTCTACCTAACTCAGCTTTTTATCCTCTGACTGACACTGGGCTACTTTATGTGTTTAAATGTCATGGAATGTGCTAGACATTCTTCACTGACAATAATACGCAACAAATATGATATATACATTGTACTTCATATTAAAATTGACATTCTTTTTATCAGTTTCTTTACTGTAGTGCATAAAAGTTAATGGTGATAAAGAAGGTTCCTGACAACTGGTACAATATGAAGAAGTTTACTTATAACTTATATGACTATTGTTTATTTGACCTTTTCTTATATACATAAGTAACTAGTGTTATGAAATATGGTAAGTTACGGATAACATAAGTAACGTAAGAAATAGTGCCATTTTTTCAATACAGTCAGATTTCATGACATGATGTGTAGATAATGACATTTTTAATCACTGCTGTTTGTGTATAATCATATAATCATATGACATTTTATACACAGCCAAACAATTTTAGGAAAACCGTATCCCTTCCTTATAGACAGAATAAAGTGGACGGTGAGTGTATAAGTCCTAGGAATTATTCCAACTTCACGAGCATTAAATTCATGAAACTCCATATTCATCTTTTTGTTCATTAAACTCTATAATTCAGACCCAAAACAAATATCCATCATCACTACTTAAAATATAATCATGGAGCAGGTTGTTGTCCATGTTTATTTATATAATATAACAATGTTCTTTTTTACCATAAGGTAAAGGACTTGAAGAAAGGGATACAGGTTTTTTTTGTTTGTTTGTTTGTTTGTTTTTTTTTTTTTTTTGCAATTTTATGTGTAGATAAGATGTGCTTTTTGGGATCTTGGGGTCTTTTTCCACACTTTCTCTACCCTTTTGGCCTCTGAGACTCATCATTCCTTCTCCCTTCACCTGCAGATGTAGCCTCCCTGGTTGCTCCTTTCTGATATCCTATCCCTATCTAACGTCCTTTCATTTACTGGATGATAGCGCTACCCTTACTGACATGAAACTCATTTTGAATTAAGCTGAATGCAGACCAACTGTGTGTGGGTTTGCAGGCTTACCTACATTTTCCCCATAAATGTTACCTTTCCTTTATCAATATATATAATTTTTCAAACACATTAATAAAACTGACCTAAATGTTATATATACACAGTAAATGACCTGTAATCATTTACTTTGAAAGAAAATTCTCCAGCTGACCAAACTATTATGTCCACAGGGGGAGAAGGGAAAGAAGGGCAAAAAAGGGCCTAAGGGGGAGAAAGGAGAACAGGGTGCCCCTGGATTAGATGCACCCTGCCCATTGGTATGTGCCAGCTGAGGGCTGGAAAACCTCCCCGTGACCTAGGGCAGTTGAATCCCTCAGGGAGAGGTGGTCCTTTGCACAATCTGGCAACCCGAATAACCCAGCAGTGTGTGTTTAAACGTCTAGTGGTGTCTTGCTTTTCATATTATCTACCACAGTGTTTAGGTATGCAAAATGTCTGGATCAGGTCTGTCTGGCATTACACACTATAGATGGAAATGGAAATGGAATGATGGGTAAAAGTGGTTGCCAGCCAATGCCAAGGCCACTCCTCTCTGCCCTGTGCCGAGCCCTCACAGTGAGAGGCCGGAAGGGCGCCTGCAGCCTCTATCCCAGTAACACTCCCAGTTCCGTTTCTATGACACAGGGTTTCCGGGGCTTTAAGGGTGAAAAGGGCGAGCCAGGCCAACCTGGTCTGGATGGGCTGGATGCCCCGTGCCAATTGGTACAGTATCCTCTTTTCCTATCCTCTCCTGTGCATGCCACCATTCTCTGTATCCTCACTATGGCGTGGCTCCCACATGCATTCATTTCATAATGTCAAAGCTGTCAGCCTATTCTTCAACATGCGTGGCTGGCTTATGATTTGAATGGGAAAATCTTAGAAAATTTACTCTGTCACTCATCCATCTGATGCATACCGTGCATGTGCTACTTGTCACATACTTAACTGCTTGCTTTTGTGCATTGCATTCATAATTAGCTGCACAGCATTTACTATCAGATCTGCTTACACTATTAGTGATAGTTTTGCTTCTCAATAACAAAAAACGTAAGCAAACCCAAGATACACAGTATTATATTTATAGTGTCAGCCATATAGAATGTCATTGGTGACTTCCTAATCATGAACATAACCCTTTCTATTGAGATCCTTTCCTTGACATGTGGATTAAATGGTATAAATTCCTTTTAAACAGAATGTTAGACATAGAACAATGACTAACCTGCACCATATAACGTAGTAGCAGCATGGACCTAGTTTTCTTATTCCTACTAAACCTCTACCTGTTCCAGTTGGCCACAGCAGAAACAAAGATATATTCGGCCCATGGCTCCTCCCACACCATTGTTTTTTGTCTCCTTTGTAAACTTTAATGAGGCTACTGATTAAATAAAAAATATGCTTTTGCATGTGGGTAGGTTAATGGATTTTATTTTCTTCTTACTTTAAGGGCACTTTGTTGCCAAATGCATAATTTTTCAAATATTATCAGGCAGCATATAGATAGATGTTTTAAAGGGTTGAGTTTACATGTGTTCGTATATAAATGTGGTGATATGTGTGAATATCGCATCTTATTTTTCTTTTTGCATGCATTTGTTTGTGTGTCCTTTGGAAAAGAAAACGTTTTCAAAGTTTTGGAAAACTAGAAAATAACTAAACATAAATGTTGTGTAAAATTATTTCTTATTATTAATTAACTTAAGAAAAGTAAAAACACTTACTGTTTCATTTTCTTATCCCTTTGCAATATAGGGGCCAGACGGATTACCAATGCCTGGTTGCTGGCAAAAGGTAAGTGTCAAAACTCTATAGTTCTAGAAATCTAAGAACAATATTAATACACTGTGTGTTGCCCTGCTGAGGTAAAACTGCATGAGGTTTAAAATGCACACCTGAATAACAGTGTGTGATATTAACTGTGAGCCATTGATTGTGTCTCGTTTCTTACAATGTCCATTTTTTATTCTCTTACAGTGAACAATCTAACTCAACCCGCATGGAATTTGTAAATAATGCTTCATTATTGTATTTATAGTTTGTATTTTGAATTGTGAAGAAGAACATAAATGGATCTTAATATAAATGTGTGTACACTGTGGGGTAAAAGTGAAAAAGATCATGAGCCTCACCACACCCAGCTGCTTCTACTCACCCTTTTGCTGTCATGGCGGTGTGTGTCACATTCCCATAAAACATTGTGGAGTTTATATCGTGTGTGTGATCCATGAAGAGACTCTTGAATACAAGGACAGTTTTGCATGGTCCTTGGGATTAGAGTGGATACGGAAATGGACTAATGAGGCACAAGGCAAAAGTGGAAGAGAAAGAGGAGGCGACGGAGAGATCAGGACTTGCTCACGATCTAAATATCTATTATCCCATCATGTCATACTACCAGCTCAAAAGACTAAAGACTGTCCACACATCCTAAAATAAGCATGTAAATATCACATTGTGCTACAATCAAAATGCTATGGCTTCTGCAGAGCACTAACTGGCTGGTCTTACTTTGTCTAATAAGGAATATTTGGCCCTGACGTTTTATTTACTTTTTTGTTATCTTCTCAAGGGAGTCACACCATGGCTGGTGGCGTGAGCGAGTCATTTAAGTGGAGGTTGAATAAGATTGTTAGATTTCATTTATTGTTAAGAGGGCAGTTCAGCACTTCAGGATTTCACTCCTCGATCGTCGTGAATTACTGGAATGAACAATGAACTGTAATCACAGGATGAGTGGAAGAAAGAAGAAGCTGCAGCACTGTCTTCATCTAATCCTGGGTTAGATGGCAGATCAGAAACTCCAACCTAAATGCACTTTATTGCAGTGAGTGTATGCAAAAGGATGGAGATTTCCAACACCTTTCCCATCATCAGGAATGACATGTCTGTATTACTTTATACAGTATATAGTGGCTCACATCCTTTGTTATTCAGTTATTTAGTTATGGTCATTCCCTTAACATTTACATTTTTGTTTTGACACAAAATTTCACAGAATGATGAATTCCATAATATACAATATGGCATTTTTTTATTGAAAAAAAATATATATAAAATTCATATATGTCACAAGCGGCCAGTGACACAGAAATACAGGTTTTTCTTTCTTTGTAGTATTTTTATCGTTTTAATATAACTGATCTTCATGCATGTCAAAGTTTAAACGAAATAATGTTCCTTGCCCCTATAAACTTTTACGGAGTGTATGTTTTTTTTCTCTGAAACTAGCAGGCCTGTTGGTCATCACTCCCAACACCATTTAAGAACATGTTTTGCAACTTTTACAATCCAGTCAAAGTTTCAGCAAACAAGGGGCAGCATGTTGTTCGTCATCAGTATTATGTGCTATAACATTCCAGAGCTGTTGCAAAGTTTCTGAGAAATGCAGCCCTGCAGTCCTGTAGTATTGATTTAGCCATGTGATGACAGTCGAATATACACAGCAGTTGCCTTTGACTGCGTATGTATTGGCATTTCTGAAAGGTCTGTTGGGCAATTTGTTTTGTTTGTGTATTTGTATATACAGTTTATATTCAAGCTAACTGAAACATTTGCATTAGCCTTTATACTTTAAAGTAATGCGATGTTTGTTTTATACTTAAAGCATATTGCTGGAAAACAGAGGCATTCCTTGTAACATGAGGTAGCTTTGAAGGTCTTTTTACCTTACAGTATTATTCATGTACGGTGGAGTTCTGCACTGAAATGTGAAGCAATCTGAACGGATGTAATGCTTCAGTATGCTTCAAACGCTTCAAAACTTCTTATTTGCATCTTGGAGAGCGTTGGTTACCATGGTTGCTTTACACCACACTGCAGCACAGTTTATGTTGGGCTGCTAACTTTCAGTCGTATGTTAAACAGTCACTTCGGTCTTGCTGTTATTCATACTTTAAGTAAAAATCAGGGGGGGCTGATAAGTAAAAAATGTCACATGCAATATTTACAGGCGGTGTGTAATATAGCCCCACTCTTTCTCATACTTATTGTTCATCGAATGTAGAATAATTATATGTATAATGGACTCTGTGTGTGGGTTAAATATTTGCTCAATAGACAAAAGTGCAATTTATAATTTTCTTGTACAGTATGTTTTGATTTGTGAATCATATTCAGTAAATGAATACAAATGTCAATTACACTCATTTATTGTAAGTTATAAGAGTTATTTTAATCACTTGTACATTAGTACTGGTGATTCTAACATTTTCCAAGAGTATGATAAGGATGTGAAGAAGGCTTAGTGTGGGGCCAGGCATATTTTCTTTACTTTGATTCAGATATGTCAAATTCTTTTATTGAGCTGTCATTTTACACTACGTTTTTGAGAACGCGAGAGCCAAATTCATCTTCTGTTAACTTTATTTCTTTCAATATTTGCATAAAACACTTTCTATACATTTTAACATTGGTGCTGTTTAAATACATACAATTTATTGTAATTGTTGTTTATTTACTTGTAATAATATGTCTTGAAAATTCCACTTTTCATAAATGGTTACTTTTGAATTGACTTTTTTTTGTGTCTACAGTTTTGTCTAGTATTTTCTACATTATTTACTTTTTCCAGAAAGCACTAGGCAATAATTTAATTGATTTTTGTTTGTTTGTTTGTTGTTTTACTTTTAAATATGAGAAACACGTGAGATGAGATACATGTTATGATGATGTGTTGATTGGTTTCTGGTAAATAATGCATATGATAAGGGGTCTGGGAGAATCAAATTTTACAGACATACTTCAGTTCCACTTGCAGAACCACCTTCTGTCTGCCATCACGTGTTTGAATGGATGTGCAAGCTAATTCTCTCTCTCTCTCTTTCTCTCTCTCTCTCTGTCTCTCTATGGCTCGCTCTCTTTGTCTCTTTCTCTCTCTCTCTCTCTCTCTCTCTCTCTCTCTCTCTCTCTCTCTCTCTCGCTCGCTCGCACTCTCACTCTCTGTCTCTCTCTCTCTTACAAACTCTTTCTCTTTCTTTCTCTCCCCATCTCTCTCTCTCTCTCTCTCTCTCTCTCTCTCTCTCTCTCTCTCTCTCTCTCTCTCTCTCTCTCTTTCTGTTGACTTTTACTAATTATTGATTTCCTGATTTAAAAGAAAAAAATGTTCATTTTCTAATTTCTTTAATTGCCTCATGTTGTTAATGAGTGTCCATAAAAGGCTCAATTCATTTCAAGTACGTTTTATGTGACAGTGCTGTTGAGCCAAATAAACTTCTCCAAATCTGCAGCAGAGCTTTTGTTTCTTCTTAATTTTTGAAAAGACTTAAAAATGTATTCATTTATTCACTTTTCATAAGCAGGTCGTGAAGTGACTGAAGTTCAATGAACTATAATAGCACACAGAACGCTGACCCAGTGTCACCCAACACGCTGTTAGTACCGGCGTTACGACACAAGCTACTGAGTCGAGTCATTCGTGCTATACGTTACACTGAACTTTTCACCCGACTCACTATTTGCACCACGCAAACAAGCTTCCCGAAAACAGAGGAGCTGTCTACGGGTTTGACTTCTATACTAATTTACATTTTTTTTGTAGTCTATTACACCTGTATCAATATCAGTAAAGATATTAAGCCTTATAGAAAGAGTGTCGGCTTTTGAATCGTTCGTGCTGGAGAATCGATTCTCCCAATTGAGTCACTATAAGGAGTCGTTCCTCTGTCCTAACTACTAATGAGCTCTCTCTCTCTCTGTCTCTCTATTCCACTCAGTGCAAGCTGCTGCTTTCTCTTCATTCTCCGAGCCTCTGCAATGGCAACTGAAATTTTTAGTAAGCAGAAAACCATCGATCTGAGAAAGCAACACATTGGGTAAGGATGAAGCTTTAATGTGGGTTTGTTTTCTGGAGTAAATTATGATGCGACGTATTGTATTGTGGTGTATTGTATTTTTTTCAAGTAAAGTAGAATAAAAACAATAATAAATAAAGGAGAACTAAAATGTTTATATTAAACTTTAAAAAAAAAAAGTTTGTTATATAAAACAAGTGATCACTTTTTAAGGCTTTTCTTATACAGTCTGTTTAAACCTCCACAGTTCAATACAATACAATACAATAATTTACTTTTTTTTAAAGTTTAATATAAACATTTTAGTTCTCCTTTATTTATTATTGTTTTTATTCTACTTTCTGTTTTACTGTTTGGAAAGTAGGTTGAATGGTATTGATGCAGTCTACTTCATTAAAATAAAAATTCCCATTCTAATTCTTCGATGTACTATATGTTTATTATATAGTTCATTATATTTTGGTTATATTATGTGTTATGTCCTTAAATAGTTTAATGTTGGTTCTGTTTCATTATACCACATGTATGTTATGTATTTTACATGTATGTGACAAATAAAGAACATTTAATCTTGAACTTGATTTTCTTCCGTTTAGTCCGTCCTGCAAGGTTTTCTTCAGCCATGACCCCATCAAGATTGTACGAGCCAGGGGTCAGTACATGTACAACGAAAAAGGCGAGCAGTACCTAGATTGCATCAACAACGTCGCCCACGGTACAGTACATGCATAAGGCAATGTACTTACTTTGTCCTGCATTCTCTGTCACATGTTAAAGCCATTTCCACATTCCAGCTTAATAATATTTGCAAAGACCAGGAGTATTTGTACAAGAAAAATTAAAAAATAAATAAAATCAGGAAAAAGATGGGGCATTTAACACTCTAAGTGTGTATTCTTTATTTCAGACTTTTCTTTGATCAGTGGTGGAAATATTAGCCTGAATCTTTAAGCTCTGTTTTTGTCTGCCTTAGTGGGTCACAGTCACCCAGAAGTCGTCCAAGCTGGAGCAAAGCAGATGGAGCTTTTGAACACTAACTCACGTTTCCTCCATGACAATCTTGTCCAATACGCACAACGCCTCCAAGCCACACTGCCGGAACAGCTCTCAGTCTGCTACTTTACCAATTCAGGGTAAGTTTGTTCACCTGCTATGCCAGAAGAATCATGAGATTGTTTTATGAGAATGCAGCTTTTCAACATGCTGAATATCCATTCCCCACATATGGTCAGGAAGCACAGAGGTAGCATTTCCCAAGAGACAAAAAACAGATCTTGTTTGCTCAATTGTACTAATATAACCTGTGAATGTTCTGTGAATCTGTTTATTGTGTAGTGTTGTCACAGATCAACGTTCAGAGTACGTACATGTACAAGCAATTCTGTTTTCAATTTGTAAATGACTTTGGCCACAGAAATTCTAATCATTTAGGGTTCAAGTATCAGCCACTTCTTAGAACATATACATGTGCTGGGAGAGATCAAAAGTCCAGACTGCGTTCTTACAAAAATAGACTCTGTGGAACGAAAGACCAAACGAAGCACTGTGCCAGCCAATCACTGTACCAGTGTATTAAGCCTCTGAGACAGCTAAACACGATACTGTAACCATGTACAGGTTATAAAGTGGACAAGAAATATTGAACCAGTACAGTTTCCATGTGCTCTCCAGTACTGTTTAATAGACTGATCGGCTACAACCATTACATTTAGGACCTTGGATAAAAATGCATAACTAGAAACATTAAATCAAATTAACTGTTCCTAAGAATAACAGAATAAATGCACAATATTGTATTCATATGCAGTAAAATTGGTTGACGTTATTCATACTTGTCATTCTGGTATACTAAGCTAAAGTTATGTTTTAGATGAGTTAAGGTGGTTATAGTGTAGCACAGCTGTGTGTCTAACAGGAGGTAAATGGATTACTGTAAAAAAAAATATATATTTAACAAAGCGTTTTTTATAAATCATTGTAAAGCATGGAAGAAATTGGCTAGGAAATTATTAAGGAGTTTTCACACCAGAGGAAGTAATCACTTCTCAGTAAGAGCAGAGTGAATGATTTGTCATTGTGTCATATGAAAAACTCTTAAAGCCAATGCTGAATATTCAGTATCTCTGAATACTCTAAGACTAGCTTTTTAAGTAGTAGTACTGGTTGTAAGACAAATCCTCTTATATTATTAAATAATCTTATACAGTCTGAATGAAAGACACATTTGTAATTATTTTGGTGTACTTTATTTCTCCTTGACCCTTAGCTCTGAGGCCAATGACTTGGCCTTAAGATTGGCTTGGCAGTACACCGGCCACAAAGACATCATCACGCTGGACAAGTAAGCCAATATCTGTCTGTTTTTCTCTCTACATACGCAAAGAGTAACCAGGTTCGTAGAAATGCTGAGCTGTCAGCTTACACATTAACTCTACCAAGTGCTATCTGTCTGCTGATGACCACAGACAAACTGTGTCTCAGCTATTAGTCATAATGATATACTGTATAATGATAGTTTTACGTATTTGTGCCTAGAAACCTTAAAGCTAGGTTTTAAATCTCTTATATTTTTGTGTGAAAAAAATATCATAAGATAATTCTTAGAAGCAGCTCATTCCACCTTAAAGTATTTAATTTATTGAGTTATTTCATAAGCTCCTGTTCACTGTGATCTTCCTGCAGTGCCTATCATGGTCATGTGTCATCACTTATTGATATCAGTCCATACAAGTTTCACCAGCTGGGAGAGTGTGAGCAAAACCAATATGTGCATGTGGTGAGTGCTGAAAAAACCCTCAAACACAGTGAAAAACACAAACTTACACATGCATCCACACGAACATGAATTCAACAACTCATTAATCTCTTCATCCTCGACTGACCTTTTGCTCTTTTCCTTGTGTGACTTCCTTGCTTGGCTCACAGAGTATACAGTTTACTATTACGTTATCATACTAACCACATGTTCCAGCTTTATAACTCAGCAATATTAGCAGGAGATAACCATGGGTGCATGAGAGGATTTCCCATTCACTGCACATTATACTGTATTTCAGCACATTTAGTTAGTGTGTTAACAGAATGAATTAGAACCTGAGACTCCTTGTGGTTTATTCTATTTCTGTATTTTTTGAAATAGAGATACTCGTCTCTAGCAGGTTCACAGTGACAGCACAGTGTTACAGGGAACTACATACAGCAACTGGTCTGAACTTAATGGTAGCTTACATTTAATGGTATAAAGGTGTTTGTCAAAAGGGTTCTTCACTTTCTAAATGGAGTTTATCTGAAAATTTCTCGAATAAAACGACCTTCTGTTCTCGGTTAAAAATAAAAGGATGTTAAAACTGTGATAAAATATTCGATATGCTATTCTGAGAAATATTTTAAAGCATTTACAAACTCTGATTGAAAGCAGCAAATTAGATATAAATTTTTTTACTGGAACTGTTTAGTTGTTTAATTTTGATTTTGCTTGTTTTCAGGGTTTAAATATTACATTATTTGTACATAAAAAGTTACATACATATTTAGTGAACTCACAGGGTATTGTAACAATTATTAAGCAATTTATTAATATAATTTCATCAAACTGTATATTGTAATGCATATAATGTATTATGTACAATTTGTACAATTTTTAATTTTAAAAAATCTTCTTGAATATAAAACATTTTATACATTTTTATACGTTTATAGATTTTGTACATTGTAAAATCACATCTTTGCCCTTTTTATTTCCCCCCAAAGAATAAAAAAAATTGAAAATCTCTCCTTTGAAGTCTTATAAGAAATATCTCTCATCTCCATTTCTCATCTCTGTTTTATTAGGCTCCTAGTCCAGACATCTACAGAGGGAAATACAGGGAAGATCACACAGACCCTGCTACTGCTTATTCAGATGATGTTAAAGACATCATAGAAAAAGTTCATGCAAAAGGACATAAGGTATGGTCAATAAAACAATACCTCAAGAGTAGATTGAAAACTAATGGATTATGGATTATTTCATTGATTAACTGAAGGTAAATTCAGCTGAATGGTCTTTCACCTCCTCACACAGACGATTTCTATGTGTGGTTTTCATTGTTATTTGACTTTCTTCTAATCACTTTCTCCACCTGCCACTTTTAAGTTTTCTTTACAGGATTTACATAGTCATAAGATGTCACTGATTTGCACTTGGCCTTTAATTGACCCTTCAATGGTCCTCTGTGACAGGAAAGTCAATGTCTGTTGCTAGAGACTGACATGATAGGTGAATGTCAGACCTCTTATGATGGAATGAAGACAGAGTTTAATGGACAGGGCTCTCACTTAAAGAGAAGGAAATTGGCTGTTTATTTCAGGCTTTTTAAAGAAGTGACCTTTGTATATGATCTTTAAATGTATTTTTCCTGCTCAATTTGTTACAGTGCTTTTTGCCTTCAGTTACTTTTCCATCTTTTAAAACAAACAAAATAAAAGAGGACTTCTGAAATGAGATTAATAGATGGGGCATGAAACCACTTTGCACTTGCTGCAACTGGGGGTTTGGGGTCTTACGTGGTTTTCTCTTGTGTAGATTGCTGCTTTCATTGCTGAGTCACTGCAGAGTTGTGGAGGGCAGGTCATTCCTCCAGTGGGCTACTTCCAGAAAGTGGCACAGTATGTACCAGCAGTCAACCAAATAAAGTGTGTTTTATTAGCAAAATACATAAACGGATTGCTGTCTCGCTTTAGGTTTGGATACAAATTGTAATAATTGTTCTTGTGAATTAATACTCCTGCCAGATCTCTGTTATATATTATAGTGAGGATGATTTATAACTATTTTGCTGGCTATGTTATCATTTTGTTATATGGCTTTTATAAACTAATAATCTTCTTAACCCATTTCTGTGTACATAGCAAAGTAAAACCATGAAAAAACACATTTAATTTTTATTGAAATATTTGGAGTGTGGTTAGATGATCCTTATTTCCTTGGTCCGTGCTGTAGTCTCAATATTTCTGAAAGAACTTGTGAGTACAGCTATACCATGTTCCACTGTTAGCTTCTACAAGGAATAGAGCAAGATCTTTTATCCTCACTCACTATTTGTCAGAAATTATAACAATGGCGTATTAATCAGAAATCCAACATAGAAGTAGTGGAGATTGCAAGTTTCCTGAATTTTGAGTTATAAAATAGACTTGAGGCCTGGAGAGACTAAAGGAATAAAGTGCTGATGCATCAGTGTCATTAGGTAGAGATGAAGAGAGAGATAATTCTAGTGTCATTAAGTAATGGAAAGGTATTGTGGATAATGTAGTAAACTGAAGTGAAAATAGACCAACATGTCCATAAAAGAATTTAAACTAAAAGAGTAAGCTCAGACACAACTCTGTATTTGTAATGGTGAACAACACAATCATTCTTTCCACAGACACGTGAGAAAGGCTGGGGGCGTCTTCATTGCTGATGAGGTCCAGGTCGGCTTTGGAAGGGTAGGCACCCGTTTTTGGGCTTTCCAGCTGCAAGGGGAAGACTTTATACCTGATATTGTCACTATGGGCAAACCGATTGGGAATGGACACCCAATGTCCTGTGTGGTGACCACTAGAGCGGTGGCTGAAGCCTTCATGTCATCTGGAATGGAGTACTTTAACACAGTGAGAACCAGAGCTACACATTGAATCATTTTCAGTATTAGAACGATACTTTTAATACAAGAAGGTATGATAGTGGTGCTTTTATAATGTTTTTTTTTAATAGACTGGACAACCTGACTGTTAACCTGACTGAAGAATCTATCTTTATGTATCCCTCAGTTTGCTGGCAATCCTGTATCCTGTGCTATTGGGCTAGCTGTATTAGATGTGATTGAGAAGGAGGATCTCCAAGGCAATGCCCTGCGAGTAGGGAGATACCTGATGAACATACTTGAGACACTGAAAGAGAGACATCTCTTAGTGGGAGACATCAGGTCTTTTTAAAATGATTTCTTCCTATTGCTTTCAGTCTATTGTTCATATTTTTCAAATTTAGAATTTTCTTATTTTGATATTCATCTCAGTAAATAACTGCTCAATTGTGAAACTTTCAGCAACTTCACCAACATAACTATATGAAACCTATTTTTTCTTAATATCCAATCAAATCATGTGCATTGATATTGTCTAGGACAGAGTTGGTGAACCTTTGGCTATTTACCTGCTTATTTATTTATTAACTATTAATTGTTACATTCAAAATTTTTGTAATTTTGAAATGCATTTAAATGCTTCTGTTGAATACAATTTAGATTTTTTTAATGTATTTTTTTTTACATAGCTTTTTGCCCAAGTCAACAAAAGCTTGGCTTTGGGTAAACTTGAGCTAATGATACCTGGTTGACTAGTAAAGTTCGTTAGTGTGAGTCATCATGGTTTTACGGAAGAGTCAGGGAAGTGCACAGAACATTTATATCTGCATGGGAGGATGTGTATTTTTTGTTGAAGGAATGGGAAACTGTTCACTGTCTCATTTCCCAAAGTCACTGTTAAGGTAAACACGGTAAAGAGCAGCAAACTCGGCTTTTTCCAAATATTTACCAAGCATTCAGAGACATTCGCATTAGCATCATATCTTGCAACACTGCTCCCTCTAGCTAGGCGTACAATGTAGGGGAATTTTTAGAAAGTAGCACAGTGATAGTGTTATATTTTTTACCCGGAAAACAAATGTTAGAGACATCATGGCACACCACTAAAGAGAGAATATTAACCGACATTAACAATTCAGCTGAAAAAACATTTTCAAGATCTTGAGCCATACCGGTGTTCTGGCATTACTTTTGAATGAAAGACACTTTTCTTTGCACATCTGTTTTGTGGCTTTTTTTTGTCCCTCATTATGCTGAACAGGTTTGCCACACCTGGTTTGGATCTTTAAATTCACTAAAAGTATTTCACCTCCGAACTTAGCTGGAATATGGATTGTGCATTTTGTATGAAATGCAAGGTCCCAGACAGGCATTGTTATATAGTTTCCAAGTCAAATGTCTAAGTGAAATATGGAAGCTGTGTATTTTACAGAGGTTGTGGCCTTTTTGTTGGGGTGGAGTTGGTGAAAGATCGACTTAAAAGAACTCCTGCAACAGCTGAAGCTCAGGATGTCATATATAGGTAAAAACTGTTGACAGTTACCTAAACACCCTAAAGCAAGTGGTCTTCAGTCTTATCTGCAAAGGGTAAGTCTGGCTGCAAGTTTCATTTCAACCAAGCTGGAGCTACTCCTGATTCAAACCTGGTTTTAAGCAAAATCTTCAAGCAATTTTCGTAACAGTAATCATCAGGTGTAGCTCCAGTCAGCCTGTTTGATGGAATGAAACCCTGCAGCCACACTGGCCATTGGCAGAAAAGACTGATAAGTCCACATCTAAAAGCTTTATTTCTGTTAAACTCACCAAACAACTGCATGAATACTGGAACATACAAAAGTATTGTTAAAAGTAATAGAGCCCAGAAACATCACATTAAAACTAACATGAACATTGTGACCTTCCCGCAGACTGAAGGATCAGCGGGTTTTACTAAGTGCTGATGGACCACACCGAAATGTCTTGAAGTTTAAACCACCACTGTGCTTCTCCAGAGAGGATGCTGACTTAGCAGTTGCAAAAATCGACCAGATTCTGACAGGTAATAATGGTAGACAAATATATATTTTATATATAGATATTTTTGTCTTGATCTCTCTCAACTGTTCACAACAGTATACTCCTATTTAATACTTTTATGGTTATACTTTAAGACCTTGAGAATGCTCTGGGCCTCCGTATGCCAGACACTACAGACCATCTAAATGCACAAAACAAGCGCAAGGTGAGTGGAAAATAACCTTTTCTACACAGTAATCTACTGCTAGCTAATCATATTAGACGTTGCCATTTTATAGAATTTGAAGGAAAAATAATAGAATTTTTTTTTTTACTGTAAACCAGAAGCACTAATAAATTAATTGAAATTTCTTTTATCCACAGGAGTCAGTTGGGGAAAATGGCCATGGAGTTCCTTCTGGTGTTAACTGTCACATAACTAAAACTAACAAACGACGAAGAACATGAACAAATGTTTTCCTTTCACCTGACACTGAGAGCAGAACACAGTTAGCTTAAGAGCCTTTATTTCTGACTACACCTGCAAATGAATTTACTGAATGATATTTAGTCATTGCTACAGACCAAGAGTTAACAGTGAGAAGGAGTGACTTAAAAGGAGTGAGCTGGAAAGAAGAATAATTTTTCACAAAAAGCAATAGCAAATGTGTGAGCCTTGTTAAGAGACTTGACGGTAATTAAGGTATTTAATATGATGAGATATGATGGAATAAATCATGAGCAATGCAAAAATTTTCAGAAGATGAGAGAGCAGAGAAACACAGAACAGGGCACAAAACATTACTGGAGCTAATAAGTAGCTATGCCGGAAAACCTTAACTGAATTCTTGAAAGAATCTATGTGTTCATTTATGAATAACATCTTGAATGCCACAGCTACAGCAGTAACGTTATACAATGCTGCAGTAATTCCATAAAAATGTTATTCACTGTGAGTGCATCTCCATCTGCTCAACAGCTCCTTAGATCCATATGTCATGTACATGAGTTTGAGCACTAGTGAAACCCTGAGTTCAGCACACATTGGGTCATTGATGACTTGATTTCTGGCGAAATGACTGCATAATCATGTTGTGAAATGTCACCACTGGCATTTATAAACAACAGGCAGAACAGATATCTATGAAATCATTTTTTTATGTTGTTTAAAATTTGTTATGAATAATCATGTGTCATAATACTTCAAGCAGGGTCACTCGTTAAAACAACCCGTATACAGGACCCCAACTAAAGATAAAAATCACTAATGTAATAATAATTTAAAAGCTACAACACCAATAACAAGCTACTTAGATTTTTTTTTACAGACGTTGGCTGATGACGCCATTTCCTCTAAGGGAACAAATTGAGCATCAATACTCACTGTTGTTTTTTTTTTTTGTGTGTGTGTGTGTGTGGTGCATTATGGGATTTTTTAGGGAGTGAATATTACAGTGCACTGGAAGGATTTTGCAATTGAGACATCCCTTAAATTGGCCAATGATCACCCTGATCAGTGCCCTGACCTTCTGAACTAAGAAAAGGATTGAGATACACCTGATATTTTGAGTTTGGACAGCTCTCTCTTTTTTAATGTATTAATTATGAGTTAATACTACATAGGCTCAAGCTTATTCTTTTGACATTAATTTCCATGTTTTAATGGATATATAATATGCCTCATGATCTAAAAGTGACGGTAGCATTATATATAATGTTTAATAATTAAATGTTTAATAATTCTAAAGCAGGTTGAATTTAGAGGGTTTTCAATCATGTACAGTATTCAAAGTGCAATAATAATTTTAACCACATTTTTTAAAAAAATCATAAAATAATGTGTGACGTAAAGACTGAATCAGATGCTCATGTCAGCAATGAAGGACTTGTTCATTTCTATACATTTTGTTTTATTGGAAAAATGTAGGGAAAAAATGTGCTTAAATGCGACCTTGGTGATTGTGCAAAGTTCACGTTGTTCTTTTACATGCAAACATTATCCTGATGTATTAGGCAAGCGTGTGCTCCTCCGCATGCACTTGCTGAACGAGGCCGCTGGTGCGTAAGCTGTTGGTATGAAGACACACTGAAGGGAGTGCACTCAGCCACTTTCAGCATGACCTCATATGATCAGAACAGCTTGTGAAACACTGGCCTGTCCAGCTGTAATGGAGTAGAACAAACCTTAAAATGTCACGCATGAAGTCCAATCACAGAAAAACACGTTGACTTTACCTCAGCACTTCATTAGCACTTGAAAATATAAGTCGAAAATATTTCCTTTGTTCCTTTGCATTCTTATTCTAATTTTGGGCAAGATGATGATGTTGTATGACCAGTGTTACGTATTATGTGTGTTATTTTGTAATGTGATTAAGAACAAAATCTTCAATAAAGGCAAATGTGTCAAATATTTCTTATCATCAGATTATTGTTAAAGCTGTATAGGAGTAGACATAGTTCTAGTCATTCTGAATAGTACGTCAGTTACTAGTCATTTAGAATAAAATTAAAACTATCTGTAATCATCTGCAATACATAAAATAGAAAGAGTATATAGTGTATATACTGGAAACACAGTGACTTAGTGGTTAGCGCATTTGCCTCACAGCTCCAGGGTTGGAGGTTTGATTCCCTCCTGCACAGAGTTTGCATGTTCTCTCTGAGCTTTGGGGGTTTCCTTCTAAAGGCCAATGAATACAGGGATATTTGCAGTCTAACTGGCAACTTCAAGAGAAAACAGAGAGAGAAGCCTTTATTTTGTCACATATACATTACTGCATAGTGAAATACTTTCTTTGAATATCCCAACTTTAAAAGTTGGTGTCAGAGCACAGGGTCAGTCATGATACACCTGCCCTGGAGAGGGTTAAGAGCCTTGCTCAAGGGCCCAACAGTAGCAGATTGAATCCTGATCTTCTGATCAACATCCCATGCATGTGTGTGTGCCTTCTCTAGGGTGTCTCCTGTCCTGTGCTGAATCCCCTGGCATAGGCTACAGGCTCCCTGCGGTGTGTTTTAAACATTGTACAAAAAAATAAGTAAGTAAATCCTGTAATGTTGCCCTCTAGTGTTCGAGATGTGCAGCATTTTATATATCAACGTGGTCACTTGTCAAAAAATATGTTTTTGAAAGTCAAGTGAAAGAGAAATTAATAGAATTCAAGATCTACGTTTGCACATATTCAACCGAAGACATTCAACATCGTCGTGTCATATTCGTACGATGAAACTCACGGCTGGTCGCAAAACGTAAACATTTTCTGGCAATATTTGTGCAAATTCATTCAGTTACTCACTTTCACTAACTTGATCGGGAGCCTGTTGAATCAGGAGCCTATCCCAAAAACTCTGTCTGTGAGTCACGATAGTGCATCGCAGGACAACACGCTTACACGCTTAGGGGCAATTCATCCTATTCAGTCCAACGACAAGCATTTAATGGAAGGTGGGAGAAAACCAGAGAACCCAGAGGGGATCCACGTGGACACAGAGAGAAACTCCACAGACAGAGTAACCCTAGATTATTATTAAACCTGGTGCTCTGTAGTTAAAAAGCTACCTTCTGTGCACACCACACAGCTGGAATAAAAAGCAACGGTTGTTCAAAGTGGTTTACAATCCCAGGAGTATTTTATTTGAGTGATACCACGTCACTAGCAACTACACCACTGCACCAACTCGTATCATCATCATCATTAATAATAATAAGAAATTGTCGGATGTCAAATTGAAGTAAAAAAGCACATCTCTATCTATAAACTCAGCCTTTACACTGCACCCTTGAAATCAGCTTCAGTGAAAATCATTTCAGGCCAATTAATTGCATGCAAATTAGGTGCACAATAAGATTTCAAGAGATTATATGAGGTCCAGCTACTACAATTCTGATTTATTAACTGTGCTCAAATCAGCACTAATTTTGAAACAGAAAAAGAAGCTTGGAAATCTTTGGAGCCTACAAATGTCTCTGTCCATGTATGAAAATAAGAGCTCAGAGGGGTTTACCTTAAACCTCATACACAGGAATGCGGGAACGTATGTTCACAAATTTTCTTTTACTAATCCCAGCCAAGATTATGAAAGTCATACTAGTTGTTGTTGTACTTGCTGATCCCTGTTTGGTGGTCACCACAAAGGATAATCCGATCCAAATATCTGATCTTGGCACAGGTTTTTACACCCGATGGCCTTCCTGACACAACCCTATCATTTTATCTGGGCTTGAAACCAAAGCATTAACAGTTCAGTGACTGAGTTAGTGAGTAAATATTTATACAGCCAACACTTGACAGGAGATGTCAGAACTTTTTATCTGAGTGCAGTCATAAAATGAGTTGTAAGATTTCATTACATACTCATACTTCATTACATTAATTTCATTACATACTCAATTCATATTTAGACCAACATTTTGAATCTGCAAAGGTGTCATTTACAGATATAAAAAAGCACAATCATCAGAGTTGTATAAAGAGCTTTAATTTTAGATTTCTGTAGAAAAACCCACCCCACACAGGCCAGACTTAAATCCTTTTTATACTTGCACATAATTGACTTTATATGCAAACCAATTCTGATAACTTAGCATCGAACTCTTATACACCACTGCCTTCCAAATCAGGATATGCACATTTTGTTCAAAATATAATGAACCTAAACACTGTAACCTCAAGCCCTTGGGTATAGGGACAAGTTACACTCTCTCTCTCTCTCTCTCTCTCTCTCTCTCAAACACACACACACACACACAAAATCATCACACTGATCCAGAAGGTTATTTTCTGTGCATTTGCAGTCATCCTTCTGTGTCTGCCTGTGTTGCCTGCCACATGATAAGGCCTTGTGCAGATTTAACCCATGAGATATCCACTGCAAATGAGACAAACACAATTATAAATGTGTTACACAAAATACATTCTGGTTGGTTCATGAGAAAACAACATGCATGATATCCCTAACAGCATTTACCTAAGCTTTAAGCAGCATGTTAGGTTAAACCAAGCTATTTTTTGTAATGTATTTTTTGTATTGTACTGTGAACACTTCCTCTGGCTAAGATGATTCACTATGACTGATAAAAACAAACTTATTATAAGGCTGTCAGCTTGAACATGCATAAAATACTTATCTAGCACAAGGGAATTTCACTGAACAGTGATTCAGTCCTATGTAGTTCTGGTTTAATGTAAACAGTAATATCCAGGTAACTAATGTGAAATGTTTGAATGACATCATCCAAGTGTTTTGTCTAAAATAATTTTTTTTTAACTTTTCCTTTGCAAAATAATTCTGCATTTGTACATAAACCTCAATGCTAAACATTTCCAAATTTCATTTTCACATATCCTTTAAACAAAGACTGAATTAATGGAGTCACTGATGGAGAAGATCAACTGATACACTAAAATAAAGTTTGGACTTACGGCAGCTTCATCCTCATGAACACTCGGGCCATGAAGAAGCTCAGCAGCACACTCACAAAGCCAATGAAGAGCAACAAGAAGCGGTTAAGTTTAGGAATATTTGGGGCATTGGAGCGGTCCAGAATGATGAAGCCGAGACCTCCCATGGTGAAGAGGAAGCTGGAAGCCAGACCCTCCATAATATACTGCCCGTTCACCCTGAGACAGACACACACACAATACATGGATTTATCAGAATACACATAAGACTCAAATTCACAACAGAAAACTAAGGTCCATGATTTAAGCTCATAAACCTTACCTGTAAGCCAAAAACGCCACAGGCCTCTGGTGACCGTGTTCATCAGTCATTGAACCCACACTGGGTGGCTCTACAATAACATCATAGATTATACCTGGAAGTAAAATAAAATATATATTTTTAATATAATAGGCTGCATGATGGCACAGCGGGTAGTGTTTCTATCTCACAGCTCCAGGGCTTTTGTTCAATTCTGAATTCACACCGATTTCTTCTGGGGGGAAAAACACATGCAGGTAAGTGTGTGTGTGTGTGTGTGTGTGTGTGTGTGTGTGCTGTGATAGGCTGTGTATCCAGCCTCATGACTAGTGTTTAGTGAACAAGCTCTGGGTCCAGTGAGACTCTATCCAGGAACGTCATACATTTATGATGGATAAATATTTTATCCTTTTTGTTTTGTTTTTAATATTCTGTCTTTTATTGTCATTGTCTATCTGCTTTTAATGACCTTTTGTGTCCTCGGGTACAAGCAAAATGTATTATTGCTATTAGTAGCAGTACATAATGGACATATTAATGTCCTTCACTATGTAGCTGATTTTAGTGATATATAAAAGTACATCAGTTATAATTCTACTACACCTCAGGGTCATTTAGTTGCCTTTTGTTTTTCGATATTGACTTATTTTTTTCTATTTCGTTGAAACTCTACACGACATCTGCAGTTCAGCTAAATGAGAGATGTGATGCTAATATGCTAACTGCACTTCAGCTAGCTGATTTAAACATTAATAACCGTCGGTGCAAACCGTTAACGAGGAATCTTAGCAATGAAATACATCGAAATAATGACATATTATTATTATTATTATTATTATTATTGTTATTGTTATTATTATTATGAAGAGAATAGTAGAAATGAGCTGCAGGACGTTTCCACAGAGACTCTTACAGACACACAGCAGGCTAACACTAGTTTACTCACCTCCTGTGATGAGAAAGTAGGACACAATCACAACAGCATATACGGTCATAGCAGAGGGCATGTGCAGCCAGGACGGCTTCTTTAGCTTGATATTTGGACATTCTAACACAGCAAACGGCAGGCCGATTAAAGTTTCCATAATTCTTTGCCCTTTTTTCTTTACACTCCTGTCTGGTCAGTGCAGTGCCGTAAGAGCGACGTGTACAGGAAGTAGCTCAAACACACCGGGCGTTAGCATACACAGCTAACCGCCACAATAAAGGACTCCCTTCAGTAAACATCGTGATTATTTTATATCACGTACTTCTAAATTACACTTAGAAATGTACATTTAAATCATTTCTGTCCTGATGAACGTTTGAGCTACGTCTGAAACCGTCCGGTTTTGTCGAAAAATGACAAAATAATAGCACAACATCTGGCTGTGGTCCATTCTGTAGTGGTCATTATTACTCTTCTCTGATCCCTCAGAAGTAAACATTCATTTTCTAAACCATCTCAGTTCAACACAGAGCTGTTACTATTCTGGTTGGTTGTCACGAGGTTCCTGGTATGTTCATATCTTGTTCATAAGCAGGGAAACACAGTTGTTTTATAATAATAAAAGCATGTTTTCAACACAGCTCCAATGAAGGGTTAAAAGGTTTGATTCCCTTATCTGTGCTGTGTGCAGGGGGGTCACTAGGCCCTTTTTTTTGATAATTAATCAAAAAATTATTTGATTTAATTATTTTTTGATCGCTTCAGTCCCCTTTAAAAACGCATTTGAAGCGGCGACAAGCTGCGTCATGATTCGGCTCCTCCCCTGAACTGAGTCTGCGTGGATTCAGCGCGTTCTTCAATCCGCAGGGACGGCTTTTATGTTATTTTCTGGTTAAAAGTTGGTCAAAAGTTTATTTTTTTCTTGTCAAAAAAGTTCCTTATCTGAGGTTTTTATGTGAGCATAGAAATGCGAACAGTAAAATGTTGTGTTTGTACTGGAAACGTGTGTACGTGTGTTTGTACAGTGAGTAATGAATCAGGAAGTCTTCATTGTAAACAAAAACTACATTCACAGACTACATTAGACTGGACACATCTAAATTTTTCACTTTTTTTACAGTGAAATACATGGAATATAATGGAATAGTGGATTGCAATAAGGTTAGTAGTATACAGTCCTACCCTGGGGGCTGAGCCGCCCTAAAATGAAAATTCTAGAATCACCCCTGGCTGTGTGCATGGAGTTTGCATGTTCTCCCCTTGCTTCATTGCTTCAACGGGAATGTGGTAGCCTAGTGGTTGGGCTACCAATCGAAAAGTTGTGAGTTCGATCGCAGGTCTGCCAAGCTGCCACTGTTGGGCCCCTGAGCAAGGCCCTTAACCCTCAATTGCTCAGCTGTATAAAAAAAAATTAGATAATGTAAGTCGCTCTGGATAAGGGCATCTGCCAAATGCTGTAAATGTAAATTTCCTCCTCCAGTGCAAAGACGTGATGGCTTGGCACCCCATCGAATTTGTCCCCCATCGTGTGTACCGAGATCGCTTGAATAGGCTCCAGGTTATGGATGGAAAGGGTAGATGAATGGAAAATAATAATTGATTCCTTTATTGATATCAGTAGAAACTGTAACATATTACAGCATCAGAGCTGAAGTAATAAATGTAGTGGGATTAAATAATATACTTGTAAAATATCAAGTACCATTTCACCTCAAAATGCCCCAATCTTACTTGTACAATGAAAAAGTCTAATACAGAGCTGTTCTACATTCTGCAATTCCTATTGATTAATAAAATATTTTATACAATGTCCTATCCCCCATAATTTTAAAGTAAGCATTTATCTAAAGGATGAACGCATGTTCTCCCTGTGCCTGAGTTTTCTTCTCAATTCTCTGGTTATCTTCCACCTCCCAAGAAATGGTAGTAGGATAAACTGTCCCTAGGTGTGAATGAGTGAGAGAAAATGTGCGTGCGCCCGCACGGTG
This sequence comes from Tachysurus vachellii, assembly GCF_030014155.1. Classification (NCBI taxonomy): domain Eukaryota; kingdom Metazoa; phylum Chordata; class Actinopteri; order Siluriformes; family Bagridae; genus Tachysurus; species Tachysurus vachellii. Next base: position 12,269,936 of record NC_083466.1, on the reverse strand, counting down.
CCCTAACCATGGTAAAGCAGTCACAGAAAGTAAGTAGCAGTTTATTTAAATGGTCTGTATGTACCTGGAAAACCCAAGAGCAACCATTTTTCATGCTCCTATCTGTGTGCATCACTGCATGGATGTGAGCCATGTCAGAAATCCTGTGCATGTTACTGGCAAGCAACATACACAAATTATTAAATCTATAAGAAGACTTGTTTGGTTTACACAAACATTTACATTCAAAGAATGTTAAAGGCCAATGAATGCTAAACTAGCTTTGCAACTACCTGTGGTATTCAAATAAGAGCATGTATTAATGAACCAAAAAATATATATATGAAGCATAACAGGACACAAATTTGATCCAACATTTATTTTAAAGTACACAAACTCATTTACTTAGTTTTTTGACTCTGTGCCTGTGCCTTCAGTACTTTGACAACGATCTTCTGCTCCTCAATAAGGAAAGCACGCTTGATCCTGGAAGATACAAAATAAGCCAGTTAGTTGCATTATAGATATAATATCCAAAACAATATGTATAGGAAGTGTCCATATTGTGCCCAAATTTACATTTTATGTACTAGTGCAGAAAAAAGTTGGAAAATATATATATTAAAATATCATATTTCCGTTTATTCAATAAAAAAATTCAAGCAGTAAAAAAAAATTCAAGCAAGTCATGTACAGTGCAATCAGGGTAGCTAGAATTCACATAAATCATACTCATTCTAATAGTGCTGAACAAAAATCAGCATTTTCCAAGAATTAAAAAAAAAAAAAAAAGCAAAAGCATTTTTGTTTCTATTCTAACCATACCCAACAATACACTTGTAATTTTAAGCAGTCATAAAACCATAATATACTGTACAAAGCTTTGCATGCAATCTTTATTTGCATCAAAACATGTTTGTATAGTTGTGTTAATCACCCACACGACACTGACATACATTTTACTTGAAATTTCTTAATTCAAAAAATAAAAAAGCAGTCCTGACCAAAAAAAAAAAGGGGGGGGGGGGGGGGTTAGGGACTACATTATTCTACAAAACATTTTTAAGTTCTTACCTGTCACGCACACATTTGGCGCACATGGAACCACCATAGGCTCTGCTCACATGCTTCTTGGTCTTTGAGAGCCTCATAAGAACCTGAGGTCTCACTGCACGGATCTGTTCAAACCAAATGTGACCACAATTAGCAAGGAAATGTATTCATTCTTTTTTAAATTTTACATAACACTAAGAAGAATAACAAGACCACGGAAGAGAACTTCGTTCCCATCAGGGGAAGACAAAAGGCAATTTTAGGAGTGTGTTTTGAAGCCAAACTGCAACATTCATTACAGTACTATTTCAAACCTGTTGAAGCAATAAATAATTGCGTCAAGACAGTTCAGTAGCAAAACAAGTGCACATTGAAGTGTAGACAACAGGCTTACTTAAAACCTAATTCAGAGTAAACAATGCTGAAGCAGCTGGGTGCAAATTAAGTGATTGGACTGTCAAAAAAGGTCATGCTTTCAGAAAAGAAAAATAAATCCCATTCCAACCTCTGAAGCTCAAGATGAAATTGGGAGGGGAAAAAAAAAAAAAAAAAAAACTATTGCCACCTTGTGATGCTTGATTACATGAATTTTCTTTGTGCTTGTACTGCCACCATTTACTAAGTCTACATTATGATTAAATAAAAGCAATTTTAGAGGATATTGACGGCATGGACATTCCCACGGCATTCATAATTCCTTCCTATATAAGCATTAAGTAAAAATAGTTTAGTATACCAAGTGACACAGAATGGCCAAATCCTACTAAACTTACAAATGTGGAATGTTTCTACACTTTGGTCTAAAAGTACCCGTTTCACAATGTGGGGTTTGTGAAGCATAGCCACATGGTCCACAATTTCTAAACCACTACAGGTGTCACACCGTGCCATTATTACATTGGAAAAATATATATTTAACCCATAGCTCCTCTAGTGGGCCTATGAACAATGATTTTGATTCCATCAGTCTGAGTCTACCCGAGTGGCAGATGAAGAGTGTTCATAACTAATCTGTTCATACACCCGACAAACTCGTGTTAGTTATCTTTCAGGTGCTGAGACAATGAACAAGCTTTATCTAAAAATACTTACACCACGCAGTCTACCGGGGCAGATTCCACATGCTGACTTGGGAGCTTTGCCGGTCTTCTTAGTGTAGAGATACACAATCCGGTTACCAGGAGTCCGGGATCTGGCAGCAAAACAAACGATTGTTCGTTTTCAATGCGGTCTTTAACATAAGCACTCTGCAGTGCAAATACATGGTGTCCATGACAGGGTGATGTGATGCTGTCAATCTAACAACTTGTTTCCTTCTGCTTGTGTTAAAATTTTCATTCATTAACCAACTCAAGAAACTTTTGTCATTTCAACCATATATATCTGTTGCAGTACAGTGAAATGAGAATGTTTCTCCAGGACCCTGGTGCTACATAAAACAAAGACAGAGCTAAAGACTTAGTAAGTTAGTCCTAGCCACATAAAGTGCAACTGTTCAACCTGGTGCAAACAGTGCAGGACAGGACAAACAAGACAAAAAAGACAATACACAAGACAATAAAACACAGACCAGTGTAAATACTGCATGTGCAGAAATACTATAATGAACCAACACAGAATTCAGACAGAACCCAATTCACTACTCATTCCTGTTCAGTGTAGAAGTACTGACATATTTCATCATCTAAACCTGACATGATTGTACTACACAGATGTCCCGATTTTAGCTCTACAGTGTTACATCAGTGCAGACACATGAACAGTGTCACTCACAGTCTGGTCTTGTTGGAGGTGGTGTTGTAGGACAGCCTACGGCGGTAAGTCAGGCGCTGAACCATCTTGGACCTGGAGAAGAAAATACAGACAAATTTATCAAAACAAACATCGTGCTGAAGAAAAAACAAAAAACTAAAAGCTAAACTTTCTACTTTCATTTCAACTCCCAAACAACCACCAGGTGTTTCATATCATCTACAAACATCAATATTATACAAGAGCCGTGAGGTTTTTACAGCGGCTTTAGCCGACTAGCTCACATTCTCACTAGCGCGAATAAAGAGCGAATAAAAAGCCTCTGGAGATGAAAACCGACTCAATATCATACAGGTTTATTTCTCTACAGTCTAAATGACACGTACAGGCCCAAATTATTTGTATACGAAGCTCTAAGCACGGAGATGACAAGCGATTATTTTTCTCGTTTCTTTCCCGATAAAACATAATCCGCCATACCTGATATCACCGAAACGGAAGAGGAAGGAAAAGAGACGGGGTGAAAGTTGAAAACCCTTTCGACAACCGGAAATGGTTCGTTTTTGGTCTGGTCAACATAAAAGACGGCCATTTTTGTACCGTTTATTAAACAGGTTTCACAAAATGTTTGAAAACAGATATTTTGAACGGATTTTTGTTTAAAAATCGCAACCCAAAGTTCTTGTATTTTTTTTTTTATTTTTTTTAATATATATATTTTTAGCCAATTTTATCAGTCCCTTGATTTAATTTGTTTTAATCCAAAACAAAATATTAACTGTTAATGAAACTACTACCTTGTCTTTCTTGGTGAAAATTTCAGTAAATAACTAGATGAATAAGATGTGTGTGTGTGTGTGTGTGTGTGTGTGTGTGTGTGTGTGTGTGTGTATCCAATATACTGACAGATATTACTTTGACATTTAAATAATGCTAATGAAAAGGTTAAGGTGTTGGACCATTGACCAGAAGGTCATGAGTTCGAATCCCAGGTCCAGCTCTATTCTATCTATAATGTTAATATATTATTTTACTTTATAGACTGGGCTTGAACAAGGACTTTTACTTTGAAAAACCTAGTTGCTGCTAGCTACCAGTACACACGAACTACAGTCACGTGTGACTTTTGTAGTCTTCCAGTAAGTAATGTTGTGTTTAGATAAACGCGTCCTCTCTGAGATGAACCTCGAGGTTAAATGCAGACCCGAAGGCTTCTGGTCTGCGGTTGATGTTTGGATAAAGAAGCCTCATGTAGTGAATAAGCGGCTGTGCGGAGCGACAGAGACTGAATACAGGGATGTGAGCCGTGAGGAGCTCGAGCTCTGTCTCTGCAGCCTCACCGGTGTCAATCTGCGGGCTTTACCGGGAGTCCTAGCTTTCCTGCACGCGCACACCGTGGCCACAGACCATCAGACCTGGAGTGTAGGAGAAAGAACCATCATCCCTAAAGTAGGTCTACAGAGCAACGGACCAAAGCTGTACAAGGAGATTATTGTCAAAGGTGAGACATGAGACTAAAATTCTATGAGTGGTTTTGTTTGTTTAATTATTTAGTAAGAAAGTAATTTTCAACATTCTTATCCCAAGATTTGGTTGGACAAACAGTGACGTTTCTCCCAACTGAAGAAAACAGTGAAGGCCACATCGTTATGAAGGACAATAATATTTATCAGATCCAGCTTCAGGAAAAGACAGATGATTGGTGAGTGTCTCAGACTACATTAATAAGGATGAGACAGAAACACAATATCTAGAATGGGAGAAAAGTTTATTTAGATGAAACTTAACAGTGTAATGAGAAAATCCATCTTTAGTGCATTACACCTGGGTTCCTTTATATTACTTAGAAGGTGCTGATTCAGCGCATCAGTTTCAGGGTCAGATATCGGATTGGATTTGGATTTTCTGATCAGCAGACATTTTATGCATGTCATTGCCTGCATAGGAGCCATGTCAGGAACACATGTTGTTTTGTACGTGAAGATACAAGTTGACTTTTCTGACGTTAATCTTTTGAAGTGTCTTGGTCATATATATGTTAAATTTAATGTAAAACAAACAAACACACAAATTGAAATGCAACCTGCCCAAAGCCATCAGAGAGGCAAAGTGTGCCCATGCCCAAAGAATCCACAGCCACTGCTGTGACAGCGGCGACACCCAGCACATGTGGCAGGGCATCCTTCTACAGGACTACTTCACCTGCCTGTGACAGTGATGTCTTCCTTCCAGATGTGCTGAACAGCTTCTACGATCGGTTAGAGATGCAGAACCAAGTGGTGGCGAGGAAGCCCATTCATCCTCCCAACGAACAGGTGCTCTCTCTAACCACGGCCGATGTGAGAACTCTGTGCAGAGTTAACCCACGGATGTCTGCTGGTCCAGACAACATTCCTGGAGAGTGTCCTAGCTGTTCTTAAGGCTGTTTTGTCACCTGCCCTGAAGGCGTCTCTAGACTCTGCAGTCCGCCATGGCTTGTGGTTGTAGCGGTCACGTCCTCGTTTTACTGTTTCCGTTGTAGATGGTCTCTGATGCCATGTATTCCTACAAGTTGATGGAATCACCATTGGTTGCAGCTTCCCGGAACATGTGCCAGTCAGTGCACTCTATACAGTCCTGAAGAGCAGAGGTGGGTCCTGCTGGCCAGGTTTTCACCTGGTTCAGAAACGAGTTAGATCGTCTGCCGAATGGTCTGTATGCTAGAATTAGCATTAAAGTAGCCGAGTTGGGGGCGGGGCTTGAAACAGTAAGTGACAGAGATGTTTGTGTAAACAAGATTCAGCATGTTTGCCCTCTCGTCTGCATAGAAATGAAAATTTGGGAGCACCAATTTAAGCTTGGTATGGTTGAAATCTCTGGCAATAACAAACAGTCTGTCGGGGTGAGCCTTCTGCAGATCGCTAATAGATTTCATTAACAGGTAGAGGATGTAACACCCATAAGCAACATTTTTGTATCGTTTTGCCTGAGATTAGTTCTTTTTTATCTATCTCTTATGGATTTTTGTTCTTGTTTTGATTAGTTGGCATTTCGAAAATCTATTTTTTTCAGAGTAGCCATTGCATTGTCTTTCACAACCATTAACAACTATTTGTATTTATGGACCATTTTAAAATGACATCTATTTATGGTCCATTTGGGACATAATGGTAAGGCCAGACTGGACGATCTAAATGGACATCCACTGATGTTTCTGGCCAATGTGTGTTTCCTGTTTGTTTTATAATTTGTAAAGAGGAGTTTGCAGAGAGCAGGCACAATTATTAAAAGGATTCCCAAAAATGCTATGATTATCAGTACATGTGTATTTAATGCTTATGATAATGTTACTACTATTTAGGATTACAAAATTGGCATCAGTATGTTTCATCCATCTTGTGTGTATTATTTAAAAACATCATAGAAACATATATCTGTATTTATCCATAAAAAACTAAAGATTAAAGAATGTAGGTTCATATGCATGTTATGTCTCCCTGAATGTCACCATCAGCATCATGCAAACACCACTGTTTTTCAGTTCATGTATCGTGCAGCAGTGTTAGTATGTGATGTGTCTGCAGTGTTGTTATTATTATACTGTTGACTGTATATTCCTGTCTTGTTTAGGATAATGTCTCTTCATGCCTTGAGACCTGATCAGTGGTATAGTGACGGCGTCACCTACCCCAAACTCACCTGGCTGACGTCAGAGCTTCTCCCTAAACTAGCACGCTGGGCCACAGAGAGCAAAGCCACCGAGTTCAAGAGTACTCTGTCTCTCATTTCTGTTGAGAAGTACAGCGTAGTCTACCAGCAGCTGAAAAACAAATATAAAGAGATTGTCAAGGTAAAGAAATGCTGATCGGTTTTTAATGTTTACATTACATTACATAGATTTGGTTATTTACTTATTCTACAAATATTCTGTACAGTTTAATGCTGGAAATTGTTTATAGGTTTACTTCTGGTTGATTGCAATGTAGCAAAGGGCAAAACTGTAAATAAAGACTGTAAATGAGTTTGCAGTTAATATAACCACATTGTAGGTTTGGCCTGAAGTTACCAATCCTGAGAAATTTGTCTTTGAGGACGTTGCCATTGCTACATATCTTCTTGTAAGTATAACTTTGTTTATTTTTGTTCAACACTCCAACTGGAGTGTTAAAAGGAAATCAACCTGGATTTAATGTTACTGTGCAGGTTTTATGGGCTGAAGAGCGAGCTGAAAGAGGAATAACATCCAATCAGTCTTTTGTGGACCTGGGTTGTGGAAATGGCCTTCTCGTCCACATATTAAACAATGAAGGGGTATGTCTTCACTGGTATTTTTTCATTTGTTGTGGTGTTAAATTATTAAACCATGCACCATGTGCCCTCAATTCAGTCTGTGTATGACCTTTCCTACTGAGATCATCTAATCTACCAAGATTCATTCAGCATTAAAATCAATGACACGGTAGAAGCCAGGTAAAGATGATAATGAAACCACCTAGCTTTTCTTTCCCCTTTTTAATCATACGCCCGATTAGAAGTCTGAACCCTTCACAGTGTCCCACATGCGTTCACACTCTGATGCTGAAATGTAATTATACATAGTAACCTCGGTGTGCGTGGGCTGATTAGTCACTGATTTTGATGGTGAGTTCAGTCACAGACTTTTGTTTTACAGCATCCTGGAAAGGGAATTGACATTCGCAAGCGAAAGATCTGGGACATGTATGGACCCAATACACATTTAGAGGTAAGAGACTTAAACCAGCATAGATTCTGCATTTTTTTTTTTTTTTTGGATAAATTGCACAAGAAATACGACAATCCGTTCAGAAAATTTAGTTCAGAAAAACATTTGTATCTTATGAAAGCTCATGAGTTTCTATCAATTTACAAATAAGTTGGCTCAGTAATGTGACCCAAGATTGATCATTGTCTGGAGTGGGTTACTGTTATTTTATATATGGATTACATTTAAGCTTATTTATTTAATTTGTACATATAAATCTAACAACAGTTTTGTGAGTTTCATGTTAATGGCATACATTAAGACACATAAGACCATTCAGTTAGGACAAAGAATGTCTGGGTGACCTCCTCACTAAGAAAGCTTGTTGTAGCTGATGTAGGATTTATAATTTCTGTCCTGGCTCTGAATCAGAAGGTGCCATTTATACACACACACACACAAACACACACAAACACACACACACACACACGTAGCATTTATGTATACATGTACCATTTGGAAACCTGACTGTTTTTTTACACTAAAAGTAAAGTTTAGGAAGCTCTGCTACCAAAGCATTAATTCATTCATTCATCTTCTACCGCTTATCCGAACTCGGGTCACGGGGAGCCTGTGCCTATCTCAGGCGTCATCGGGCATCAAGGCAGGATACACCCTGGACGGAGTGCCAACCCATCACAGGGCACACACACTCTCATTCACTCACGCACTCACACACTACGGACAATTTTCCAGAGATACCAATCAACCTACCATGCATGTCTTTGGACCGGGGGAGGAAACTGGAGTACCCGGAGGAAACCCCCGAGGCACGGGGAGAACATGCAAACTCCACACACACAAGGTGGAGGCGGGAATCGAGGTGTGAGGCGAACGTGCTAACCACTAAGCCACCGTGCCCCCCCGCTACCAAAGCAATGGCTCTGATTTTAAAGCTTTCAGTAACAAAGACAGATAAACTCACGGTAGATGCTGGGAGAAGGCAATGATTAGTCTTCACCTAATCAGAACGGTTGTTTGAACAGAGTCCTTCAGTGATGAGAAAAGGACATGACTCATTCTCAAAGGGGAGAGAGAACTAAGCAACAAAATGTCTTCAAAGATTAGAGAGCAAAACGTATTTTTAGCTAAAGGACAGACCTTTAGTACTCCCATTATATCTACGTGGCCTTGAGATATTCTTGAAGTCATTTATAAAATCCTGACCTTGTCACTCAGGCACTATGGTTCATATCATGAATGCAATATTAGCACACAGTATATAGGGAATGTGTTTAACATACTGTAAGACATTCACATTGTGCTGTAAACATGTCTTCCTATTAGTTTGCTGTCTAACTAAATAATTCAGAAGGTATTAAATAAGATGATTTTAAATTTCCATTCATTTTCTAGCCCTTGTCATGGTTTCTTTATACCAAATTCCCACAAACTCACACGCGTCCAAGCTTATTATTTGGCTATTTCGGAATTCAGTACCTTCTGAATTATTCAGTAGGTCCAGCAAACTGTTACAAAGGGTGTTGTTTTAACAACAGAGACACAAATTATAATTCAAATATTAAATATTTACAAAAATAATTTGGTAATTGTGTGAACTTTAGAGATACACCATATAACCAAAAGTATGTGGACAGGTGACCAATTTTATGTGCTTGTTGAACATCCTATTCCAGATTTAATCCCTATATTCTGTGATAAAAACTTCTCTTCTGGAAAGGCTTTCCATTAGATTTTGTATGATTTTGAGTGTGGCTGTGGCATATGTGTTCCTTTACCCACATGAGTGAAAGGCACTGATGTTGGTCAAGGCCTGGGGTGCAGTTAGTATTCCAGTTCATCCCAAAGGTGTTCAGTGGGGTTGAGGTCAGGGCTCTGTGCAGGACACTCGAGATCTTTGTGAAGCTCACTTTAAGCACAGGGGTATTGTTATGCCAGTGATATTTAGGCCCCTTAGTTCAAGTAAAGAGAAATCTTAATATTACAGCATACACAAACATTCTAGTCAATTTTGTGCTTCCAATTTTGTGACAACAGTTTAGTGGAAGGCCCACATATGGTTATGATGGTCAGTTGTCCAAGTTTTTTAGGTCATATAGTGTATATTTCTTTGCTGTGGTAAAATGCAATCCAGTCCAGAGCATGGCCAAAATATATATATTGTAAAAAAAATATTATAAATGTATGGTATCAAAAAATTCTATAAAAACTTTCTGAAGTTCTAATATTTTTTGCTTTCTGCTTGTTAAATGACAAAACACAACTAGTGATACTCATAACAGTAGAATAGAAATATTAATAATATATTGTGAGTACCCAACACTTTTTATATTTAATCCACATTAAATTATATAGTCAGAATGTACAATAGTGTTAAATTGTATAAATGATGATGATGATGTGTTTTCTACAGAACTGTAAACTGGGACATGTAAAAGCTTAATATTAAATATTTCCTTCTGAAATATGATTTTTTTTTTTTGTAGGTTTCCAGAGCCAGACCTTAAATATGTAAATCTCTCTGTTTTTGAGGAACTATTTTTTGTAATGTATTCACCTTATTAGAAAAACAAGACACAGTTGGATTGTTTATAATGTTTCCCTTGAAAGGAAGCACAGAGGTTATTCAGTGCTGTGGGTTATTGATGTGCTTTTAGAGTGAGCACCCATGTACCAGTGGTGTCCCTGTGGTGCTAAAACATTACTAAAACTCATGGTGTGTCCATCAGCATTGAGACATGCTGGGAGGAAATTTGGAATGGCCATGAAAGTGGTTTTGCGCTTCAGTTAGTTAAATGATGCAACATATACAAATCTATTGGCATTGTATAAGCAAGGTTTTTTGTGTTTGTTTTTTTTTTTTAGTTGATGCACTAAATCTAAAAGCTGCAATCTAGACTGTGATACTTAAGGATCAGTGTCAAAGAGCTTAGTAGCTTAGTAGTTAAGGTTGTGGTAAGGTAGTTAAGTTAAAGATCATGAGTTTGAATCCCAGGTCCACAAAGCATCTATTTCTAGGCTCTTGAGCAAGACCCTTAACCTTCAGTTGCTTAGTTGCATACAAATTTTAATAAAATAAGGGCGTAAATGTAATATTGTGGCGAGTTTCTTAAATTAGAAATGTGACCGTCTTGATATTTTTACATTTCTGTGTCTGTATGATGATCAGGAAATAGGTGAGAAGTCCAGTAGATAAGAAGAAGGAGATTCATTTATTGTTAACCCCTGTAGTAAGATGACACCATATATTTAGCACTGGAAAAAATGATGCATATGCTATATTTAATAGTGCTCATTATAAACACAGTATGAAACTTTAATGCCCCAGTTTTACAAAAAATTGTTGCACCTTTTCACCATATGAATCATCATTCAAGCACATCAGCTTCTTCTTTTTCCATTTTCAGCATGAGACGAGTGACTCTCGCTGTCATTACACCTTTAGCTGCTGATAATGAAATGCACCGGTCACTCTCATCTATTTCAGGAAAAGGCAATCACACCCAGCGCCGAGTTCCTCTTCCCTGAGACGGACTGGCTGATTGGAAACCATTCAGATGAGCTCACGCCATGGATCCCCGTTATAGCAGCCAGGCAAGTCATCAGCTGCCAATTTAGTACGAATGTTAAAGTGCCACCTGATCTCTACTAAATGACTCTGAAGGGGTTTTAGCACTTATTGCTGCTCCGTTAGTGTTTGTTTAAGATTCTTGTCAAGCTGTCTCTGGATTTCAGAACCTCATTTGGGTTAAAAAAGAACACAATTGTCATCATGGGGGAATCACTTTAAATGCCGTTAATGTGACTGGGAAGGTCATTATGAGGTAATCCACAGCGGTTTGTGGGGAAAATGGAATGGAATATGTGAAAAAACTTATTTTAGCTTCGGGTGAATTAGACACTAGGTGGAGATCTTTAGCTTAGTGCAATCAGTCCTATGTTGGCTGTTATTGTTTGAAACTTGGCAGAATACAAGGAACCCAATTCAAAACAGTTTGAACAGATTTATCTTTTTCTTTAACCATTCTTTCAGATGCAATATATTTTTCTCTGTTTTGTAGAATTGCGCTTGATCTATGTTGAGCTAAATGCATCTTGAAGGATTGCGACTTAGGACTTTTTCAACTATAGCTCAACTATAGAAAACCAGATGTTTTCTGTACTTTGAGATATTATTCCGAGACTTGATGACTAATGTCATGTCTCCACATTTTTCGATGCATAGATCGTCCTATCACTGCCGCTACTTTGTGCTGCCTTGCTGCTTCTTCGACTTCTGTGGAAAATACCAGCGCAGACAGTGTAAGAAGTCTCAATACAGGGAGTACATAGACTTTATCAATGAGGTCAGCACATCATGTGGCTTCCAAACAGATGAAGATTGTCTGAGGATTCCCTCCACCAAGCGGGTAAACAGAAACCTTCTTTCTTCATTTTTGAAGTTACTAAGTTGCGTAGTTTCAGTTCAAAAATCTGAATAAGTGAAGCATGTTTGAAGGTGTTGTGTGTATAATCATTGATAGATACAGAAACACACACCTGTGACCACATCATAATGACTGAATTTAACTGATTTGATTGAAAGTGTTTTGAAGCCATTAAAACACTTCAGGTATTGTTCTGTACAAAGAAAGACCAAATCTTTGTGAATATTACTAATGAAAAAATTCAGTGTTTTCTTGAACACTGGATTTTATCATACAGTTTGTATCATACTGTCTTGGAGAACATACTGTATCTTAAAGCGTATACACTCACCGGCCTCTTTAATAGGAACGCCTGCACTCCCATACATCCATTTAATTATTCAGTCATCCAGTTGTGCTGCAGCAGTTTGATGGAAATAATCATGATGCCACAGCATCAGTTATTCAGTATGTTTATATCAAACATCAGAATGTGGGAAAAATTGTGAATTGCCACGATCTCAGTCATGCGGCATGCCAACTGGTCTGAGAGTTTCAGAAACCGCTGGGATTTTCACACCTACCAGTCTCTAGAATTGACACAGAATGGTATGAAAAACAAAAAACATCCTATGGTCAGAATGGCTTAAGCTGAGCTGTGCAAATTCAAAGCACAGCATCTTAAAACACGCATTGCACGCATTGCATGGAGGCAGATGGTAGTACAGCAGAAGTACTGATCATTAACTAGCCAGTTTTGCAGAGCCTGTGCCCACTATAACCTCACTATCACTGTTCTCGGGCCGTCCACGACTGAGGTGCCCTTGAGCAAGGCACCGAACCCCCCAACTGCTCCCCGAGCGCCGCAGCATAAATGGCTGCCCACTGCTCCGGGTGTGTGTTCACGGTGTGTGTGTGTGTGTTCACTGCTGTGTGTGTGCACTTTGGATGGGTTAAATGCAGAGAACGAATTCTGAGTATGGGTCACCATACTTAGCCGTATGTCACGTCACTTTTCTGGTCTGACTTGATGCGGAACCAACAGTGGTCGTCTGATATTTTAGACCATCCACCTCAAATCTCTACATTTCTTATGTTTTGAGAGGGTTTTCTGATCAGCACAGTTGTAAACAGTGGTTATTTGAGCCATCCTATCAGCTCAAACCCCTCAGGACATTCTACTATGACCTTTCCATCTACAGAAACTTTTTTGCACCATTCTGTGTTGTAAACTCTAGAGACTGTTGTGCGTGAAAATGGCAAGAGGAACAGCAGCGTTTTTTAAAGAATACCTGTCTGTATTCTACAAAACTATGAAACTACATTATTCAGTCATCTTCCATCTGAGTCATACATGCATGGGGTTTTTCTCCCCTTTTTCTTTTTCTTCTGGGATCGTGTTTTACTTTGTTTTCTTTTTTATATAGGCCAGAATTTGAACCTGTGTGCTTGTGTACCAGACTACATTGGTGGTTATTAAAGTGTGTAACTTACTGTGGCAAGATAAATAGCACAGAGCCCAAAATCTCAAAGTGTTGCGTCATGTAATTTTTTTATTTTTATTTTTTTATTTTTTTTTTTTTGCAGGTCTGCCTAATTGGGAAGAGTAGGAGTTATGAGCAGGCTGAAGAAGAGTTTGCAGACGTGAAAAGAACGGACTACATAAGGGGACGTCAGGCCTTAATCTCGACAGTTGTTGGCCAGAAAATACACAGTGGATCTCATCATCATGGAGATGGACAGGAGATGGCCAAAGCAGCATGCGACTGGGGAAAAGGATTTCAGCCGAGGGAGAAGATCGAGACAGTCAGAAACTGTGCAGCTCTCCCTAGAGACTTTGTAGATGGTGTTGTCCTGAAGGTAGCAATGGCTTTGTTGGGACTCGCTGGAGGAAAAACAGAGGAGGAGGAAGAGGACAAGATTGGAAAGGAGAGAATTAGATGGAATGCTGGAGGTAAGATGAGCATGTGACATTTCTTTTACTGTAAGTGTACAGAGGTTTAAAAAGGTAATGACTGCATTGGTTAAGGAGCTGTGCTAATTGGGATGGCTATATGAGGAGGTGGAATATTTGATCTTCTTGAACATGTATTCAGTCGATTATGTAAGGCAGCGAACGAATGCCGTACAAAGTCATAGTTAATGGCTTAAAAGCACAAGTGCACAATGATGGTTGCCTTATTATGAAAATGAAGATTATGGAAGAAGGAAAAAAAAGGCAGGATTACAATACTTATTGTACATATGAAGGCATTTTATATGAAGGGTTTCATGAGTTCCACTACATAGTCATGAAGTCTCTCAGATGAATAGGTTTTTCAACAAATTTAACACAATCTAGTCAGTAGTGGTTTACTAGAGCTGACATTTAAAGTGACCTGGAGGACTGAAAGTTCTCTCACTCACTCACTCATTTTCTACCGCTTATCCGAACTACCTCTGGTCACGAGCCTGTGCCTGTCTCAGGCGTCATCGGGCATCAAGGCAGGATACACCCTGGACAGAGTGCCAACCCATTGCAGGGCACACACACACACACACACACTCTCATTCACTCACGCAATCACACACTACGGACAATTTTCCAGAGATGCCAATCAACCTACCATGCATGTCTTTGGACCGGGGGAGGAAACCGGAGTACCCAGAGGAAACCCCCGAGGCACGGGGAGAACATGCAAACTCCACACACACAAGGCGGAGGCAGGAATTGAACCCCCAACCCCGGAGGTGTGAGGCGAACGTGCTAACCACTAAGCCACCGTGCCCCCCAGACTGAAAGTTATTCTAAAATTTTATTTATTTTAGTCAGTTTCCTAGTCTTGGACATCCTGTTCAAATGCACTCCATCACCCTGTCTATTCGGTTACAGTCTGCACTAAGTGCTTTAACTAGTGAACCCCATTTAAAAGCTTTACGGACAAACACATTTTGGCCTTTTCGTTGTGTATCCATCCACACAGACAGTAACCTGAGCTAAGGATCGAACGGTGAATCTGGAGCTGTGAATTGTCAGCATTATGTGCTGTGAAATCATTCTCTTGTTATTATTATTTCACTTTTTTTATTTGCTCATACTATGGAAATTGGTACGGGTGGCTTAAGAACAATTGTCATCTTGCTATAACGTTAAGGAATTGCTTCTGTAAGTTAAATAAAGAGATTTATCAGCATTTTCATGCTAGTGCTTAACTTGCTAGTAGAGCAGTAGCTGTATAGAGTGATATGCAGCGTATATCTGCAGGTGAAGACAAATGCAGTATATCCAATTACGGAAGGAAAAAAGATCAGTTTATCTTGAATTATGTGGTTTATATTGCTACCATTAGCCATCATAAAAGAGCTGCACAGTGCATTTTACCTGTCTGGGTTAATTCCTATGTGCAAAACGTATAGAGTTAATGGCAAGTTGATGAATGTGGCAGAATATCAACAAAAATTGAATTTACTCTTCGGTGATTTACAGTAAAGCTGAATAATAAATTCACACATGATCAGTGTCATGAAGCGTGTAGTTAATACAGATACATTAGCTTATACGTTGGATATCCAGATATGTAACCTGAAGCCATGGTTTAAAGGAGAATGGCATTATGTGAACATAAACACAAACAGTGAGACTCCTTTCAGCTTCTCGCTCCACCCAGCCATAAATCCCCATTTGTAGCGTGTGCTCTAAAGGGCAGCTCTAAATGGGCTATTGATATTGTATTAGCACTGCAATTGTGATGTCTGGCGTCAGGAATTCTAGGACAATGTCTCCTAGTTTAAATTATGCAGTGTATACAGCAATCCAGCATATTCACTCGTACCTTGTCCTTATCCTTCCTTCTGCTAGTTTGGTATTTCAGCTTGCCAAAACATCACATAACATGTCCAAACAGGGTTTTGTTCTAAATAGCAAGTTTCAGTGAAATGTCATACAAACTCAGTAGGTGTGCTGACCTCGTGGGCATCATTATAGAAGAGTCGTGCATGTCATTCGACCGCAGAGACACTACGAGGACGCTATTTCGGATTCCCCACTGACATCCAGTATGTCACATTAAGAAGCCTTGGGGTTCCTGCTGTTAACAGTTGGCTTGGCCAATGGCTGTGGAAGAGAATTCTGCAGTACAACAGTCTCTTCAACTTAATGAGTGGGCCTCGTTACTATGGTTACAAGTCTTCAGCTCAGACCGGAAACTCACCTTGTTTGTAACATCTATTAGGGCCATTAGAGAATCTCCGTCTGCCTGTGTACTAAATTCAGATATCAGGGTTTGCTTGTCAGTACAAATTATTCCAGAAACCAGCTTGTGTAAGGCTAAATTTTTTAAAACATTAAAGCCATTTAAGTCAAAATGATGCATTAAATAACTTCTCCAGTGGACTTTGTCCGGAATTCTCTCCATTTTAGGCTATAAAATGTTTATACAAAAGAACTGTCTGAAATGTCTACGGCTACATTACAAGCCAGCACTGAAAAGCATGGACATCTAATTCACATATTTTCCTGTTAGGGCATAAGTAAAGCACATGCCAAGAAATGCTGTAAAGTACAGGTGATTTCATAAATAATGAATTGGTTCATCTGTTTTCCACCCATCTATCCATCCGTCAGGCTCACTGTCTGTCCGTGAGGTAGCTGAGCTCCTGGACAAGTCCACATTGCAGACACTGAAGAAAGAGTGTGGAGGACTACAGACTCTGCTGAAAAACAACCACCAAGTGTTCCGGGGTATTTGGCAATTTTCTATGTTGACAGCCGTTTCTATAAAACCGAGGCGTATTAGAGGGAATAAATCCATTAATTGGATAATAGTTGAAGAATAATTCCTTTAAAGTTTCTGTCAGAACTGATAAGTTGGCTCTGAAATCTGAAGTTTGAGCGGACTGATACAGAGCATCCAGCTCTTCTTCAAAATCATAAAAATATCTGTCTGGAAGACGATAAAATGGAATTCAGTGTCTCGGCTATAGCATAATAAAAAGACAAATTCGATTTGGCAAGAAATTGAATATCTAACTTTTACAGGAATATTCTCACTAAAAGGAACCTGCACGCCTTGTTTATTTCTATCTATCTATAGGTAAAAAAAAGTATTTTTCTTTTTTTTTTTGTAGTGGTAACAGAACGTTATTCACAGTAGAATAATAATGATATCCAATATTCAATAATTTGAATTATATTTGCTCACTTTGATACATCCCCTTTCTTTTGAATGAAGCAAGAAATGCTTCTGAAGGTTTAATTCACTGAAAGCTGTATTAAATGTGAGTAGATATCCACACAGTAAATAATTAAAACGTACTATTGTTCTGACAAGCTTTCCAGACATGTGTTAATGTTGCAGGAGGATGTCTGTAATGATTCTGATCAATTCACACAGCAAAAACGACAGAGACGGGAATGTCTCCATGATCTATACACCGTGGTCACACTACAGTTCACTAAATGTGTGCTACGTACACTTCATTTTAATACAAACTGATTGTTCTGACCTTTATTATGAGTCATTGTTGTTGTTTACCTATTGTTTACGACCATTTCATGCAGGACAAAAATCCATTGTAAAATGACATCACTCATGTAAAACTGGTCCAACTGTCATAGGCTTTAATGCTGAATGCTTTTTAATGCTTTTTTTGTGAGAGAGAGAAGACATAAGCGCAAGCCATTTTGAAGAAAAATGCATTTCTTAGTCAAGTGTAAGTATTTCTGGCCTGTAATGTAACACTGTTTCAGTTGAGTTCACACTGTGTTTTTTCTTCTTCCCAGTGGAAGGTGGACAGGTTCACATTCGAGACTGGCTCACTCAAGGCTCCCAGACGGATCTGAAGCGCAAATCCCAAATCTCAGGAGCATTAAAAACACGACTCTGCTGGTTCCACACTCACCACCCTGATGGATGCCCGCTGTCCAGCAAAAACTGTGTTTTCGCCCATGGGGCTGACGACCTCCGACCCTCCACACGACCCCTGAAAAAGCACAGGAGCTGACCATGATCGATCTATAGAACTATTGTTTATGTTTATATTTGAATTGAAAATCCTCGATAAGACTGTTTTCCACCTTTATTTCAAAAAATTAATACAGAGCTATTTTATTTTAGGCTTCAAAATTATTTGTCTTGTCGGTGTGTGTAAATTGTTAATACTGACTTGGCTTCATATTTAAATCAACAGATCAAGCTGAATTTCTTCTTGCAAATCTTAACAATAAACTTAACATGAACTCAGTAAGGACCACAAGATACAAGTATTTATTTTTCAAAGGATTCACCCCATTGGGGCATTAAACTGTTTTTAAATGTTAAAGGTATAAATAATTTGCCAGGCAGTGTGGGGGGGCAGGCCAAAGTATAGGTTATTGTCCCTCTCCTCAAATGCCACAGGACAGGATGTCTGTGCTCTATACAGTGGACTGAGGCTCTAGAGCTTATGGTTGATGGTGAGGTGTGAAATAAATTTCTTTTGTTTTTACCCTTTTAAAAAAAAAACAGAAATTACCCTTAATACAAACAGAATGTCTTAAAAATATAAATTGTACTTATCGTATTTACATTTTATATCATGTTAATGTTACATGGATTCCAGACTTGATATTGGATATCCATAGTGTATATTGCTTATCATTTGTTTACAATTTCTATTACACGCATCACTTTAGGGAGCTTTTAGCTATAACTGAAGTGCTGAAGTTGTTTCTAGGGAGTTCATTTAAAATGAGAAATTTTCCCTGGAAAGTTATTAGTTTCCAGGAAGAACTCAGTGGCGTCTTTTCACCATTTGTCTGAGTATTTCTTGTAATATGACCTACTTATTTCACCCCATGATGATTAATATTCATTCCTTTATGCAGTCTACTAAAGTCATGTTAATTACGAATGAATCACTCATAACTGATGTATGTTCATATGTGTATGTTGGGTCACTTGATATGATTTTTTTTTATTTTAAGGGAAAAGCTATTGAAGGTTTGGTGAAATTTATCGTGATATGTAATAGAAATATGGCTCAGTGACACTCTCTCTGTGCCCTCTTGAGAATAATAAGTCAAAAAGGCAGCCTGATGTCTCTTCCTCATATGGAAGAAACTTGGCACAACAGGATCCTCTGGGACCATACTAATGAAGGCACACACTGTTGTAGCAGGCGAAGCATCACAGGTTCTTTTTATCTCGACTGGATGCTTAATAAGTCTGCTGTGTTAGGGTGGGTACTGTGGAGTAGCCCTGTAACCATGTAGTGTTTCTGTCTTTTTATTGAAGGTGTACATACCCACAGAGTCACAGAGCAGGTCTCTCTGTAAGAGACATATTTGACCAATTCAGCCATCTTTTGCAGTCAAAATGCATGCGGTCTAATAGAGGGCGTGAAGTAGGTATCTATTATGTGCGTGTATTACCTCACATTATAAGACCTACTTGCTAACATAAATAATCTGAGCTCTTGGTCTTTTTATTGCTCAAACAACAGAGCTACTGTATATGAACCAATTAAACAGCAACAAAACTTCCCTTAATTTGATATTTGCCACAACAACAACAACAGCAATGACCTCAATTATGGTGGATCATATAGTCTGTATTATATCAAAGACAGATCACCTTTTTCTTGAAGAACTGCAGACATGTTTGCCCTAGCTTGAGAAATAACAGGAGGAGCAACGGCCAGCTGTGGCTGAATCTGTGCCAGCAGGGAGGATTTGGAAGAAAAAATGAGAACGCTTGTGTCTCTACTGAGTAATACATGCTGATCCGAGATCAGTGTTCTATCAGTGCATGTAGCAAAAGTGAAAGAAACATGACATGTTGTTATGTGATTCTAAGAAGAAATCTTAATCTCAGTATCCGTGCATGCCATGCCATGCAACCTTGCATTTAAGTGCAGTTAAGAATAGCACTGATTTATAGGGTGAAATGAGAGGGAAGAAAACAGCAGGAGGGAGTTAAAGTTACAACACAGTGGAGAAGTTGAGATCATAACTGGCTCTGTGATGTGGGGTTTGTGTGTGTGCCTGTGTGTGTTTGTGTTTAAGGAAGGAGAGGCGGGGAAATCAGTGTGGTCAATCTGAGGTTATTGGCACAGTCACTGAACTTGGTAAACATTGCTTTAGAGACATGTGGATTAATTGTTTGTGGCTGTTGAAAACATTCAAACTATTCAGAGGTCTTGCTGAGAATGTACAAGGTCATGTTCTTTTCTTTCTTTCTGTGGATAAAAAGAGACCATTTGAAACCAACAGACGTCTTTTATTAACATCCTTCCTGCTTTCTATTCTGCAAAGCAACTTGACATGATCATACACGTGACTTCTTCGTACCCTAGGAATCATAGATTCTTTCCTTCCACAAATGTTCGAAAAGTTTCCTGTATGTAATCCTGTGACATTTCTGAACCCCTCAGATGAGCTGCTATATCTGAGCATATACATTGCATAGCAATGTGACAGATAGGCACATCAGGGAGCCAGATGCAAACCCTACGCTTTCTCTGTAGCCTGTATGGCATCACACCAAAGTGTGTACTGCCAAAAGATAGAGAATGGCCGTGGGCTCTGTCCAAGCAAAGACTTTATGCTGCCCACACACATCTGTCGAGCGGTTACCTGAGAAAATGATAATACACAGTGACTAAGACTCTTTCCCCTCCCTGTGACGCTGACTCTAGCTGACAGGTCTCTGTTCACTTCAGCCAAGGTGGAACAATTATTTGAATTTACCTCTGGGCTTTACCTGGCACTTCTCAGAGTAGAAAGTACCTGTATGTCAGTATGGAGAGCGTCACGATCAAAGATGATGGGATTCCTTTATATTTGTTAAGGTCACGCTTGTAAAAGAGTGTTGGTCCACTTTTATTATAACTGCTACATTAGCTCTAATGCAATCAGTTGCCATCAAACATCACATCGTTAGTTTTATGAAGTCCATGTGTTTGCCTGTAAAAGAACTTCTGTTCAAAAATCATCTCCATCCAATTTGACATAGTATAATCATATGTGCCGAGAATAATTGACAAAATATATAAAGGACAAAAAGTCTAATAGATAGAGACAGAGGGGGTGGAGAAGGTGGTGAATACTTATGCAAGGCCCTATAAGTAAAATGTATATAAGCCGGTGTGATAGGTAAGCAGTAAGTTGGTGCAAAACCAGCTTTTCTAATTATAGTCATACAAATAATTTTCTAATTATAGTCATACAAATAATTGACATTAATAAATGTCAATTTATTAAAAATGACAACCATCCAACTTTTTTTCATATTTTCTTTCTTAGACGAATGTCATTGGCAACAGACTACCACAATGGATGGATCTGAATGTTATTGCATATGCCAGTAATTAAATATCTCTTCGGTAGAAAAAGTCATTGGTATGGTTGGATGGACAGATTGTACGTTGAGATATGAGAAAGTCTTTAGTTATATTTATGTCTCCATGGGATAAGCGATGCTGAGAAACTTTGCCTCATTACAAATAACTAAACAACATCAAAGAACAAATTACTAAGGCCTCTTGAAGTGAATTATATAAGCCCACCATTGCAACAGATGCCCTAAGGGACTCTTAATGTCCCTAGTGTACATAAAATAAGTTTTTACACTTTTTTAGTATTGCACATGTGCAAAACTACCAATGAAGCATTATTTTGTGCTCTTGAGTTAGCACATTAAAATGATGATTCACAATATTATACACCCTGTCCTCCATTTCTGCTGAAATGAGACATCTAAAAGATGCCCACATTAATCTTGGACAATGTTCAACAAGAGGACGTGGAGGGTAATGAGACGGAAACATCTGTGATGTTACATCCACTGTGTAATGCTGTTTGGAGACTGTGTGCATTAAGAATGGCTAAGAACAGCCAAGCATTCTCACTACTATTTTTTCCTGTTAGAGTTGCTTTCAGGGGATGTTCACATATTCCCTTGGTGTGGCTTTTAATAGAATCCAGGTAATGGAAAACAGTGACTAAGAGAGATAAGGAGAAAAGGACTGCTGAATGTATACTCCTTTGTATACTCGTGTCAAAAGATAGATACACATGTTGTTAATAGTTGGGAAAGCTACTTAGAGCACAATACTTTGTAATATATTGAATAAGGATTATAAATATCATATGCACATAATAATGCACAAAATGGTTCAAATTTATGTTTAATATTCTTGTTAATTCAAGGGGTGGAGTTTAGTTTCATGGAGTTGAATACTGTTCCCTAAATATAACTCCTCAGTATATTCATTCATTCATTCATTCATTCATTCATTCATTTATGAGATCAGTCCCCTATTGCTTGAACACTATGTTCTTGCAATGGACTATGTACATGCCAGTCCACTGCAAGACACCATACACACATTCACACACTTATTTTCACCTGGGGAAATTTAGCACACGCCTATCTGCTGGTATGTTTTTGGGAGGTGGGGGGGAGTGGAGAACCCAGAAGAAACTTATGCACAGAGGATATGCAGAGACTCTGCAAGGACAGTAACTTGAGACCTTGGAGTTACAAGGCTGAAATGATCCCCACTCTGAACATATTATTCCAAAACCATAGAGTCGATCCACCACTTCCTGTTGTAACAGCCAAAGGAAGGTTTTGTACTAGATTGTGTGGATTTGTCCATTCAGACACATGAACATTAGTGAGGTCAAACACGGATGTTTGGTGAGGAGACCTGGGGTAGGGTTTTCCACTTCATCCCAACGGTATTCAGTGGGGTTGAGGTCACCTTGATAAACCGTGTCTACATGGACCTTGTTAATTGCACAGGAGATTTCTCTACAAATATGTGCTTCCAGCTTTGTGGCAACAGTTTGGGAAGACCCATATATAGGTATGGTCAGGTGTCCACATACTTTTGACAATATAGTGTATATAACAAACTGTGCCACTTATTGTATGTGTGCATGCTAAATATAGATATATAAACCATCAATTGTCTTGGAGTGTGTACACACAGATGTCAGCGATTCTGTTTATTACAGCAGGAAGCTGTCAACAACCTTTTTCCTCTGAGAGCTACTTTTACAACAGTAAACAGTAAATATGGCCAAGAGCTTTACATAAATTTCTTTACATAGCTTATTTACATAGAACCAAACTAATCTATTGCTGTGTAAACCTTTAAGAAATATGTCAAAATCGAACAGTTATATTTTGCAATATATTATTTTAAATTCCCTTAATTAGCATGTTAATTGTTGAGTCGACTTATTTGATTTAAAACAACAGCTTTGCTGACTAGACTTATCAGCATGGTAGCTTTATTCCTAAAACTGTCTAATCCCATGCAGCTTCAAAGTCGATTGAATCTGCCATGTGTTTTCTTTATCCTCTACCTAAACTACTTCAATTTGTGCTTATAGATTTAAATTTATATGACATTTCTATGGAAGGTCTTGATTCTAGATGTGGGTTAAATGAAATGATGACCAGCTATATTGAACTGTGTGATGCACAGACATGCGGAGGAGTATTATTTGTCCGGCGAGTCAGATTTTGGTATAACACCAGGCTTGGGCATTTGTGAATTTAATTGGGATGAAATTTAAACAATTTTATTTAGTCAGTTTCATTTTTGTCCCTATTCTATGAACCTTTATGCAAGCTACTCAGAAGTGGAGCGACGTGTTGGAAATCCTTGTTATAGATGGTTTCTAATGCTGTTGTACTAGAGAATAACTTCAAAGTCATGTATACCACTATGGATAATAAAGCATCCTTGTAGCTAATTAGCTGTTTGCTACAAACACCGACCAAGTGCAACATATGAGATGCAATTTAGCTGTAAAGTAATATCTGAAAGGAAATGAACACTTCTGACTATTACATTGATTTTCATTGTCAATAATCATCTATGAAAAAGAAAAAATAATGTTCATAAATCACATTCAAATCTAGACAAGCACAAAAAATTAGAAAATACTTCCATTATCCACAAATCTTCATACAAACATTTCATTTATCTTTTTATTCTCATTTATTTCTTTATCTTTTTTCCTGCTCTGTGTGTGGGAGACTTTTACTCAAAATAGCACCTTTTATGAACAGATGAATCAACTGGGCACCTTACGCTTTAATTAAAGTTTCACGAGAACTCAGTGCTGCTGCATGGCAGTTTTGGGAAGCTTCACTTTCTCTCTTGATTAGAGTTATGTAACTCTGGTTAATACTGCATGCTCTGATGAAATAGTCATGAGAATGGAAGCTGTGCAGGAATAATGTTTCCCTGTCGGAAAACGTGAAGCATGGTGCCCTACTGATCTTTATAGATTTAAGTTCTGTCTTTAAATAGCATCCCTACAAAAAGCTGGGGTAAATCTGTCACTGTTCTTGACATTCAACAGTGCGCTTGTGACAAGGGCATAGACACCTTTAATCCTCTGAAGAAATATTGTGCAAGTCTCTGAGTGATTTTCATAAGCTTTAACTACTACAAGTCAGCCTGAAATGTTTAGCCTGAAATGTTAAGCATGTAAATTATAGAATTAAATAGATTCAAATTTACAGAAAAACTCTTTGTAGTATAGAATGCATTAATTTACTAGCAAATTGTAAATATATATAGGATTCATTGACTTGTTACACTGAATATCCAAGATAGGAGAAAACAAACAAGTGCAGGAGACAGGAGACTAACTGTTACTAAATATGAGGACACAGATTTTAAGAAGTTTTTACATTCCACATAGCATTTTCATTTTCTAATCCAACACAGAAATACCAATGTCCTGATCATTTGGTGGCACAATGTAGCAGAAATCATTGCGTTTCCAAACCCAATCAGAACTGATGATTAGTTCTATCTATTTGACAAAAATATGTGAGAGCATGTGATTCAAAGGTGATTGTTTGTAAGATCAGTTGATGTTAAATGAAATTAAAATGTAAACTGCTTATAACTATGCTAGCCAAATCATATTTTTGCCGTCACATTAGCTTATTAGCTGATTAAAATACATTGATATACCATGTATTCACTGCTGGTTAGGTGGCATTTTTAATATGTTTATGTTTTTTCAGTGATCAGGGAAAAATAGAAAAAGGAGAACAAACTGTGTAACTTGAATTAGAAGAATAAAAGTCTACCTGGACTTTACTATAATGCTGATTCTGGTCACGGACTTGTATTTATAATATACTTGCTAATCTACAATAATTAAGCAGGATTCATTTAAAAAAAAATAACATTAAGTTTGCATTAAGCTGAAATCAGCGACATGCCAGAGAGACAAACTTATCTGTGATGTATGAAGCTTGTTTTGCAGACCTTAAGTTGTACTATGGGGCATGAGTCACATTGTTTTTCTTATATAACATCCCTCCAGACTTGAGCATACAGGGCCATAGCCTCGGGAGCAGCTGAGCCCCAGTCAGTGATGGATGTTCTGAGTGCCATTTCTGTCACATTTCTCTACAACACTCTCCTTCAGTTCACTCTACCTGCTACAGAGGTGCCTTTAGGGCCATTCTTTCCGGTAGAGACTGCATTATAGATATAATATCTCAGTAGAATCCAAGAAGCTTGCTATATTACTCTTGCTATATTTGGACATTAGAGATAATTGATCAATATACTTACTTTTACAGATAGTAATGCTGTGAGTAGGCTTAAGCTGTCAGCAGATTGAAGTGTTAATCAGTTGGTTGTATAATTAACCAATATGAATTTTCCAGCCTCCTACATTTTAATCTTTAAAGCAGATTTGGGTATTCTCATTGATTCCATTGGTATGCTGCTCAGTATAATTTACTGTCAGCCCAGATTCTCTAGTAGTGTGTGTGTGTGTGTGTGTGTGTGTGTGTGTGTGTGTGTGTGTGTGTGTGTGTGTGTGTGTGTGTGTGTGTATTACTCACCAGCTGCCATCAGCCAGCTGGTTTTTGCTAGTGATAATAAATTCAGTATGTTCCCACATCTCACATTCTCTCTCTCTCTCTCTCTCTCTCTCTCTCTCTCTCTCTCTCTCTCTCTCTCTCTCTCTCTCTCTTTCTCTCTCTTCCACTTTCTCTTCTGTATGTCTGTAATCCTGGTACCCCATTTACATGATCATTCGTGGCAGTTAATGTTCACTAACATTAATTGTTCAGTATGTCACTTTAGCATGAAATCTGTTAGCATGACAACTGCTAGCATCTGAAAACAAAGGAATGTTTTGTATGTTTAGCATTTTATTGTTCATTCTGTATACAACATATGCGCTATAGAAAAGCTCTTAAAATACCACAAGCAACATAGAAGACATTATACCTTTTTATTTAATTATCGCTGTCCATATGTTTTATTCATTTCAATTCATTACACTCAAACAATTATATAGCACACTTACACTTGCACTTTTTTATTTTCTTTGTTTTTATTTTGGTCATGCAGAGGAGAAGAAAACTACAAAGGGCTTTAAAAGGGTTTAAATAACAGCACTGTCCTTGACAAGCTGCCAATCTGGCAGCAAAGATAACAGCACATACTGAGCCATGACACTTGAACTGTGCTGGTGTCTTATCAATTATTTATTGCATATCAGCATTGCAAATATGACCGACTCTGATCAAACTGCATCTTTCAAACTCAAACTCACCTAACCTGTACAACTGGGGATTGTGCTTAATTCCAGTCAGAATCAGGATTGTCATTTAACATGTGGATAGAGCTGGCATCACTGATATCAGGTTATATAAGTACCACAGATATAACTAGGGTCTTTTAGAGCATTAATAAATAAAAAAAAAGTCTTTTCAAATATGACCTCTTTGTTGTTATTGGTCCAAGGGGGTCCATCCATTTTTCCCCAGCGCTAAGCTGAAAAGGCTTTATTGATGTGATCTCATGGGTCTTCCATCCTACTCCCTGACCAGTCCTTTTGGCATCAGGATGAAAGAAGCTCCCCCATGACTAAAGCAAAGGTTGACCGGCCCCAAGCTATTGGACCCCTGCAACGAGCCAAACCATTCATTCTCTGGAGAAAACCTTATTGTATACTACTATAAAAAAAATTATGATCACTTTAATATGCACTTCATTTTATCACTAATGTGAAATCAGTGTGCATAAATTTCATGCCAGTGATTCAGAGGCAGTTAATCCGATTTCACCAGGTATGTGCATTCTCATAAAATATGGTTATACAATCTGTTATTGAAAGGCATGAAAAGTAGTCAAAAACAAGTCTAAAGGACTCTTCAATGGATGCTTTCCATTTTCATTCCTTAATATTTTTACACAAACCTGACACATATTAGACCGAATATGATTGCTGCCCCCAAACAGTCCCGCATTTGAGATGAACTGCAACCTTACACCCAATCTTTCCTATCATGTACTCAGTCCGACATTTGAACTTGATTGCATAACTGTAGTCCTAGCTTGTGTGGGACTGCCTTTGGACAGGAATGTGCTGTTTACTTAAAGGGATGTGGGATGTGTGACTGTGAAAACTTAGATGCAAGACAAGAGCCATCTTATACAAACTCTCTCTCTATCTCTTTCTCTTTCTTGCTCTCTTTCTCTTTCTCTCTCACTCCCGTCTACCCCGACACAGGATATTGCCTTATTTGGTAACTGTCATTTGTTTCAGTTGGCTGTCTCAAAAGGTGGATAACTTTCACTAGCAAAAGGTGACACGAGGGAACATTAAATTTTGGGCTTCAGTGCTATCAGAGAAGTTATTTTAATCCTCTGCCATTTCACCGAAGGACAATACCTCACAAGTCTTAGTGTTTCCATGGTGACATGACTCACAATAACTCTTTGATGGTACCTGTGCCAGCTGGGAGATGTCTCTCGGCAGCCATTTCACGCTGTTTGTTTGCCAAACAGCACTCTGTTTAGTGGCTCCAGTGCTTCACAAATAACACCCCCCGAATAACTTGCCATTAAACACAGTAGGGAACAACCAGGCTATTGTGTGCCTTTAACACTCTTAATATAAATCTTCAAGAGCAAATATGGACTTTAATTACTGTGTGAAGAAGGAGCATTAAGATATAGTTATTATCAAGCTATGATGTCATGGACTCTATTTAAAGCAGGACAGTTGTCTTTCTCCCTGGTCATGACATGTTTAACAGTGATTATGGGAGTTGATGTATCAATAATGTGTACCTGCATGTAAATACACGCACACACTCACACATATGCATGCAGACTCACACAAATAATTGCCCACACCTACACAGTGCTTCTGTATTGTTATATGAGCAGCTTATTTGCCCCCTACACTACACATTCCTCATGCAGGCCATGATGGGGAGTTTTCAGAAAGCAGTGCATTTCACAGCATATGAGGTGAGGGAACACCTGCTCATGTTAGTTGGTGACAGCACTGCATTGTGTATAATCTAAAACTCTTTACATGACAGTGTTCTTATTATTCTTCCAGGGTCCAACTGTTTGGTTCTTGTATAAAGAGGCATGATTTACTCATTCATATAGCTTCAATATCCTGGTCAGTGTTGCAGTGGATCTGTAGCCTGCCCTGAGAACACCCAGATAATCGTATGTTACACATACAAAACATGCACACATGTCATACACATATTTATAGATCAGCAGGGACCCTGAATTTGTAAGGCAACAACACTACCCAGTGTAACACTGTGCTGCACTAGATTTATTTATACACATGCTTTTTAAAATTATTTCTAGTTAATTATTGCTAAAGGTCATTCAGTGATTAAATAACAAAAGGAAAAATGAATATTCGATTTATAAAAAAAATAGTTAAATGGTTATGCCCTGCTGTTAAGATGCAGAAAGATAAAGACCTGCTACAATTACATGACTCATACAGTGACTCTGACACAGCAAGATTTATCATAAGTAGATAAATCAAGCACAGAATTCAGATCTTGCCTTGACTGAAACGACTGTTCTTAGCAAACATTATAATAATCTGAAACATAAAATCTATGAAAATGACTCAACTTATGAATGCTCAACTTATACTTTAAGTATATTGTAGCTGGGTTTATGATCTGCTTTGTTAGAAAGATCCTAAAATGAATCTCACGTTTCTAAATGGCAAAATATGATGCATAATGCTTTGACCTGTAGTGTCACTAAACTCCCAGTACATTACAAAATACAACTTATGGACACTTCGGACATGGCCATAATTTGCAACAGAGCACTGTATTTGAGGAACAAAAGCATTACTAAAATGCAAATTAGGCCTATTTCCACTATACAGTACCTTGCAAATGTATTCATACCCACTGAACCTTTTCACATTTTGACACGTTACAACCACAAACAAAAATGTATTTTATTAGGATTTTATGTGATAGACCAACACAAAGTGGCACATAATTGTGAAGTGGAAGGAAAATGATAAATGGTGTCCAAATTTTTTTTACAAATAAATATCTGAAATGTGTGGCATGCATTTGTATTCAGCCCCACTGAGTCAATACTTTGTAGAACCACCTTTTGCTACAATTACAGATGCAAGTCTTTTGGGGTATGTCTCTACCAGTTTTGCATATCTAGAGAGTGAAATTTTTGCCCATTCTTCTTTGCAAAATAGCTCAAGCTCAGTCAGATTGGATGGCGAGCGTCTGTAAACAGCGATTTTCAAGTCTTGACACAGATTCTCAATGCTTTGATCTAAACCATTCCATTGTAGCTCTGGCTGTATGTTTAGGGTCATTGTCTTGCTGGAAGGTGAAACTCCACCCCAGTCTCAAGTCTTTTGCAGACTCTAACTGGTTTTCATCTAAGTTTGCCCTGTATCAACTCTGACCAGCTTCCCTGTCCCTGCTGAGGAAAAGCATCCCCACAACATGATGCTGCCACCACCATATTTCACGGTGGGGATGGTGTGTTCAGGGTGATGTGCAGTGTTAGGTTTCCGCCACACATAACGTTTTGAATTTTGTCCAAAAAGTTCTATTTTGGTCTCATCTGACCAGAGCACCTTCTTCCGGGATTTCTTATGGCTTTCTTTCAACAATGGCTTTCTTCTTGCCACTCTTCCATAAAGACTAGATTTGTGGAGTGCACAACTAATGGTGGTCCTGTGGACAGATTCTCCCACCTGAGCTGTGGATCTCTGCAGCTCCTCCAGAGTTACCATCAGCCTCTTGGCTGCTTCTCTGATTGATGCTCTCCTTGCACGGAATGTCAGTTTAGGTGGACGGCCATGTCTTGGTAGGCTTGCAGTTGTGCCATACTCTTTCCATTGTCGGATGATGGATTTTACAGTGCTTCGTGAGATGTTCAAGGCTTGGGATATTAATTTATAATCTAACCCTACTTACCCTAAAATTCTCCACAACTTTATCCCTGACCTGTCTGGGGTGTTCTTTGGTCTTCATGATGCTGTTTGTTCACTAATGTTCTCTAACACACTTCTGAGGGCTTCACAGAACAGCTGTACTTATACTGAGATTAAATTACACACAGGTGCACTCTATTTACTAATTAGGTGACTTCTGAACACAGTTAGTTTCACTGGATTTTAGTTAGGGGTATCAGAGTAAAGGGGGCTGAATACAAATGCACACCACACTTTTCAGATATTTATTTGTAAAAAAAATTTGGACACCTTTTATAATTTTCATTCCACTTCACAATTATGTGCCACTTTCTTTCGTTCTATTTTTTAAAATCCCAATAAAATACATTTTTCTTTGTGGTTGTAACATGTAAAAATGTGGAAAGGTTCAGTGGGTATGAATACTTTTGCAAGGCACTGTATAATAGCCAGTAAAATTGACCACCACAAGGTGCAGATGGATTTAAAGTCTGTCTCTCATGTGCTGTGTGTATTCAGATTCCCTTTGCTTAATTTAACAGGAAACCATAGGTGGCTCTACAAGCTGTGTAAGATATCACTTGTACCTCATAAGGGCTCTTCAAGAATGCAAAATGAATTCAGAAATAACACCTTCCACACACAAGTCTATTAACCTCAACAATAAAAGCAGAAAATTGTGGGCCATAATGAAATAATGAAGGCATAATTCAGCGTTAATCACCCATAATGTGCTTCTGCAAGGAGGTTGTGTCCTAAAAACAGTTGGAATGTTCAATAACATAAAGACCGCAGTTATGCAACCATATGCATAAACACGTAAGCAGTGTGACATTTAAGTGCTGACAAATAAAACTTTACAACGTCCCAGTATTTTTAAGAGTTAAAATATCCTTTAGTATATAAGTATTAATTTTCTTTATTTTCATGAAGGGTGTCTATCATGAAACCCTCTATTTATGGATATTTTAAGTAAATGAAAATTATGTAGTCGCATTCTGTTATCACTTCTTCTGTATTTACCGCTATATTGTATAATGATCCTATAGAGCTATTACATATCACAAAACTGAATGAAACAAGACATTCCAGATTCAGTTTGAGGAGAATCTAATGTGTAAAGTAATTTCTTCCTCAGGTTGTCAGAAATTAGAGACAGATGTGAATAGGTTATATAGAAGAAGACTTCCTATTAAACTTCTATATATAGCATATTGGATTATTAGACAGCTGTAGCAGACTAGCAGCCATTGTCTAGCCATTGTTTTATATTCTGCATGTGAGACTCTGGTCTCACACTTTTCAAAGTATCCTATCGACTCACAGATCAAACCATGGCTTAAACTCTGAAACTGCTAAACATGGTGTTATCACTGATAATTGAATACTATTTCTGTAACTATGGTGTGTCTTTTCTAATGTGTGACAATGATCAATAACTAAACTAAATATAAATTTCAGTTGTGCTGAATTGTTCATAGCCTGGAGTTTATGTGTATAAATGTAATTCAGTTAGGATGGCTTTTATGCTTTTTCAGATATTGGAACTTTACAGTTTTGATTTGACTAAGAAAAATATTATAATCCAGGGGGAACTACTGAATGAGCTTTGTTGAATTCCAAAGGATAACTGCAATGAAAGGTGAGCATTGTTAGACTTATAACAAGATTTATACTATTACACTTTATTGTAGATTTTAATTATTAAAAGGTGTTTGTACTGTAACGTGAAACATATACAGTATTTTGCATAAAGCTATAAATCTGTACTATAAATCTTAGTGTTAATTGCTATAAGTCTATCTGGCTAATGTTAATCTCCAGTAAATCTCCCCACTTTGTTGTAATTGTGATTATAGTAAACAGACTAATAGGCCTGTTGCTCTGTGGCCCCCCACGGTGGGTTGATGTGTGCGCATGATCCGATCACAAGGCGCTCGTGAGCTTGACAGTCGCAGTGAGTTCGCACTGAGAGAGACGCAGAAAGGAGAAGAGAGGAGTCTTGGGAGGTCGTACTTTATGCAGCGCCAAACTATAACGGATCGGATAGAACTGTGTCTGAAATGCATTGTTTAAGAGATTTACGCGCGACTTTTAGGAGCTTTGGGAATTAAAACGAGACGCGCGCTCTTGCGGTTCAGAACGCTGGACAGCGAACTCATCTTGCGCTTTCTTACACTTTTTTGGAGTTGATATATGCGCTATTATAAGGAGATTAAAAAGGGTAAACTCATGAGGAATCATGGATGTTCCCAAATGTTTCCGATCACCGGGCTTGGGTGCAACTCAACGAGACTTCTAAAGTGAGACATGGACTTGGCGGAGATCCTGCTAGCACTTTTCATCGTCGTGGTTGCGACGGTCTCCTTGTTGTCCAACTTGCTAGTTTTGCTATGTTTCGCGCACAGCAGCGAGATACGAAGGCAGGTGCCGGGCATTTTCACGACGAACTTGTCCTTTTGCAACCTGCTCATCACCGTGCTGAACATGCCGTCGACGCTGGTCGGGATCGTAAAGGACCAGCAGCCTTTCGGGGACTGCCTGTGTCGCGCGGTCAGCTTCCTAGACACATTCCTGACAGCCAACGCGATGCTAAGCATGGCGGCGCTCAGTATCGACCGCTGGATCGCCGTGGTCTTCCCGCTGAGCTACTCGAGCAAGATGCGGTGCCGGGACGCGCTGCTGATGGTGTGCTACGCGTGGCTCCACTCGCTCGCCTTCTCCGTGGTGGCGCTGCTGCGCTCCTGGCTCGACTACAGCCGCGCGTACGCATCCTGCACCTTGCGCCTGAACGCCGAGAGCTCCCGCACAGATTTCGCCGCCTTCACCGTGGCCTTCCACGGCGCCAGCTTTATGCTCTCGCTGCTCGTGTTGTGCGTGACTTACTTAAAAGTGCTCAAAGTCGCACGCTTTCATTGCAAAAGGATCGACATTATTACCATGCAGACGCTCTTCTTGCTTGTTGATATACACCCAAGGTATTCATGTCGTTTCTTCATATAGCTTCTGCACATTATGTTTGCCATTCTTCTCGGGAAATTTCTCATTGCATTCAATTTGTTTTGCAGCGTTAAACAACGTTGTTTGGCCGAGCAAAAGCGGAGGAAACAGCGCGCGACTAAGAAAATCAGTATATTTATTGGATCATTTATTATTTGTTTCGGTCCCTATGTTATAACCAGGTAGGTACTGTACTATTCAAATAAAAATAAAGGTTTAACTTTGTGACGCTCGGAAACAATGTACTTTCATCAGAACAGAATTCTGAAGAAACGCCTATAAATATATTTTACTGTTAAAAGTCTATTAAATGCTGCTTAATTGCGTCATTTAACTGAGCCTGTTTGTGACGTAAACGCACCCCATAAAAATCCGCACTTCTAAGAATAGCCGGTGTGACAGAGGTGATAGGACAAAATCCTATCAATAATTTCTGTTTCTCTGGGGATTTGCACTTTATGATGCCTTTAATACTCTTAAAGCATCCTAGAATATTCTTCCACTCTAGTTCCACCCTTTGTTTCTGTAATTCCTGCTGCCTTCTCTTCTCACCCCAAATTATCAACCCAAATTATGTACTATTATAATTACAATGAAGACGAGTGTAAGTCTGGCCCTGGCAACTGGTTCTAATAGTTTATTGTGTTAGCATTTGATTTTGTCTCCTTTCTTTCCCCTGACTGTTATTGAGTCGTTAATGGTTCCTGCACTCTGCTTTCTAGGCTGACAGAGCTTCTTCCCTTTGTGGATATCAACCGATACTGGGGTATCATCAGCAAGTGCCTAACATACAGCAAGGCAGCTTCAGATCCCTTTGCATATTCCCTCTTGCGCCAACAGTACAAGAAAGTGCTTGTAACAGTGACCAATCGGCTATTGAAACGTGATTTACACCCTTCCTCTGGACACAACAGCTCACTGGACACAGAAAATGACTACTGTCTCCAAAGAATCAGCTAATGACATTTTCCTAACACTGCAACAAGTAAAAATTCTAATGCTTAGATGTATGAGAGAGACAAAAAGTGGGAAAGTGATTCAGAGAGAGAGAGAGAGAGAGAGAGAGAGAGAGAGAGAGAGAGAGAGATTATCAATTAAATTTAGATGGAGATGCAGACTGTTTGATGCACATGAAGATATATGGACTGGACAGCAATGATTAATGTGGACAAAGGCAATATGTGACTATGTGGCCATGTGCTCTGTTCACAACACACACACACATCAAAGACATCAGAAGATGATAATTAAACCTCAGCAGACATACAGACACTGCTGATCCATCATCTGCAATGTGTGTGTTTTCTTTTCAAGTTTATATTTTCCCCAGATTATCAGTTCAGTGGAGAGTGATATGATCTGTCCTGAACTATGTGCCATGCACTTGCATGCACAGTATGTTTATGGAATTGCTGAATCTCTCAAAATGGATAAAAATGTGTTTTAATTGTTAGATGTTTCTACTGATAGACAACCAGGTTATTTACATATTACAAACTGCCTCTTGTTCTAAATTTAGTGTGAATCTTTATGAATTCACTCATTTATAAATCCAGATCAGTCACTGGAAAATACTGCACTTTGCTCTCATAAATTATTTGTAACTATTAGTTGCCAAACAGCTAAAGTAAAACATAGTATGTATAACAGGTTGTAACTGAATGTACTAGATTCTTTTTACAGCAGCATATTGTGCACATTAAGTTGTTTTTACAGATAAACATAGTGTATATATGTTGCACAATATGAAGTAATTTATAATATAAATTATGTTGTTTTTTCAGCAAGGCAGGTTTGTGGTATTGGGAGTTATGGACTTATAAAATGATAATGAAGTGATTTATACAGCCATATTCATGTTGGTTAAGTTATACATGTACTGTTTTGTGAACATAGTGAAGGAAAATATATATAAAGCTAAATGAAGCTGTGAAGTATTTTAAGTTAATGCATGCCTCCAATAAATAATACAAAAACACAGTGGCCAACATCCATTCAAAAGCAAAAAATACATTTGTGCCAGCTTGCTCCCATGGAGTCTATTCACCTATCAGTGTAAAAAAATAAATTAAAAATGAACACTGCTTTATACACACTTAGTGGTTAAAGCTCCACAATGATGTGGAGAAGCAAATGATTGGAGATGATGACTAATACGGAGAGTCTCTCAGGTTAATGGTCAAGGCATGAAAGCCTGCTGATCTTTCATGCTAAATTCTATTTTCGTCCCAACCGAGAAAATACCTTTCTTAGTAAATGCAATAAAAACAGAAGGCTATTAGAACTGCCAGTTCTGGGGTTGACATTTAACATTATACATTATTTTTGCTTGAAGGGACTGGAAGATATTTATCATATGACTGAGTTTTTGCCACATGCCAGATAGAGCATAATCATTTTGCCTGGTACTGTTATTCCTGATACATTCTTGTTATATTGCCATGGATCTTCAGACAGTAAATAACCATAAGAATCCATTCAGAATGGAAAATCATTTTGGTCCAAATAACCCTATAAAACATACTTTAAAATAGTTTCCAGGGAATTTTTATCCATTTGGAATAGGAATTCTGCTCTTTTAGATATATACTGGTCCTGAAATATCTTTCAGTGTGAAATATCTTTCAATGATTTGGGCTTTAAGTGCTATTTAAGGATTAATTGGGCAGTTAACAAGACTTTTATTTAGTATAATATCTCATACTTACACATTGTTGTCAGGTTTAATATAGAACCTTAAAAGGAACCTTTGTAAATTATACATTTTCTAAGAGGTTTCATTATTAAAGGGTAGTGGCAATCATTTTGGACCCAGTATAATTTTTAGCATTTTTAATTAAACTTTAATCAGGTGTAGATGATTTTAATTTAACATGCAGGTTGAATGATGCTAAGCTTTGGGTATTTTCACTTGATTTATGGTGACCTTTGCTGCCAAGTGTCTATTTGAGTTCTGCATGAAACCTGTGAAAATATGATGAACTTCATATATATATTTCTGCTCCTAAATTACATGCTGAATTAAATTAAAAAAACATTTACAAAAAAAAATCACCCGGTTTTCACTGCTTCATGCCAGTCTCTCTTTAGTCTTCCTTTACAGGGCATCACAGTGTAAGTGGATAAAATCACCATACGTTTTAGACCATTGTTTCGTTTTGTGATGCAGTTTAATGTTGTCTTTAAGAAGGACCTTCATACAATTGTGGTCCATAAACTCGCCTCATGTGAAGTTTCACCCAAAGTCGTTCAGCTGCTTGGCAACGCCCCAAAAACTCAGCAAGGCACGTCGGAAAGTGGACAGCAGCGACACGTGAGTGTTTTTCCTCTTCATTTATTCTCCTTGTGTAATCTGAGAGTGCTGTACAGTGCTGTGCTGAGTGGAGACATTAACAGCCCTGAGTTTGGTAACAGTGCGCACTTGGAACCGACACACTTTTACACTTTACTAACTTGATGGCTATAAAACTATGCAAAATGAGAAGTTTTTGGACGTTTCTTTTCGCCAGCGTTTTGGGAAGAGCTACGTGGGGTTTCCCACGGACATGTAAACCTGGCAGCTATTCTCAAGGTTAGTCAACGAACTTTAATATAATACGAGACTTTAGGTGTAGTGCATGTACAGTTCCAAAGACCTGAAAGAGCTGATAGTTTGGGGTCAAGCTGAACAGATTTATAGTTGGAAGTGCATATAAATACAGGATGTTTGCATATGTTTATAGTTAATGGATGACCCACAATTCCCTGTATATATGCGCACTGCAAAAGTTGGTGTAAAGATATGGCTTTTACACGCTATGAAGTGCACCATGTTACATACAGAGCCATTTGGAAATCAGGCAACAATTTAATTTACTGTTTTTTACGCCATCTAGCGTTTTACACCATATAATTCAGATTTTTTTTTTTATTAAATAATTATTTTCTCCCACACAGGAAGGTGCAGAACTCATCAAGATGACCAACGTGAGTTAACAGTGTTGTGTGTTTGTCTGTTCACGTACATTTTACACGTGGTTATGCTAATAATATGTGATCACATATGTGAGAACACGTGACGTGTGAATAATATGACCACGTAAAAATGGGAGATGAATGAATTTGATTCGACTAACTGACAATAAATCTTATTTGTTCAGTAAGCATTAGGTGCTCCAAAAAAAAATCGTGTAATATAAAAATTACACGTGTGAAAAATCGTGTAGTTCAAAACTAAAAGGTGAAACGTTTATGAATCATGTTATGATTGACAAAGTCGTGTGATTTTGTTTTTGTGACAGGTGTACAGAGTAGTAGAAATATAGGGGACTAAATTTATAATGTCACTTTATTAGAAACAACTGAACAGGTCAAGAGCTTCAGCTGATTTTCACATCAAACATCACAATTAAGAAAAAGTGTGAGTTCTGTGGCAAGGATGTTGGTGATAGATGGTCTGATTTGAGTATTTCAGAAGCAACTGATCTCATGGGATTTTTTTTATACACAACAGTCTGTAGAGTTTACAAAGAATTGTGTACAATGCAAAAAAAATAGAGACAGTTCTATGGGTGGAAAGCCTGGTTGATAAGAGAGATCTGAGAAAAATGTGCAGATTGACTTCAAGCTGGATGATTTGTGATGTTGTCTTCTGTTGTTGTAATCATCTGAAAATGTCAAATCATATTCAAAATTTATTTGTCATAAACATAATCATACATAGAAAAACATACAATGAAATTGCTTATTACAACTGTCTGTGTATAAAAATTTACTAAAAATAGTTTTTAAAAAAAGGTATTTTAAATGTAGAGATGTAAGCTAAAATGATATAGATTAAAAAGGGAATTAAAATGGAATTTGGCTGTACAAGTAAAAGTCATCATCAGCCCTGTGCAGTATTGCATCTCACAGCAACTCAGCATTATACATCTGAGTCACCAGTGGCTTCAAAGTTTGATGTGTGTTCCTGGATGCTTTTCTGCTCACCACCATTGTAATGAGTGCTTATCTAAATTACTATATCCTTCCTGGCATGTCAAACCAATCAGTCATTCTCCACTGAGCTCTCTTATCACCAATGCGTTTCAGCCTTCAGACTCTCCACACACAGGATGTTTTTGCACCATTCTTTGGAAATGCTAGAGAACATTATGTGTGCTTTTCAGAGTGACAGAGATCACACCTTTTTCCCATTCTGATCTGTTGACATTTACTGAAGCTTTTGACTTGTAACTGCATGGTTTTATACATAGTGCTAATGCCACATGATTGGCTGATCAGGTAACTGCATAAATGAGCAGCGGTACAGGTGTTACTATTAAAGTGGATAGTGAGTGTATATAACACACCACGAACATAAATTAATGTGTTTATCATATAGATGTTAACATTAACATCTGTAAGAAAGCCTGTTTTGTGAATGTGTTCACCTGACCAAACAAAATTGAAATGAAACACCTGTAAATATCTGTTATTTTATTGTTTTAAATTGATTTTTTTTTCCCTGTAAGACAAAATGGAAGCATGTTTGTCCAGTAGTCCATTTTCATACTGATATATACAACTAAGCATCAGGGCCATAATAAGACTTAGGTCACATCATCAGTGCTTAGTCAGAGAAATGGGAACCAGTTATGATGGAACACACATGCTTACTAATGCACATTGTACAGCCATAATACAGATATCCCAGGAAAAGCCATAGTGTTTACTGTCTACTGTTTATGGGTCTATGATGTAAGCAATTCAGAACAGGCATTATAATATATTTGCACACAGATAACTACCTATACTGAAAAGTACTTGAATTTTAGTTACTACTAATGTTATATTTTGTGTTTTTCTTTTATTTGTCTAGCCAAATGTACAGAAATCATGTTGACATACTGTAAAGATATGCCCTACTCCACCACCATGTATCCTAACCTCCTGGATCAAAAAAGTCGCGTTGAGGCTGAACAGAGTGTGGAGTATCTGCTTCTGAATGTAGTTCATTCAGTGCTAAATGGGGAGTGCAATCCAGATATACGCATGCTTGGCTGCTCCATCATAGCACCGCGCTGTGAGAACAGTAAGATCCTGAAGCCCTGTCGTAGTACCTGCGAATCTGTGCACAAAGCCTGTGACCACATGTTTGAGCGCATTGGAATGGCCTGGCCCTACTATCTAGACTGTGACCGCTTTTTTGTTAGTGAAGAGGAGGGCTGCTATGACCCACTGGAAGGCCTGAGAGGTAATGTTTAATATGATTGTTTCCTATTTTGTATGAACTTTCTTTATCCTTCTTTCTCCTTTGGGTGCACAAAAAAGAAATTCTTATAATAACCTGATTGAATAAATGTGCATACTCCTTAAACTAATTTTATTCCGCTCTTTTCTGCAAAAATTCTTCAGAGCTATCAAATTGAATCGGGCCTCCTGTGCATTGTCCTGTTCAAGTCATTTCATTTTAAATAGGATTTAGATCTGTACTTTGAATGGGCAGGATTCCAAATATGTTGATATTTTTCAAGTCACATCAGTTGATCTGGGTTTGTGTTATGAAAGTTCCAACTGTCGAACTAATGCTTGCAGGTTTAGTAAGAAATAGATGGATATTTGGAGCTATTAATAATTTCCTCTATCTTGAATATTGACTTAGTCCCAGCCGAATAGAAGTAACCCCATAGTATGTTACTACCACCACCATGCTTTAATGTTGGTATGGCGTATACCAAATATACAGATCGGTAAAAAATTAAGAGACCACACCAAATTATCCTTAAATCAGCATCTCAGTATGGCAGCCATTCCATTCCAGTGGCTGATGAATTCCAGCACAGGCACACCTCATTCTGCTTAATGAAGTACTGATTAAGTGATTACCTGAATCAAATCTTTTTTAACAAGGAAAAATATAAAATCCACTGCTGTTGTCATCACTTTCCTATTTCAAGAGGACCAGCTGGATGGCAAAAAGTGTGCTACTAGTACCTCAAAAGTAACTGGAGTCAAATAATATCTATTGACAATGCCAAAAGAGTTGAAAAGAAAAGTTTTAAGTGAAGAAACGAAGGGTTCAATTTTGGCTTTACTGGCAAAGAGATACAGTGATTGTCAGGTTGCTTCCATCCTTAAAATTTCAAAGACAGCGGTTTATAAGAACAAATATACAGATAACAAATTTAAAGACTGGCAGAGGGACGATAATGACTCTCCATTGATCAGGATAACCACTAACTTATTAGAATGTTACTTAACAATTGTAGGATGACATCAAGTGACCTACAAAAAGAATGGCAAATGACAACTGGGGTGACGTGGACAGTGAGGACTGGCTGAAACAGGCTTGGATTGGACGGTAGAGGACTGGAGTAAGGTCATCTTCTCTGATGAGTCCAATTTTAAGCTTTGCCCAATACCTGGTCATCTAATAGTTAGATGGAGACTTGTAGAGGCCTACAAGGCTCAGAGTCTCACACCCAATGTGAAATTTGGTGGAGAAACGGTGATGATCTGGGGGTGATTCTGCAAGGTTATAATCTGACACATTTGTCTTTATAAAGTTAAAAATCAAGCCACTTACAAGGTTGTCCTGGAAGAAAACTTCCTTCTGCTCTGACAATGTTCCCCAACTGTTGGATTGTTTTTTTCTATCAGGACAATACTCCATGCCACACAGCCAAGTCAATCAAGGTGTGGATGGAGGACCACTACATTAAGACTCTGTTATGGACTGCCCAATCTCCAGACTTGAACCCCATTGAAAACCTCAGGAAGGTGATCAGGAAAAAGATGTATGGTCACAAGCCATCAAAAAAAAGCTGAGTTGCTGGAATATTTGTGCCAGAAGTGGCATCATGTCATGCCAGGAAAAAATCAGGTTTAATCTACCAAATATTGATTTTTGTGTCCTTTACCTAACTTTAAACACTAGTATTTGGTTGTTTAAAAATGAATATGATATTGTTTTCTTTGTAGTATTTGAGGTCTGTGAGAAATGTTGTCAGTAGTTTATAGAATAAAACAAACATGTTTATTTTACTCAATCACATACATATAAATAGTAAAACCTGAAAAACTGATCATTTTGCAGTGGTCTTTTAATTTTTTCCAAAACTGTAGCTTATAGAATTATACCTAAATAATCTACATTTCATTGGACCGTAACACATTTTGCCACATAGTACTGGCAAAATCTAAATGGATTTGGATCTATTTCTTTTTTGTGAGAACGTGCTTGTGTCTAGCAACTCTACCCCCAGGTATTCCTGCATCTTCTTGTTGCCATAGTTTTTTTGGCAGGCTGTTTTTAGTCTTGTCTTTTCATTAATTTCAGAAATTAATGAAATGTATTTGCATTGCATATATACTATTGTATAGGCATTGTATATATAATGCTTTGATATTTATTTTCTGTCTCTCTCCCGGTTGATACCTTTTAATTATGAGATTTTGTACATGCTTTATGAGCACTTTGTGGACCACTACAAATATTAAAACCTTCAGAAACAGCTGATCTTTATTTGTGTTTAAACAGAATCACTTCATTAATGACAGATGTATGATAGTTGCATTTGAACATTTGAATATGAATGTGATTGGTTAATACTACTACATTACACATTTTATAAGAGACTGCACACTTATGCAACCTGGATATTTTATGAACTTTTTTCCTAAAACCTTTCTTTTTGTTTTTCACTCAGTTTTTGGTTCCTGATCATAGAAGGTTTCATATAGAACCATTTTAGGAAGTAGAGAGCACTTAACCTTTATTTTCTATAATTGTTAAATCAGCTGATTTCATGATTGAACACGATTATTTCGACCAATATGCAAATTGAGCACAACCATGATATTCAAAATGTGAACCTGTAATAAAGGCTCAAAGGAGTCTGAATGCAGAAAGCAGCTTTGAAATTGGAAATTGATAAACCTTAAAGTTAAAGGTGACTTTCCTTTTTGATCCGAATTCACATGAATAACAAGAACTACATTTATATACATCTTTCTGTAGTAATCAACTAACACGTATCTCTTCAAGTCATTTCACCTGCTCTGCTGTTTTGTATTACTATACATGCATGTTTATCTTGGCTCATCTAAACTAACACACTATGCAACTCAGATTGTGGTATCTGCTATGTCCATTAGGAATTTCTATTTTACTTATTTTATTTGAGTTAAAAAAAAAAAGTAAAAAAACTGATACATTTACATGCAATGTACAATTTAAGCCAAAATTTTGATGTGGACCCCTGAGGGTCACACCCATGTGGTTCCTCCCAAACTGTTAAAAGCATACGGTTTCCAGGAATCTCTTTGAAAACTGTAGCATTACGATTTCCCGTCACTGAAAATAAGAGACCCAGATCTAGTTCTATAAAGACATGGTTTCCAAAGTCTGAGTGGAAAATCTCCAAACTCGATTTAACCAAAAATATGAACAGGCACATTCCCAGAGCTTTCTTGCTTTGATGCCATGTTTCTATGTTTATACAACTCTTGGATTTTTTTCTAAACTTTTTAAACTCTTTTATTTAAAGAGAACGTGGAGACTGAATTGGATAGCATTCCAGTAGAGGCCTCATCAGTAATCCCATTCACGTATCACTCCAACACGGAGATGTTCGCCATCCTCAATAAGACAGCAGAAGAATGCGCTCACATTTCAAGGACATACAGCATTGGACAGAGTGTTGAAAAGAAAGACCTGCTGGTAATTGAGTTTTCAAGCAACCCTGGAGAGCATGAACTATGTAAGTGATACAAAAGCAATAGCAGTAAGATGTTTCAGTAAATGCAGCGGAGCAGAAATAAAATTTATCATCTTGCTCTGTAGAGCACAACCCCTAGTCTGCATTTAATTTTACCAGGGGTACTTTAAAAACTCTCCAAACACAACACTATTAACACACAACAACAACTTTTGTTGATGACATATACCACTAAAATATTGGATGATTCTGGCCTTTGAGCTAGCTGTTTTATGTCTTCTCTTGTTTGGTAAGTGGAGCCAGAGGTCAAGTACATTGGTAACATGCATGGAAATGAGGTGATCGGCCGAGAGCTGCTGATTTACTTGGCTCAGTACCTGTGCTCTGAATATCTGTTGGGAAATACAAGGATCCAGACTCTCATCAACACCACACGTATCCACATTTTGCCCTCCATGAATCCTGATGGCTACGAGTTAGCTCTTTCTGAAGAGCAGAGAGGTTCAGACTCAGAGTATGATGAGGTGAGAGGCTATTAAGTCTCATGTAATGTGTTTACTATCGGTTAACAAAAGTTCTCATTTTCTTCTTTATATCCAGATAGAGGAAGGGATTCTTTCTGTATTTTATTGTATTAACTTGTTCAGTCAAGCCATATAAAGGTGTCTAGTATTTCAGCCGTCCTACTTGTCCTACTTTTTATCTAATGCCTTCTATTAGAAGCATTTCTATAACCGCAATGATGTAACCTTAGTCCTAATGTCTGTAGCTTAAGAAGATAGTTTTACATACATGTCTTTGTCTTGACAGAGGTATAAAATGTTGTTTTGTTAGACAAGAAATACAACTTATTAATAAAATAGCATTTTGAGAGTTCATGATGCCTTTGAGGTAAACCACTGAGGGACGCATGGATTTCACCCAATGGTTTACAAGAATTTGCAAGTACTAGGCACATGTGGTTTTAATCATCTCTACTCCAAAAACACTATTAGTGAGTACTTTACAAGAAACTTTAAAACCATTGTCCCAATAACAAATTTAATTATTGTCATATTAAATTTACAGGATGCTGTATACTCTAGCCACGCGGCTGGCCGTTACAATGCCCAAAATATAGACCTCAATAGAAATTTCCCAGACTTGACTTCTTCTGTCTACAACCAGCGTAGACTCAAGTACTTTCGCAATGACCATATTCCCATCCCAGACTCATACTGGCTTGGTAAGGTAGGAGTTCTTCTATCATTATATAAAAAAGCACCACAAAATACATGTTATCTATATACAATATCATTTAATATCAAAATATAATTTGAAATTTGAAATTTTAAAGATTTCATTTATGTAAATAGGTGCATCAGAGTATAATGCGTGGGTGTCTGTGTCTATATAAAGGTTGCTCCAGAGACATATGCTGTTATGAAATGGATACGGTCCATTCCATTTGTTCTGTCTGCTAGCTTTCATGGAGGAGACCTGGTGGTGTCTTACCCTTATGACCTCTCAAAGGATCCTTTCCAAAAGAACTTGTTCTCTCCTACTCCAGATGAGCAGGTGACTCTTTGCAGCTAATTGGCAAATTTCATCACTGCACTGTTGTAACACTTCCATGAATAAGTACTAGTTGCAAACTGCAGCAAGCCAAGTGATGCAACGCAAACAATACAAAACTCAATACAAAATACAGTTGCAGCAGTGTTACACAAGATATTTGAATTGCAGGTTTTCAGGCAGTTGGCCAAGATTTACGCAGATGCCCATGCTACAATGTCTAGC
Organism: Tachysurus vachellii; assembly: GCF_030014155.1. Lineage (NCBI taxonomy): Eukaryota > Metazoa > Chordata > Actinopteri > Siluriformes > Bagridae > Tachysurus > Tachysurus vachellii. Next base: position 12,225,317 of record NC_083466.1, on the reverse strand, counting down.
CCAGACACAGACAGGTGTGGTGGCAACTTTGCTGATAAAGAGGGGACTGTGAATGGGGCTCAGTGGTACAGCATACAAGGAGGTAAGCATGATAAAAATACATTATAGGCTATTAATTTAATGAATGTTGCCATGGGCAGGTTAATATAACATTAATTCTTACCCTTTCATTTTGTATGGCAGGGATGGGAGACTTTAATTACCTCCACACAAACTGCTTTGAGATAACAGTAGAACTGGGCTGTGACAAATTTCCAGCAGAGGACGAAGTATATGCAAGCTGGAAAGAAAATAAAGAGGCTCTCTTGACTTTCTTGGAGTCGGTAAGATAATTATTGCATGCAATTTTTATATTTCTGCAATGATTATAATAATAATAGTAAAATAAAAGTTTATTATTATTATTATAATCATTGCAGAAATATAAAAATTGCATGCAATAAAATGCACAATATGTAGTTCATTGGATATATAAAATGCCAGTTTGTAAAAAGCCTTTTAAATCTATAATATTCATATATATATATATATATATATATATATATATATATATATATATATATATATATATATAGTATATTTTATATTTTTTTTATAGTTACTTTAGTAACTTTTCTCAACAAGGCCACTAGGTTCAGTCTTGTTCACTTTTCCCCCTTATGCATAAGAATCCTGAAGTCTGAAATCTCAGAATTCAGAATTGCACAACCATCAGTGCACATGTTTCAGGTAGGCATTTTGGGGCAGATAGTGGGAAATAAAGCAGATAGTGGGAAATAAATGATATAATCTGATATTTTTATTAATAGGCTGCAGGTTGTGGTTGTTCTTACCTCAAACATACTGTAGCTATTACCACCGGGGATGTGGTTGCCTAGTGGTTAAGGTATTGGGCTACCAATCGGAAGGTTGTGAGTTTGATTCCTATGTCCACCAAGCTGCCACTGCTGGGCCCCTGAGCAAGGCCCTTAACCCTCAATTGCTCAGTTGTATAAAAATGAGATAAAATGTAAGTCGCTCTGGATAAGCGTGTCTGGTAAATGTACTTGGCTATAACTATCCTGATTGTTAAGGAATTTCTATAGCAGTATTACAAAACAAAGTTTTCTATAGTACTTTTAAAGTTGCTCCATTATTATGGGTACAGGTGTGCTCTTGTATTTGTTATATTTCAACAGTCACTGCTTTTTTATTCAACTGTATATATGAATGCATGACTGTTTGATGGCGCTGTCAATGCAAACATATAGGTGCAGATGGGAATTAAAGGTATTGTCAAAGATGAAGATGGTAATGGAATTAAAGGAGCCATTGTGTCAGTTAAAGGGATCAGGCATTCCATCACCACAGGTAATAATGTAGGAATGCTTAAATATATTTAACTTAAAGATTGTGCTAGACTTGCATGCCATTTCTACTCAGAACATTATGCACACAATTAGTATTACCTTTTTTCTAAACATGTGTCTCTCACTGCCTCATCAGCTGAAAACGGTGATTATTGGAGACTGCTGACACCAGGCATCCACATTGTCAGTGCCTCTGCACCAGGTTATAGCAGAGCCGTAAAGAGGGTGCACCTTCCTGCTCACATGCAGACTGCTGGTCGTGTGGACTTTGTACTTAAGAAAGTACCAGTGGATCCGGAAATAAATGAATTAAACATCCTGCATATGGAAAACTATGAGCGATTTGACCCGTATAAGCATCTTGCACGATATTACACTAGAGAATCTAAGCTGAGGCAGGAGGAGAGGCAACAGAAGCCGTGGTGGTGGTCCTATTTTACACAGCTGAATAACCAAAACCCGTCCTGGCTCCTGAGAAATTAGCTCCATCTAGTGATCTGGCAGTACTTTCACATCTTGCACAGCCTGGGTCAGTTTTACGGGCATTATTGATTATTGTAGACATATAAAAACATAAAAAACACCTCTACTGAGATATCACAGCATGGTCTACAAGCTTATACCAAACAAATATCTATTATCTATATCTGTATCAAGAACAAAACCAACTTGAATATACTTACTAGTATTACCGTTGCACTATTTTATATCTTATATAAAATAACCTTTAGAACAATGTGTCAAAAAGTAATGCGATATTAAACTTAAATGGAAGTATTGGTAATGTGTCAAAATTGGGTTCAAGTGAAAGTATTGTAGTTGCTACTACAGTTGCTACTACAGTTGCTACTACTACAACAGTATTTAAAGGTCAAATAAAATGTTTAAGCCAATACAAATTAAGTGACTTTATTAAGTCATCTAAATCTGTTTAGAGAAAGAAGTAAACAATTATTCAATATCTGTATGTTTGCTGGTTATATGCATGATTCATGTTATGCAGTTCTTAAGAAATTAATCTGAAATAAAAAAATCTTCAGTTTAAAGTATATAACTAATATTAATTAAAAGGTACAATGTCAGTTGCTGGAATCCATGCTCATCTAATCTGCTAGAACAAAACAGGCCACATTAGTTAAACCTGTGCAGTTAATGTTAACAAAAAGGTAGTGCCAGAGGCGATCATCCTCCAATTCCAAACTACTGTTCAGTAGCCTAACCAGCTTCAGATATAGCTGTTAGTACATTGTGTAACATGAGAAGGTTGAAGATTTTTTATCATATACATATTTTTTCCAGATCAATTATCTTGATCAGATGCTAAATTGTGAACCTGTTCCATTGATAAATAGTGTACTGTACAGGCATCGACTGGATGAGGAAAGAAGAAATATGAACACTTTAAGTATATTTGGAAATGTGATTAAAAAGTGTGCAAGTATTACATTCCACTAAACTGAAGTAAAGTATAAATATGTCATAGAAAAATGATACATCCAACAATTTACAGTATCAAGACATGTTGGTTAGAGATAGAATAAAGTTTGAGTTAATAAACTGCAGTGTGTATCTGTTTGTGCTATTGGGAGAAACGTTCTTGTGTCCACCAAAGGGTCGAGAAGCCGAGTCAAGTCAAGAAGCTTTAAGTGTCATTTTGAGCATATAACGAACGCTCCAGTGCAAAACTAGAAAATAAAGAGATTCAGTCCAGTTAGTAACGAATAGACTATTGTTTCAATTAATATGGACTGATAAAACAAAGTGCAACATGCTGCAGGGATTAGACAAGGATAGTTTGACTGCCTTATAGAGTCTATTGTGAAAGAGCTTTTTACAGCATGTAAAATAATTAAGGATGTTAATGTTGTTTTAGAAATGTTACAGGCTCCTGCTGTCGGTGATCATAAGAGACTGGGAGAAACAAAAGGTAACGGAAAGAATCAATGATTCCTCATGATGGTACAGATGAAGTCAGGAGGAAAGGAAAAGCAAATCAGAATGTTACAGTGAGTCACAGGTGTGGAAATTTTCCTTTAATAGCAATTTAAACCTCTGTGTGTCAACGGGTGTGTATATAATGTGCCATTAGGGTTTAAAAAGTTATCATTAGGGTTTAAAAAGGAGTCAAACAACTATGTGTTAATTGATGACTTCTTGTGACCACTATCCTTAAATAAGAAAAAAATATTTTGCATTATCGAAATTATTCTTGTCGTATTTTCCAAATAAATGGCAATGTTTAGCAATTTCTTTCAAGGTATGCAAACTTTTGAGCACAACTGTATATGCCTATATAAATTGTGCATTTTAGCTGTCTATCACTTCTGTTAAATAAATATTAAATGCATGTATTCCTGCATGTTGAATTGTGTAATATAATTAATCCAACAGGGGGCGGTGGTGTTCCATTAAGTTAATGATTTCATAAACTTTTAGCATCAATTTACTTATTAATCTAGTAGCTGTGTTGCTGTTGCTGTAGTTGTTGTTGTTGGTGGTGGTGGTGATGCTTATACATAAAATTGTTCTTTTGGCTATTGCTACTTCAGTAAGTCTTCTACCAGGAGACATTAGTGTTTCTTCTTTGACCAATTCCTGCTTTCTGACCTGTTAAGTGTGTGACATAACCATATAATAGTCAGGTTAAATATCTGGCAACAGAGTTAATAATCAGCGTCTTACCTTTCACATCTCAATAATCTCAATTCAGTAGCTTGGATCTTCCAAAGCTTTAAAGCACTCAAATTTTACATTTGGATAAAAGTGCTTATGGTTGAGTTTAATATATTTTATTATACTGTAGACATATTCAGCATTTTCTAATCAATTTACAGTACTATTTGTTAATAGGTTTGTTTTAGCATGTTATATAATACATGTTTATTTGCTAGATTCTAACAGTCCAGAATCTTCCATTTCATTTAAAGTTGTTGAGATCTGGTAACTGTGATGGTGATAATATTAGCTTTACATTATTTTCTTTAATTATTTTCAATTTAAGTGAGTCCTTGTGAACTCTGGATGGGGACATTGTCATCAAAAAAAGAGCTCTACCATCAGGATCATTTCAGATTTTCTAGATTCTATTGTTTCAACTATTTCAACTGAGCTTAACTATTTTAAGTATTAACCACTGATTACCTCCTCTGGTTTTTCAGACTGTGTGAATGTGATTAAATTATTTTTATTTATTTATCTTTTTAGGAGAGTAACAATGATGATTCAGTGTGTTCAGCCAGACTTGCATAACTACAAATCAGAATGTGATTCATCACTAGTAGCTCAGTATCATCTTCAGTTTTGCTTGTTCATTGGCAGCAGTTACTGGATTGTAGGAGATAATTACTTCAGCGGGAGATAATAAGCTTGTCTCTTTGTTAAAGCCCTTAAGAAAAATTGAGCAAAACACATGAAGCAGGGATAACATGGCAAGTCAAGCATGAAGTTCTACTAAACAAGGTCATTGTTGTCAGAAATGCCTTGGTTATATGAGCAAACAAAGCTCTCTTAGAGCACATGCTCATTATTGGTTTGTTTAATGCAAACAAAATCGTTTTTTTCACCCAGATCAAGTCCTTCAACAAAACCGCATACCCAACACTTTTACTAATACTAATGGATGTGATGAAGCTTATGAAGCGTAATATGTTTTGTTTAATTTTCTCACTACACCCATGACAGGTCATTGCAAATATAATAGGAGTGAAGCTTAAGTTTGACCCTGAGGCCATAGTATTTGCTTAGAATTGTCATGGTTCAAGCATTTTTATGTACATTAGTTTTCTCTATTTGTTGTTGTTTCGGTCTAGTGCACTTTTTTCAGAACACTGAGGCTCCGACTAAACTGTGTCCTTTCCACAAAGGCCTACAACATAGTGTTGCCTTTACTCTGTTTTATTGTTATCTCATGACTTGCAAACTGAAATTTATCAGTCGTTTCAATACATTTTTGAAGTACCATTTTTATAATCTGCTCTCAATGGACTACCACGAGTACCAATGCCTAAATAGATACCTTATTTAGAAATAAGATATTCTTGCACTGGCTCCTTTAGCCTTTCAGTTACGAGACATTGAGTAGAATTATGCATGTGCCATTACGCATATGTGCTACCATCTAAATAAATGGTCTTGATTTTAATGGACATTATGACCATGACCCTATAATTAAACATTTAAGAATTGCCTGTAGCAGTGGGGTTAATTAAACCTAAAAATATATTCTATGTTACAGGAAGCTACATTACTTGTCATAAAGCAATATTTTCCATTCTCTATAGTAGGATGATATAGTATAATATCTATAGTAGAATCTATATAGTAGAAAGCAATATTTTCCATTCTCTATAGTAGGATGGAAAAAAAAGGTTTGGCTCGCCTCTGCGTACTTCTAATAAGACCCTTGGCAAGTGTGAGGCAGAGATTGTCTCTGAAGCCGAATTTCATAATCATATTTGTCAGCAAGAGAGCCACAAAAGATAATGTCTCATGACGGCACTGCTTAGTCACTGCTCCCAGACAGTAAAAGTAAAGAGACATAAAGTCTTGTTGGTGCTTAGGAGAAGACAATGCAGGAAATATAAACTATGTCTTGAGTACAATACACACCTGACACCAAAACACTGATGTTAAAAACCACAGAAGGACTGAATCTGATCCAGCCACAAGCAGCTTTTAATGTTGTCTGTGGGAAGACTGGAAATGAAATATGAGATTATATATGACATTCTCAACCCACAACGTCTGTTTCTTGATCCATTGTTACTCTAGCTATGCCTTATGCGATGTTCCCATGTTGGTTCCTATTAAAGAGTCATAGTTATATGAACAATATCAATTGACTGATTGCTGCACACTGCGTACATGGTGTAGCTATTCAAGAACCTACACGACCCAAAGTGAGTCAGGTTATTTATTTTTGTCTGAAACTTGCTTCAGCATGATAGTAAATGGGGAAAAACACATTTAAGCAGAACAGAATATTGTAGTTCAATCAGATATACAGAACTCACTGACTGAAGACCCCTGATAAACCACACCCCAAACTTCTAAACCACGCCCACATTAGCAGAAAAATATGTTCATATACTTCTGTTTTTGTGTGTGTGTGTGTGTGTGTGTGTGTGTGTGAGAGAGAGAGAGAGAGAGAGAGAGAGAGAGAGAGAGAGAGAGAGAGAGAGAGAGAGAGTTGATACAAAGAACACTGAGCTCTGGAGTTATTTTTAGTAAGTGACACATCAGCTTGATACACAGACAACACTGGCATCAAGAGACAAAGAGCAAAGTTAACTCAAAATGTCTATTGCTTGAATTTGTATGTATGAAGATCCACAATCAACAAAGCCTACTGCTTTTTAGCTTTTTAATAGCATCTCATGTTATACGCTTCATTCAAAGCGTCATTTTTACATATGAAAACCTTCCTGAAATCACTGAAAGGAAAAGCATCCTGATATTATTTAATCTGACACATCATTTTTACAATAAAGACAGAATATAAAATGCTAAATCTATAAAGACCAGCTTAATTTAAACCATATTCATTTTTAATAAGGTAAATGGGAGGTTAAGAACATTTGGACTATGGATTATTAAAACGTGGCTTATATTGTAAAATAACTTTTTTTTACATCTTTTACACAGAAATAAATCTAATTGAAGTGATTAAAGGGGTTATGTAAAGGGGTTAATATAACTAGGATCAAAGTCTCTACACAGTGTAATTGCATTTCCTGTGCTTATAACTCATTTAATGCATACACCCGATTATTAAATATGCAAAATTAGCCTTTTAAAGTAGAACATCTTAATATAAAGTGCTCTGAGGCACTTAAGGTCACGCATGCATATAAAATGCATTTGGTCAGTTTAGAAGCTACTGGGGTGATGGGAAAGCAGATACACTAAGTGCTGAAAATCAAGTCATAGGTATGTCAGTAATGTCGACAGTGCATTTGGAAGAAAGGCATGTTGGGTATTAAGCATTAAATCATTTTAGAGATCATTAGAAAGAAACTGGAACAGATAGATTTATCATAAGTATTTAAAGTCACAATTTTCTAATTCATTTCTCTGACCACCATAAAAGAACATAAGTGGATCATTTTGTGTTCTCAAACATCATTAATTTAGAAACATAAAATAACTTTATTACGAATGCTGCATTAATACTATGCAGTCACAAGTGCCATGGATTCCACAAGATGTTGGAAACGTTCCTTTGAGATTCTGCTCCATGTCCAGCACTTTCATAATGCGAATCTCCCGTTCTATGATTGTGAAGGTGCCCATCTTCAACAGCATGGACTGTTGAGTCCATGGATTCATGCAAACTCTGATCTTCCTATCTATGCAGACCAGGCTGCATTGTCCAGTTTTAGTGACCACAGCAGCCTCGGATATCTTTTCTTAGCTGATGTAAGTGGAGCCCAACATGCTCTTCTGCAGTTGTAGCCCATTTGAGTCAAGGTTTATGTTTTCTCCTAAACCCACAGGGAGAAAATGGGATTCACTTTAATAAGCAATCGATTTTATGTCTCATCTGACACTGAAAATAAAATGTCTCTAAGGTTTTGGAAAATTCAAGCACAGGACTCAGATCATAGGCATATCTGAGTAAAGGACTGACAGCATAAACTTTTTAATCTGTAACCTTCATGGCAATAAACCATGTAACCCTACAGAAGGAGCTGGCATGATACCACTTTTTCTTTTCTGATACTGATATCAAAACCTTGAGTATCAGCCGATACGATATTGTTTTCTTTCTGACTGTCCCAGTTATCATTTACATTACAACTGCTATAAACCATTAATAACATAGCTTCAAACTGTAAAAACTTTTCTATGATGGAAAATGTGAAAATCATCCTGTTAGAAAGCACTGACCCACTGAAGTTTCCTTCCAAAAAGGATAAATAAATGTTTCCACACAGAAAACTTCACCATATCAACAATTATATCTACTGTAGTTAAATGTTTTAGAATCAATTTAATGATAGCATATGTGTTAAAAACGTTGTTGAGCTGGAACAAATGTGCTTATGGTTAAGAAGAGATGAAGAAATATTCTGTAGGAGTAGATTTGAGCTTTAAGAAATGTGAATTGAGAAATATGAGAAAGAGAAACCTGATGCTTTCATCTCAGAGCTCTGATATCTGTCCATAGGCTATTGGCCACCATAGCTATAATCAAACACAGAATATATCATGAGAGAGAAGACAAAAGCACCACCAGAGTCTTGTTTATCCTTTAAACAAGATAAGCACCAAAATATAAAAGCAGATTAGATTAAATGGCCAATTAAGTGTCTATTTATTTTTGTTTATTCTCTAGTTCCTTGAAAATCACCACATGTTTAATAATGGTTTCCCCACTCTATCCAGTCAAGCCCAAAATTTGTATGAATTATTTAAACACTGGAAGACAAACACACAATCCAGTCCTCCATGTGTTATTTCAGGACTTTTCCATCTCTTTGTGTAGACGGCTCTTACACAAGCCTCTCACATAAGCATTTGTGCCGTATGCCCTAAATAACACCTCTTGTGAATGAAGTCTGAGTAGAAGTGGCAGGCTTAATTATCCTTTTCAATAAGCAATAATTCATTCTTGGCTCATTCACTCTGGAATGATGTGATTCCTTCTGTCATTTTGCTCTAGGCAAGAACGCAGACTGTTTAAATGTGCAAAAGCACAAAATTAAAAAAAAAAAAACAAGGATCTCTTTAGCTCAATCTATCAAAGAGCTTTTTATTCCACCAACTCCCTCATCATTTCATCTGAGCAAACAGACTGCAAGATTGCAGTATTTTAAAGACTAAAATTCAAAGGAAAATCTTTTTCTAATTGAAAATTATTATTAGAATGCTTTTTTTTAAATATTCAAATGATTTTTTTATGTAAATTTGTTTTTGACATATTTGGGATTTTTAATGAAACGTCAAAGTGGAAGCAGATAAAATGAAAGCGTCTGCTATCTAATGTGTGTTTTTGGTATTTATGAACTACAACTGTGATTAAATTTGTACCAAATTTATACAAACAGAACATTTTTGCCCTTCACTGGTTCTCCACAGGCCTCTCAGGTTTGTAGCATAGCACAGGCGCTCAGCAGTAATAGAGAGTCCTCAGCCGCTCCAATTAATACAGAGTGATGTGAATAGAGTAGACAGGAGAGAGAAGTGGGTCTTCCAGTCATGCATAATGCAACATGAATATGACTTTATCACAGCATGCTAATGGTGACATAACAATCTGTTAAAACACTTCTCTCAATCTTGGTCCATCTTACATTTAGACAAAGAGAAAAATAGCAGATGCTTTAATTCCTGTAAGTTGTGAGGTGTTGTCTGCATGGAACTGGCTTTGTTTGTCCATCACGTCCCATATAGATGTTTGATCGGCTTTTGACTGGAAAATTTGGAGGCCATGTCGAACACTCAAACATTTATCTGAACACTTTTTGCAGTTTTGTGTCTCTGAACGAGGCCAGTGACCTTACGGGATTTTGTCGTTGCCATGGCAGGGTGTAATTGTGTGTAACAATGTTTGGGTAGGTGGTTTTTTGTCATAGTCAGCAGTTTGTGCTACAGTAGCTTTTCATCAGCAGTTCACTGAGTTTCTTGGACCATTTTGGTAGAAACTAACCCCACTACTGGAAACACTCCATAAGACCTGCTGTTTTTGCAGATGCTCATAATGGCCCAGTCGTCTATAATCCATAATCCATAATCCTCAGGATTTTTTTTTGTAATCATCGATTCTAATTTATTTTATATTCAACAAGTAATATTCATGTATTGTCTAATTTTAATTATTACATTTTATAACATAATTTGTTCCTATTCTTTACTTGAAACCATGTGCCATTTTGGATTGTACTGTAAACATTATGTAATTTTATATGTTATGTCAGCATTAAAACTACAAATAAGCTATTTTTATTCTGGGCTACATTACTTTCTAAATGTGTGAATCTGAATTTGTTGATGGTGACAGTTATCGTGAACTCTGACCTTTGCAAAATTCACTCAGTCATTCTAAGGTTAATGTTAGCAGTCATGTTAATTGTGGCATGAATTGTGTGCGACAGATCGCATCACAGTTCATTGTGCAGACTGCATGCTGCAGCTAGCAGGAGCTGCTCATTCAAATCCAATGTTTCTGTCATCTTGATTAACACTCATATGTGAGATGTGCTGATATGCAATGGGTCACACTTTTATTCTTAGTGAGTTTGCTTAAATGAAATGTAAATTAATTACAAAAACATTATGTTCTGGGGATAACAGATAAAATTATCAAAGAAAAAATCAAATAGTCTGTAACAACATCACACAATTTCGGTTAAAGCTTTAACCATAATCTTAAGTAATGTCATGAAACAGTTTGTTGCATCTAAAGTATAACAACTGCTTCTTTTTCACAATCTGGACATATTTAGTTAATAGCATCTGGAAGCATGTGGAAACTGGATAAATTGCAAAGAGGATTTGCTAAAGTAAGGCAAAATTTGCTAAAGGATTTCACTGACTTGTTATTCACAAGGGGAGAGAAGTCTCTGACTCTGAATATGTATATGAGTCAATGGCTATTACATGCTCTCTAATGAAAGAGACAAGCTAATAGACTGCACTAATGTGCTGCTGATACACTATTGATCTGTAGGTCACAGTGAAAGCCTGACACTCCCAGAGTGACACAATATAGCACGATTGTTCTGATCAAACCCAGTCGATAGGTATCCATTAAAGGCAGATAGACTGTCACACAGTGACCTCTGGCCTCAGCCAGCCACATAAACATGAATTTAACCCCACATCCATGTCATGGCTGAGCTACATCCATTAGTCTAGTATCAGTTTTCACTAACTCATGATATTGATTTTCTAAATATTTTTGCCAGGCCATGTACAATGGTCTGAAAACATAAAATCTTCAATGAATTGAGCAGATTGCTGTCACAAGTGTAATGTGAGTTGGTCCCATGTTGTTAGTCAAGTGTCATCTCCATGAGGGGTCCAAGTGCTGTGCAGGCAGATGGGACATCAAGAAGGATATTATAAAGACCTGAACAACACACAGCTCTGTGGAGGCAAGAGGTCATTGCTTTTCATTTGACATGTCCAAATGTTATTTATGTACTTATTAAACCAACAGCAATACATGTGCTTTTTCATTGTGTCGAAAGAAAAGAAACATTTTTTTTACTTCTGCATATACGATGTTCCCCATTTATATAGTGAACATCGTATATGCAGAAGTAAAAACATATAATGTAAAATATACATTATATATAAGTACATCTGCATTAGTTTTACTTTCATATATTTCATCTACATTTGGCATTTACTCAGAAATCACAGTTACTCTATAAAGGCATTTTGTATTGTCTGTATTCGGACAGCTGCTTAATATCATAAAGCAAGTGTGTGTAATCAAACTTATTATCATATTAACTAACATATGTCAGCTGTTGTCAGGTATCCTCAGCACATTCCATGATGATTTGAGGCAGATAAGGATTTCTTTATTGTATTTGTATTTTCATGCTTTAAAGTGCATTTAAAAAGCTTTAATGTTTCTATTTTATTTTGAGTGAAGAATGTGAATATTTCACCTTCTACCAGAATTTTTATTTTTTATGAATAACTGCACATTTATATAGTGAAGTATTTCTGTAATTTTACCACCTCAGAGCTTTTATGTTTAACTATTTAATGGCTACAATCTTGTATAGAAAATCTAACATACTTCACTTTTGCAATTATGCCTTTAACTACAACAGAGACAAATAACTGTATATCAAAATGACACGTCAGCAACAAGTATGCTGTTTAGCAAAAGTGTATTTAATAAAAATGATTACATTATATACATAAACTTCATGTGAGTTCATTAATGAATAAATCTTCTGAGGTCCTAATTTCAAAGCATTAAGTCATGTCAGGCTTGCAGGTTGATCTAAATCAATAAGCCATTGGGAGATCTTATGGGAGGATTAGGTTTACCACCACGGTGCTTATATGGTTTTAGATTTTAATGGATGTTGTTTAGGTTGTAATTACTTTCATCAAGCTCTCCTAGCAAGGCTTTTGAACTCTACAGCATTATCTTAGAAATAATCATTTTTTTCCTTGACACTCCAAAACCATCATCGTGTAGGATTGAGATTTTGAATAAATTTTTAGACAATGAACTCGATTTTAACGATGAATAAACTGCTTGTTAATTTCTGTTTTATTCTATCCTTATAGAATTATCCATATAAATTTAATCTGTATTGTAAAATGTAGTTATTTGTTTACAGCTTGCTCATTTAATTTGACAGTATGAATGTGGTATTGAATAATATTTCATTGCTATATTGCGTGGCGTGATTTATATGTTTTTAGAACATTTATATTTTACTGAATGATTTCTTGGATTAGGCACATTCACGTCCTTGTGCCAAAATATTGCCATCAGTTTAAAAATGTTTAAAGAGGCTCATTTACATTTTAGAGTGTATTTGTTTAATGAATGTAATTTGCCAAAATTCAATTAAAAAAAGTTCCTGTAATTTATTTCTGCAACAAAGCATTAGACATTAAAGTTATGAATGCAATACATTCATTAAAAATTTCATTTTATTCAAGAAATTTGGTGAAAAATCTCAGTATAGAAGCGTCTTTATAAATGATCAATATAATCGACATTATAAGGTATAATAGACATATCATAGGGATGTAAAAAGATACAGTGCAAATGAAAATGATGAGTGTACTATATCTGCATTAGTGGTACATCAAAACCTTATAGTATTGTTTGTATATAGTCTTTTTAAAGTGTAACATCTAGAGAAACTTTAAGGTTAGGGTTAGAGTGGGTTTAGCATTCATATCTTTTGTTATATCTTCATATGGACAAAATGAAACAAGCAAAATGTTTCCCAACATCATATGATATTGTAATTTATCAGATAATACTTATACTTAAATAAACATGCTTATACTTAACCTTTTGAAGGATGGATAAATATATCTAGCACTACAAAAAAAAAATTCATTTTATTTTTATTTTTTTTTAGATTTGACCCCAAAATATCCTTAAAAAAATGTTATTTTACACCAAGAAGAAATATGTTCCTTGGATCAGTTTCAGTCAGAACAGAGAAGTTTCAGGCTTAAATCTATTTGATTATATCTAACTGTAACTCTAGTGAACACAAAATAATGCAGGTGCATCCATGGAGAAAAGTCAATATTTTGTATTAAAATTCAAACAAGTCATTGATATCCCTGAATGTGTGCATATGGTATCCTGGCATTAGGAGTCTTTAATCAGTTGAAGTCGTTAATGGATTTCCCTTCACCTCGTACATGGCTCAGCAACTAGAAGGTCATTTAAACCTTGAGGTTTGAGAGGAAAGAGGCAGAGTGGCATTGGGTGGCTCATACAACACCAAGAGCCATCACAAGCAGAGCCAGAAAGTCTGGCGGCGACAGTCAACCCCTTTCCCAACACACACACACACACACACACACACACAAACACACACACACAAACACACACACAAACACACAAACACACACACAGCCATTACAGTGTTATCAAATGCATTAGAAAATTATACAGAAAATTATAAAGCACCAATATTCCATTATACCATGTTCAGTAATGTTCAATATTCACATAATCCAGTTCTGCTAGTCCGCTGCTTGTGTAAATATCTTCCCATTAGATAGGTTACAGTGTGATTCAATACAGATGACAAAGCTGTCTGTGCAGATAATGTGCTTATCGCTGAATGTGCTGCTGGTGGTACAGCATTATTCTAAAAGTTTACAAAAATGACAAAACAAAGGCCAAAAGCATAGAAGCAACACAAAAGACAAGAAGAAACTGTAGAAATAAACATTTTATTTTTTTGCAGAAGTAGTAGAACATTATAAAGTCACTGCTTTCCTTAATTTCCTTGGACTATAGTGCACCAGACTGGAGTAATATTCAGATAAATGTCAAAGTTGCCTCATCTTAAATAGACAATATTCAATTTGTTATTTACGGAATCAGTATTTCAGCTATTAGTTTATGTCCATGTTTTCGTAGCTGTTGAATTACATACCAAGAAACCTTGCTTATTATATCTTGTACTGCAGAGGAAAAAAGTATATTTTCTGAAGAACAACTACATCACTAACTAAATTTCTGAAGAGCAACATGGTTATACAAACTATTAAAAATGAAGCATTTTTTTTGCTCTGAATCATCATCATAATGCTGCATTTACGCTTGTTATCATCTGACAGAAAACAGGTACATCCAATAAATATGTAATTGGATTTTTCGCTGATATTGTGCAATGTATTTGACTGAAAATGCAATCAAATACCACAAACTGATTTACTGGGGTAAAAGTTTACATTTTTAACTTTAACTTTTATTTTAAATTTATATATAGGTGATATTGAAATCATTCTCATGACTGGATCAGGAAGCTGATACAAGGTTTTTTGTATGATTTACTTTAACAGGAAACATAGCGAGCACATCTCACTACACTGTTGTTGAATCTCTGTTTAAACAAATTCAAAGAGACTGAAACTGAGACGTGGACATCCACAATCATCGGCTGAAGGCACCATGAAGATGGGCTGGTATACAAAGTCCCCTGTGTATGGAGACCTTTGGGATACTCAGCAAACACCTATAGGGCGGTACCTGATAGATAGGTTAACAAAAAACACTGAAGTTGTAATGAATTAAATAAATCTTAGCAATGAATTTCTTATACAAAACAATGGGAGATTGTCAATATCAAAATATGATATTGACATGGCTCAGTTTTCTTTGACATAAATTGGGCTTTTTAATGTTACATATTTATTCATTTATTGAACACAGCAGATTTGCCAGCAGTTACATAAGAATGAGGTGTAAATAATCAATACAAAGTAATTTCTTGGAGGCTGTATGCACATTTTGGCTTGACCAGACACTTAATTTGCTCTGAAAGATGGACACAGAGAAAAGCTTGACCACAAAAGAATTAAGTGACCTGGAAAATTAGAGAACAAAGCTACGAAGCTAACTATGGCCTCGGAGGATGCTCTTCAAATAACATTTCTTTTTCCTACTGCTCAAATTTTTAATAACAATTTGGATTTTAAAAATATCATATATATCATTAGCTTACAGTTAACAGTGTAGATATTTTATTGAAATATTATCCAGTTTAGGACTGTAGTTAGAAATGCCAGAAATATAGCGAAGAACAATATATTTAACAAAATCATGAAACCCAAATATTGGTATACTACACTAGTCCAAAGTCTGTTTGTGTTATTAAATTAGCTGACAGTTAAACTGCACAATCAGCAGCCTGTATATTGCAGTGTAAATGTTTTAATTATGATTAAAGCAAACACTGTTTTTTTCTAATAATAAAATCTAACTTCTAACTAAAATAGCAGATTGTCCTTTACTAAAGCTGTATTTTGGTTTTTAAATGATGTGGTTTGATCATTTTATGACTGTCACATGCCTTATAAAGCCTATTAGGGAATTGTTTGATGTTCCCTTATTAACATTTTGCATAGTAAAATAGACATGATGTGAGTACTGTTCAATTGCTTTTTGTTATGACAAATTACTTCCAGTCCAGTATTGTGCTTACAAATATTTGCGTATTCTCCATGCAATAAAAGAAAAGAAGTGTTGTGAGTAATCACGTATCTCCATCGAAAAGCCGAAAATATTTGCTGGCGTGGGAGAGATACAGGTAATGTGGAGAGGTCTCCGTATACAGAAGTGGAACAGGAGTCGGCAACAAACATCCTCCAAAAGTATTACTCCTACCACTTCCTCTGTACGGCGCCTCTAAGTCTGTGGAGATCTGACGTTTCAGTTTATTCCTTCTGTTTTGAAACCAGATTTTCACCTGTGTCTCAGTGAGCTGTAAGGAGTTGGCCAGACATGCTCGTTCAGCACTACTCAGGTAACGCTTCAGGTCGAAAGTCGACTCCAGCTGGAAAATTTGTCTTTTGGAGAAAATGGTGCGTGTTTTCTTCTTCACCAGTGGTTTGTTCTTCTTGTGGATTTGCTGATGTTTAGACAGGTCATCTCTGCTGTTCGTATTGGATTTTTTTGGATACTTTCCACTTACTTCCTCCATCGTGATGCTCGGAGAGTGGTCATAGACGTCGCTACCTCTGTTCTCTGTCAAACAAACACACTGCGGCCATTACACGGACATCTCTGAGGAGAAAAAGTACTAAACTTTACCTTTCATTGTACGATCAAGTTTACCCTCTTTAGTATAATATAAAGCCAAGCGTATACCTTTAGTATTTATTTTTGGGGTAGAAAGTTATATAGTGCACCTTTAAATCTATGTACCTTAAATACTTTCACAGGTACAATAAATCATAATTATCGAGTACAATATCCACATGCACAGAAAAAGTACCACCACAGTGACAAATTAAGCCTAGTTTAGTGTTTTGTTTTGCTTTTCTTAGAGTGTAAGAACAAGTTTACATTAACATGAAAGCACAAATCATTCCAAACAATGAAAATGAGTGTATTTGAGTCACCTGTTTCAGGACATTTCAGATCTTCACATGATGAATAGCTGCTCTCTGAGATGAGTTGTGAATTTTGGAGATTTACATCAATATCTTTGTTAAGGATGTGATCAATAGTGAATTTAAGCGCTGCTGGTCGACACACCATGTCTTCTTTACCCATACTTTCCAAATCCAGGTTGCTGCTTGTTAAAGGTCGTCAGTCGTTACTGAAGTGTGAGGATAAGAGTCTGTGCAGGAGCGCAGCATCATTACATCTCCAGTTTTACTGCGTCCTCCAGACTCGCGCTCTGACCGGAAGCTCGAGCTGATGCAGCATCGGATTGGATGAAACTGGGAAAGTGTGACGCACAACAACAGCAGTCTGTCCTGCCAGGACTACAGTGCATTATTCATTATTCATACTTCTGAGTCTCAGAACCGTCAAAATGAAGCTTAATCAGGTTTTACTGAACGTCAAAACAAAACAAACAAACGCTGAATAAATTATTCATTTATTTATTTGTTTGTTTGAACAAATATTTTTTCCTCGAAAAACCATTAGAGTGTCGGAATAAACTGGGAATAAAGTGGGGGAAAGGTATTTGTTTTGCCTCCTTATGGATATGGTGGAAATGTCTTGTGATATCTGACCAGTTATAAGAATAATAATAATTAACAGACATAACAACAGTTTGCGTGACCAAACGTTTTATCAACTCAAATGTATCAACTGGGAAAGTATTACAATACATTAACATAAGACTTTAGCTCAGTGATTATGGGGTTTAGTTTTGTTTGGAGTCTTATTCTTGCTTTTTCTCTGATAATTCCCATCATTTATAGAACACTGTTGGGTTAAAAGTCTTTTGCTGTTACTGAGAGAGAGAGAGAGAGAGAGAGAGAGAGAGAGAGAGAGAGAGAGAGAGAGAGAGAGAATATATATATATATATAGTGTGTGTGTGTGTGTGTGTGTGTGTGTGTGTGTGTGTGTGTGTGTGTGTGCTATAATTTATTTCTTATGCTTGAAAACGAGGTATTATTATTATTATTATTATTATTATTAATGAGCACTTGAACACCCTCGCTTAACAGGACAAATTGCCCATTGCTTATGAAAGTATATTTGTGTATCATGCTACTGAATACATACCATTTCTTTCGAATGATTTTTTTCCCTCAGCGTTATTAGAATTACTGATGTTTGGTACATAATTAACACTTTATGTCGCTTTTAAACTGTAGTTTAAAAATAAAGCCTTAAAGTTCTACAGGGTTGTGCTCATTATTGCATTCTGGAGCAGATCAGGGAAATATCATAGCCTATAGCCAATCATTAGGGTTATTGAGGTTATATAAACCCAGATGGAGTGACATGAGGTTATTTTAGCTTGTCAAGTCACACCACCTACTGTTTATTTCCAGCACTGCAACCGAGTGTCTTTTTTTTTTTTTTTTTTTTTTACACAAACGTGGGTTAACAAAGAAGCTCAATTATAATCCAATATTAATATTGACCAATATTTAAATAGAACAGTATTTAACTTGATATTTTGCTGTTGCTAAAATGCTGAATGCTGTTATTTTTTATTTTTTTTTTTGCAAAATAATAGACATGGCAATTAATTCAATACATTTATATTAGGTATTTTTCTTATTTTAAAAATGAAATGAACTGAATAGATGCACAGATTTTTTTTAGTGAGGGTGAATAAAGATAAAAGTTTGAGACCATTCATTCTACACATAATTTGATGATAAGTAGGTCTAACTAAAATACAGCATTTCGTAATCGCCCCTTAAATAACTAACAGTGCAACTATAATGTACCAGCTAGTTATTTAAAGGTGAGCATTGCACAATATGTTCGAATATGACAATCACATCCATATGTGGTTCTTCTCCAAAGAAAGTCTGAAGTTGAACAGATTGTGGTTTTTTTATGCAGAATTACAATGGACTACCTCTTCCCTACAGTGGTACGAAGAGGCCTGAACATGTTCCAGTAGGATAAAACCGCTGCACAAAGCAAGCTCCATGAAGACTTGACTTGTTAAGCCACACTCCAAAATCTTGGTGGAAAGCCCAAATGAGTGTTGCTTATTATAACAGCATTGGGGGACTAAATCTTGAACAGAAAGTTTAATAATCACATCACTGTGATGGTCAGGTGCCCAGAAATCTTTGTTCATATAGTTTATATAGACTAAATAGGACTAGGAAAAAGATTTGAAGGTGCATTTTATTCAAAATGTTAACATGAATATGAAGTAAATGCATGTGACATCCCGTGAACAATATGTGAGCATGTAAATAAGAATTCATTATATCTATATTATATTACGCATTAACAAGAGCATAAGCACTGTAAGTACTTGGCTGTGAAGCTATTGTAAGAGCCAGATGATCTGATCAGTTATTAAGAGTGAGAAGAGCTAAAATATTCATATGTACTTCTAATTATATCATTATTAAGCTAATAGTTAAAGAGCACTGGACAAGAAAATTATTTTAATTTAATCAAACTTTATTGAGAGTACCCCATTCCATTACTTAATGTGTTTATAAAGCACCAGCCACATTACTTTGATTCTTAGTATGTATGTACTTGTTAGAGGCGTGAAGCTTTAGAGCCTGTAATAAATCTAAAGTTTATATTAAGAGTAGATAAATCAAAGTAGATAGGTATGTAGGAACATAAATGATTATACCAATATTTAATCACTGAAATCATGTAACTGACATTAAAAAAGCTAAACTGACACTCTTGCATACATTCAGAAAATAATTTGTGATATTTCTTGATATTTCTCTAATGCAAAGTAAGGTTCCAGGAAATGTTGTCCTCAAATTGATTTTGAATAAAATTGCTCAGCTACAACAAAACAGAAAAGATACAGAATTAGACTGTCCTTGTATATTTAAGAAAAGGATCAATACATAGAAAGACAAGCAACAAGATGTATACAAACAAATGAACAAAATTAGGACCGTGTTCATCTGACAGTACACCATTATAGACCATATGAATTTCGTAACCCCCCACTCAAAACTTTTTTTAAATTCAAGGGGAAATGTTTTGTATTTCTGTTGATTGAGATGTCCAAAAATGACAGCAATAGCCCAACAAGTGGTAGTCTACAAACATTTTTTTTCAGGATCATAGTTATTCATTTTAGAAAAGGCAATAAAATCTAGAATCTACATAGAAGGAGGAAAAATGTACAGTGAACAATACTTTCTAAAATTAAGCCAGCATTTTTGGTGTCTGGTTCATTAACTCAAATCTTTCAATCACTGCTCTACCTTTTTTTTAACTACTTAAGTACATAATGCCCAAATACGAGTATTTAATAAGAATCATCAATGTCTATTGTTTGACTATATGAAGCTTGGTAAAACATATGGACATTGCATCATATATTTTAACTTAAATATTGGGATGTGATAACCTTTCAGTCAAAATTCTTTATTGTTAATTTATATATTTGTCACTCACCTTTTTAAGACCTTTTTCCATATTGACGCTGTCCATGCAATAAAGTTCGGTGGAAGAGGAACACAGCAGTGCAAGAGTTAGCCTTCTTTTGACAGGCTCTGCACAAAAAAAGGTGACTTTTATACAGAGTTCTCAGATAGACCCATTTATAAATAAGTCAAACAATAATATAATAAACTTATAAAGCACTCATCGCAATACCACTGTGTCTTATATTTAACTCTTAATTTTGTTTTTGGGACCTGCCGTGGTCATACGCCATGTTCTGTATTTTACCTTTGTGGTGTATTAACAAGTAGCTACAGTACATCAAACTGAATACACTAACACACATCTCTTTTTTGACCGTTGACCTATTAATAAGAAGTTCACTTAATACCCAGCATTTCTAAAAACTGCAACAATAATTATTGGCTATTGAATGAATTAAATAAAGTTACCTATAGTTGGCAATACAAATTAAATGTGCAGAAATAAGGAGCAAACTACAATTACACAGAACGTTAAATTTTCACTAGACATATTTTTACAGAAGTCTGGTCTGGGAAAACTGGTTAATAAGACTGTGACTACTTGTGGAGGTGGTGACTGACTATAAGTATTACATTTAAAAATGCACTGAGGTTACTATAAATAAAAACCTGGTGATATTTATTGCTTTATATTTCCTTACTACAATTCATCTGAATGCACTAACACTTATATGAATGTGTTTACTAATATAAAAGCCTCTAGATATGGTGTCCCTGAAGGGAAAAATGCATTAAGAAATCGAACACAACAGAATCAGCAACATAAATATAAAACCAAAAGCATAACAGCAAATTTAGAAACACATCTATATTAACCCACAGCAAAGGGTAGGTTCATATTTTACATCATGTTCTCACTATTGACTGGACAGCGCATATGACTAATATGAAGCAAAAGAATGGAATATTTTTATTCTGTTATCCAGTTAACCTAGAGCAAACAATTAAATGTAACATGACTTATTAAAATTATTATTATTATTATTATTATTATTATTAGTAGTAGTAGTAGTAGTAGTAGTAGTAGTAGTAGTATTAGTAGTAGTATTAGTAGTAGTACAAATAATAATTTTTTCTGAATTACCCAGCTTTATTTATGTGAGATTTCAGCGACAATCAGTCTACAACACATGACTTAGACTAAGGGAGGAAACCAGAATACACAAAGGAAACCCCTGAAGCACAGGTAAAAACATGCAACTCCGACTAAGCCATCATGCTCTTTCATCCATTATTAGCATACATTATGTGCCTAAACTTGTAACAATATAATGCCTAAGCCATTAACGTGATAAAGATTATTTAATATCATCCTTAATAAAAAGCTATCCATATTATACATACTTGTTATTCCACTGGTCTCAGAGGGAAGACTCTCCAAATTTCCAGCCAGGACTGTGATGTTATATTTGTACTTGCTGCCAGATCTTAATCCACCAATGATGACAGAGGTATTTCCAATTACGTTCTGTTTTCCTTTTTCATCCCAGAAATCAGAAACATATACCACTGAGTAATTTATGTTTTTAACCCCTTCTGAGTTTGCTGGGATTTCCCAACTTAAAGATACAGCAGTATAGTTTATGTTTTCCACTGTGGCTTTCCCAGGTGAACTGGGTCCTATGAACAGAAAAGAAAAGAAATATCGGATGGATTATAAACAAAAAAGGAACATGTGACACCGCTGGGTTTTCTCATTCAGGATCAACTGTGTAGTCCATAATTTATAATACATTAAACAATACACAGTCAGGGATTATTTTAGTAAATTACAAAGTGAAATGACTGTTAAATTTGATGGTATGAAAGATATTAACACTTACTGGTATAAATTGATGAAATAGCTGCTTGGCTTGGATTCAGGTCTTTCTCCACATATGTAATGACACTAACATTGTACAATGCTGCTGTTTTCAGAGAGCTGAAAGTATAATTCAGGTAACTGGTACTGATAGTTGTATATGAGATGTTCTCAGTCATGGAGCTTGAGAGAGTCACATTGAACCAAGCAAAGCTTCCATTGGGTTTGTTCCATGTTGCACTAATACTGTCATTATCACTGGTCAGTAGTAGGTTGTTCACAGACATCGGTGCTAAAAACAATAATGACACAGAATTCATAACACACACTTGTGAATGTTCTTGCGAATATGACACACGATTCAATTTCCTATGTCATTTATAGGAATGACACCTTGGAAAAAGTTAGAATAATTATTGGTTATTGACATTTCAGTAGGTTAATCAGTTTGCAGTGTCAGACAGCTATAATGTGGGGAGGCCAGGAAATATGAACTAGATGGGCTAGCTGGGCTAAGCCACAAAACCAGGCAGATTATTTGCTGTCATCCCCTTAGATACAACTTAAGCACAACCTTATACAAATGGATAGAAGTCTAAGTGGTTGAGTGTGTATGTAATATACATCATTCTTATTCTGCTATTGGTGAGACAATGTAATATACAGTAATGCACTGCAATACATCAAAATAAATAAGTTAAAGTTTGTGATTATAAGTAAATCCATCATCCTGAATAATATTATTCTCAAGCTATTGCAAAGATTAGATTGAAAATTTTCTATCTAATACCAGCCGTTATAGAATAATAGTTCTCTCTTAAAAACATTTAAGACTGCTAAGAAAAGGAATAAGACTCACTGGTGTAGGCACTGATAGATACTGCTTCTCCTTCCTCGGAGCAGTCTGGTACAAATGCTGACACGTTTAATGTGTATTTAGTACCAGGTGAAAGGGAGGGCATTGTAAAGTATTTGAAAGAACCAGGATTGTAATGCATATTGTCCAGACTAATGTTATATATGTATTGCAAGCTGTTGTTATCAGGTGAATCCCACACTGCAGTGATGGTGAAACTATCATTGTTTGTAGAAGTAAGATTCATCACTTTAGAAGGTTCTGTGAAAAAAGGTTCACATATAGACAAGGTGGTAATGTGGCAATTTCATTTTATATTAAAAAATACTGTATGTGCTACTAAAGTAGAAAAATATTAAGAAAAATTGGCTTATAATAAACACTTTGGACTTAAGGCACTTAAGACACTGATAACTGATAACTGATAATACACTGATAACTTCTGATTTTTTCTCTTAAAAAAATGGGCAATTTGTCATTTATATCATCTTTCTTATTCTAATAACAATAACATGGTACGCAAATGCTACGCATTGCATTTACGTATCAGCAGCATTTCTAGATCAAATTCTGAACAATTTACAAACTAACATGTCTGAATAGTATGTCTTTGCATATGTTTATTTTCTTAGTTTCATGCTAATAAATAAAAAAACAATAACCTATATTTAACTAAATACGAATATCAGAGCTTTTGGTATTATCAAGCTTAATAAAGGTAAATGCTTTACTCACTGGTGCAAGCAATAATGTAATCTGGTGTCCCAAAGATGGTTCCATTGACCACAGCTTTAACTGTGAAATTATACTTTTGTCCTGGTTGTAGCTCGGTTATATTGCAAGTATTATTATTTGTATTAAAACAAGGTTTATTTGAATTTCCAGGCTGGATATTTACTAAGTAGGAAACATTAGTTCCTCTTGATTCTTTCCAATAAAGTTCAATGTTGTTTGTTCCCACTCTCACTTTGGAGAGATTTCTGATCTCTTCTGGCACTAGGAGAAAACAAAACAGAAATGCAACGAGCGGTGCTGAGGACATTAGACAACAATATCAGTTATTTAAATACAAAAAGTAACATACAGGAAATAAACAACACCATAAAAATCTAAAAATAAAGAAATAATAACATGCAAAACATTTCATATTTAAGACAGACAGCTTAAGATACCTGTTGCATCCTTTTCATCCAGGCAATGTATCATAAAACACTATGATAATCTCTGCACTGCTGCAGTAAAGTCTATAAAAAAAACTACTACGACGACTAAAAGCAGGCTAATTCCTTCGTTTCGTTTTTTACAGATGGATTTTAAACCCACTTTTGTTGCTAATACTTTAACGTCCCTAGCTACCTAACAGGGATTGCTGGATGTTTACAGTTTATACTCACATGTGTAGAAGGAGATATTCTGAGCATTGAGGTTTCGGCCACACTTCTCAGGGATTACCTGCACTCTGTAGAGATATCCAGGATCCAGGCCTGTAATCTGGTAGCTTGTCCCATTTGTAACATTTGCTGTTTGATTCCCATTGATCACTACTATGTACTGAGAAATATTTACACCTGCCTCACTCCAACTCAGAAAAGCTCCGCTTTGTGTCACGCTGGAAATTTGCACATCACCATAGAATATTTCTGCAGAAAATGGGTATAGCATGAAGAATGAAGGCTTGTTTGAGGTAAAAAACATAAATAAATAAAAAAAAAAGTTTTTCAGTGGGGTAAACTGAATGATCAGTTGATATTTGCTATATCAGAATTTTCATATCAAAAGCAATATAGTATAAATAAAATGCAAGAATTATCATTTTTTTTAAGAAATGTATTAAGAAATAGAACTACTAAACCAATGAACACTTAAAAACGCTTTTTAAAATTGTTTTAGATTGTTATGGATTATTAGCTATGGAAAGAAAATAAACACTAATCTACACCATACACCTAGTTACTGTTCCTACCTACTGTTTCTATAACAGTAATTATTATCAAATTTCTAGCAAAAAAAAATGTGAATTTTTATATGTTTACCTGGAAATATAGAATAATGTCAAGACACTATCTGAAGTGGCATGAGAGTGTAATGGTGTGAAGATATAAACGTTCCCTACATTGGTGCACAAACTCACCAGTAACCAAAAGAGTTCAACCATCAACACAGATGAATGACTGCTCTTCTGATAGCAGGATCATCAGGAAGGAGATTACAATACAATCTTTCACTCACACAGACACATATCCATGCGCATCAAAATCATACAGCAAAGCTTTTGTGTTCTGTTCAATTTCCTTGTATGCCCTAGCATACATTTCCAGTCATTGATTTAAATATGTACCAGTTATGCAGATGTTTTAGAGACATCTGTACAAGGCAGTGTAGCTAAAATTGTTCAACAATCAAAGCTCAGTGTTCTTATGAGGAACACTGTGTTTACATACCATACCATCTAATCACATAATCTATTCAGTCAAATTGTGTTTAGATGAATAATATCACACCGCAGGTATTGCCACCAAAAGTTACCCTTAGATGGTAAAGAAGTCTTAAAATGTACACACAGTAAATTTTCAATTAAATATTAATTTTATCATAGAATAGAGTGGCCTTTCTCAGTCCTTTTCCTCCGTGTGCCTGTGGTCTGCATAGTAAATATTTACCTTTTAATTATTTGTTTCAAATGGTTTGCTTTTGATTCTTTGATCATTTGGTAAAGGTTGAATTCATCTATGTATTATATTTCATGTTATGCATGACCAGTTATATCTATGTTTATTTCTTGTGCTTTGGTATGATACATCACTGGTACAGAAAGTCAGACCTTCAAAGTCAAACCTCCCTCCCTTCTGCTCTGCACATAAGCTAATTTCTCTTTTGATTGTGAGCTGGAAAACGTTTCTAGAGTTATGCTTTTCATGGTTAAAAAAGTGCACGATAAACATCAATTGTTCAACAACAATGTCCTGGACCCTGAATCAACTTCTAACAACTTATCATGATGGCACTGAATCTAGCACAACCTAAGATCAGGATTTTTAATTAGCAATCAAATGTTCAGGATGGAGGGGGCACGGTGGCTTAGTGGTTAGCACGTTCGCCTCACACCTCCAGGGTTGGGGGTTCGATTCCCGCCTCCGCCTTGTGTGTGTGGAGTTTGCATGTTCTCCCCGTGCCTCGGGGGTTTCCTCCGGGAACTCCGGTTTCCTCCCCCGGTCCAAAGACATGCATGGTAGGTTGATTGGCATCTCTGGAAAATTGTCCCTAGTGTGTGAGTGCTTGAGTGAATGAGAGTGTGTGTGTGCCCTGCGATGGGTTGGCACTCCGTCCAGGGTGTATCCTGCCTTGATGCCCGATGACGCCTGAGATAGGCACAGGCTCCCCGTGACCCGAGGTAGTTCGGGATAAGCGGTAGAAAATGAGTGAGTGAGAAGATTCTGCTCATTGCCTGGCATCACATTTAGCTGTTTTTAAAGCAAGTCATATTTCAATTGCCTGTCATTCAAGGAACTTGTTTACATTTACACAGAATGATTTAAAGAAGTGCTTTGAAGTCTCAGGTATCTATGAATACTTCAATAATGGTTCATAAGGTCACAGCCTAAAAATACCAGCAGACTAAAAACTTTGGTGGAAGGTAATATAGCAGGAAAAGGACATAGACAAGGTTAGAGCTTTCAAAGTGCTACCTCGGGAAGAGATCGTTTGTGTTTACATGAATAGAGTTATTATATAATAAAATAATCGTCACAAACTAAAATAAAGATGTCCGCATAAGAAGTGGCCATATATCCTTGATCTATCTGAATCTTATTTCTTTGTTTGAGATTCCACAGAGTGCAGAATAGCTATGCCTGTAAATATGGATACTTTCAACTGCTTTTTGGCTGTCACATGAAAGTCAGATCAAGGATCAACGAGGCATCAGTTACAGGAATGATCTTCAGTAGTATCTGTAACACTCAGCTCAGCAACTTTTAAAGACAGCTTTGTAAAAAATGTCACTTGCCATTGCATATTTCAGATATTGCAGCTACAAACCTACATTAAGTACATCACCTGAATACTGGATTCTACTGGATAACAATAACATTCAAGATTCTATCGATTCTGAGATACTGTATCCTTACCATCATAGCAGATGTAGGGCAGGAGTTGATTGCACTGCTTTTCCCGCCACATGCCAAAGCTGAGCAGGACCACACAGGAATCCTCAATATATTCAGACTCTAAGTCACTACTGATGTTACTTGCTGGGGAGCTTGTATTTGGAAGTGTAGATACAAGCGTAGATGGAAGCATTGTAGGAGCTGGGGTTGTTGATTCTGTAAGAGAAGTTTCATTTTCCTCATGAGAATTTAGACAGTCACAGAGCTTTGCCAGGGCTGGACACCACATATTCTCAGTCGATGTACTGTTAGTTGTGCTGAACATTTGAACAGAGTCATCATAGCTACTAGATGAATTTAGACAGGCACAGAGTTGTGTGAAAGCTGGGCACTGCATTGCCTCTGTCTTTGTATTGTTAATAGCTGGTGGTGGTGGACATGTGGGCTGTGGCTCAGGTTTTTTCTTCAGCACAGGATGACCAGGATACCAGTTCTGGTAGAGGACAGGCTCACCATTGGCCCATCGTGACCAGAATTTTAAACCACTCATGTTTTGCCGCAGGCCGATCCAGTAGTCCGAGGTAAGGTTCAGACCAATAGCTTCTGCATTTTGTGTGGTGATGGTAGTTAAGTCTTTGTAACAGGCCTGACAGCGAGACCTAGCATCATCCCATGTGGCTGGATTGGGTTTGTAAAAATACTCCTTCTCTACGCATATAACAGAGACGGCTGAAAAGACATAAGTGAAAAATTATAAAGGATTTTTAGCACTCTATATTAAGCAATTTGGTGGCATAGATAAGATATAAAATCACACTCTGCAGCCTTTGCTTTAGGAAGCTTACATAAAGCAGCAAATCACAAGCTGATAGTATACAGTAACTAAAGAAAACAATAATTTAATATTTTAAAAACTCTCATATCAGGGTCAGGAATTGTGTAACTAAAGGTCACGAATATGTTGTGGGAACATCTTATTTAATACATGGCTTATTCATAGTACAGTGATATTCAAGTCAACAACAGGAAACCGTTTCATATTTCCCTCCTGTTACACTACAAAATTCTTGGAAATGTTAGTATGTGCCTTTTTGTTTTTACGTCAGGGTCATTCATGCAATGGAGTTAGGCAGTTAGGGTTACTTCGCCCATAATCTCAGTCCATAAGTCTTTATTTCCTAATAAGTTTCTATTTAGTCTGCAGGAGTACTGTGCACTATGTACTATACATATACTGATTATGAATCCACATTGAATAGAAAGATATATAAAACATATACATAAAAATGAGACACAGCTGCATTAAATCATTCAAATTATACGCTTTACTTTGTGATACAGAACCAATAACTAATAAGATACATACATACACACACACATATATATATATAATAAATCAGCTACAATTATTAAGATTTCAAATATAAACGTGTGTACTAAAAACTAAATTTTTCTTGCTATAATACATAAACCTGGGTTAAGGTGTGACAGAAGGTGTGACAGAAGTGCATGTTACCAACAAAAACATGCAAAATGTTTAATATAGTACCATTTCCTGCTGTAGTTCACTGGCTAAACTTGTACTTCACCACAGAAAAGTTCACCAGAGACATAACCCTAACTCATAGCATATTGCTTTTTGAATTTAGCTGCTCAAAGGTACAGGATTAACCATACACATAATGAGTAAAGTAACTAGTTAACGCTATCTCATGCAAATAACAAGGTATTCCAGGAAGTATAATATAATAATTTCCTAGAATCAAGGTCTATGTTCATAGTAATAGCACACTGAATAAAAAAGTTTGATTCTTTTTTCCCCTTCTCAGAAATTATGTATGCATTCATTTTAACTTTACATGAGAGTAAATGAGTAATGTTTTTGTTTGTAAAAATGTGCTGTAGCTA
Source organism: Tachysurus vachellii (assembly GCF_030014155.1). Classification (NCBI taxonomy): domain Eukaryota; kingdom Metazoa; phylum Chordata; class Actinopteri; order Siluriformes; family Bagridae; genus Tachysurus; species Tachysurus vachellii. Next base: position 12,196,216 of record NC_083466.1, on the reverse strand, counting down.
AATTGTTCATGAATTATTTGCCAGAAATTACTAAATATTATATAGACAATTAGACAAATAGAAGACACTTAAATCTGTAACTTACCAACTAAAAGCAAAGACCCCAGCAGTAACATCTTACAAAGTGTCAGAAAATGCTGAGATCTCTTGATGGATGGTGGTCACACCTCCAAGCAAAAACAAAACAAAACAAAACTGCAACTCAAAAGTTCTAAATACTGTAGGGAAACAAAAAATTATCAGCAATCATGTACCAGTAGCACACATGAATCTCTAACACACACGCACACCTTAATTTAAGTTCAGAATGAACCTCAGCTGGTAAAGGATGCCACTTGAATGACGATGTTGAATGTACGTAGAGCAATAAAAGCACCGGGAAATAGTTATCAGTATATTTGCATTTAGCTGACATGTGATAGCAGAACAACTTTACTTGTGATAAATGAGAACGGCCAGTGTACTTTTTTATTTCTTTATTTGTTTTCTTGATATGCAGTTTTCATTTAGCAAAATATAAAAGCGCAGTGAAACATGAACTGCTGTTAAGGTTTGTATATGTGAACATAGCAATGAGTTTGTCAGGCCAAGCTATGTTTATCACTAAACAAGAATCTACAGCAAAAAAAAAAACCTCTACTTTGTAAACATCAGAATACAAAAAGAAAGAAAGAAAGAAAGAAAGAAAAAGTCTATCGTGTAAAAATATATTTGGAATGATTAAAGTAGAGAAAATAGAAATACATGGAAAAATACTCAACATCTGTATTTTCAAAAACTGACCTGAGAGCTGGTGTCAAAAACCTAGCACATGATAACAAATAGGAGGCTTTGTATAGCAAAGCCTCAGTGATAAAAGCTTCTCCATTCGAGCAATTTTAATCTATTTTACTTATTGCAAAAGACTTTTATCAAAATGTATTAAAAAATGCTTTCTGCACATAGGCACAGGGTGACAAATTAAAGGGAAACACTAAAGCTGTTCTGGGGCGAAGCTTATTTTGATAGCATTAAAGTCCACCTGTCTTTTTTAGAGTGAAATCTCAAAGCAAATCAATAGCATAATTTATTTTGGGCAAAGATGTTCAATTGCTCCAATCTATACCAACCCACATTCAGGCTTTTCGGGAAGTATTCTTACTCCTTTCATTTGTCAACCGTGTTTAAGTTTGAATAAGGCAGTGAACAAGCTGAACAGAAAACACAAATAAACGCTCATACAATACAGAACAATAAGAAAAAGGAGCTCATTTTCAGTCAGTGTCGGTCTTCTCATCTTTCTGAAGCAGCCTTTTCCCACGGCTTGGCTGCTGATGGTCCTTTCCACTCTTTTTCATGTTCTTCGTGGTACTGAAAGAAAAGAAATGCTAGGGCTCAGATCTGATGCTGAAACACAGACATACCTCATGTCTTACTGGATATAGAATTCTTTTACCTTTTCCGTCTGTATTTGTCCACGTCTTCGGCAGCCATTGCATCCATTAATTCCAAACCGTCATTAATTGTTTTTAGCATATTGAACCGTTCTCTCCCACGAATCTACGATCAAACAGGAGACAAACTGTAATTGGCAGAAAACAAGATTATAAAGTAGAGTCTATGTTAAAGCATATTTCTCCACTCACCTGCAAATTGAAGATTTCCTGCTCAGAGCTGGACTCATTCTTTAACTTCTTTCTGGATTCTGCATTAGGAGGGAGCAGAGATTCCTTACATGGAGACTCTACAAAGAAAGGAGGAAAGAAGCAATTAAAAAAAAAATTAAAATATCAAGGGTAAACAAATTAGTAGCTCAGAATTCTATTAGTTTTTTTTTTGGTTTTTTTAAACCCTAGAGACAGGAGAAAAATCTACCCCTTATTAATTTTTGCTGAACAATCGTATGGTATTCAGGCTTGGTATGAACAAGACAAGATAATGTGTACAATTAAATCATTTATCACTATATTATTCAAATCTCAATATCTCACAAGCAGAGTTTATGATCGGAGGTTAATCTAAGACCTATTCATAAGTTCTGTTCTCCCTATCAACTTCCAATCTTTTCTTACTTCTCTTAATTCCTGTCTTCAAAGTTTTTTTGTTCAAATTTTGCTCTTCAGACTTGCGGTCACGTCCAGGGCAGGCGCACACTCGAACCTCGAAAGAACGTCGACCTAAAACCTGTCCACTGATGAGGAATAGTGAACAGACATTTATGGTTAATTTACAGGCAGAGGATGAGTGGAGGAAATAGAAGCAAAGGAGCAAAGCAGAACTCACTCGTGTGTTTCAAGAGTCATTATGTTAAGAATGGGTCTGCGGTTCATGCCTCCCATACAGCTGCTGTTGCACATGAAGTTCAGCAAGACGGTGGTTCCCTCTGAGCCCAGCTGCAGGCAGAGAGAGGAAGAGGAGCAAAGAAGTGAGGGTACTGAGAGCAACTGTATTATCTACGTGCCATTAAACAAATCTTACTTCATTAATATATGACATCAATGTATCCAAAATGATCATGTTCTAATTACACACTTCCTGACCAGAACACAAATCCAATCAGGAACTTGAGAAAATGACTTAAAAGTGATGGACATAACTAGAATAAAATTTACATCCTTATATAATAATGAAGTAAACTACTCTTACGACATATAAATATATATATTTTCTCAACAAATAACCTGAGGAGCCTCATAGGGAATGGTAACACTCTGCCTCTTGGTGTTTGTGTCCTCTAGATACTGAGCTGTCTGAATCCCCTCCATACGAATAAGGTGGCTGCGATGAGCCACACCTGTGGGAAGAAAGGGAAAAACCTAAGACCTCTGCTGCAAACACAAGAGCATGTGTTATATATATATATTCTTATATGTAACAGCATCTATCTATAATATAAAATACCACTGAGCATAGCAGTTTATATGTGCATCAGTTCAAAGTTAGGACAGTACACAATAAACCATACAGGAAGGATATTTTGCATAGTTGCAAATTGGGACACTGGAAGCGGCTGTTTTCTAATCCATGAATCTATTTAGATACATGTCTAAACTGCACCAATACATCAAGTTAACATATCAAACTCAGCACTAAGATAAAACAATAATTGCATGTGACAAGGTGTCAACATTTCTTGGAGAGCTGAAATGCATTAACTCCAGGCTTTAAATATGCAATGACGCGTAGTATGTAGCAAGTACTAAACCAAATACAGGCACATGCCTAGATGACCTTAAGGTTCTTCTAAAGAAATGCTGCTTACAAAGTAAAAAGAAATTACCTTCATTATTCTCAGCGATATTTTGGTGATGAGGGCAGCGGAGCACCACCTCTGAGACGTGCTCAGGTTTCTTATAAATGGGTGTGGCCCTGAGCACTGCTCCCTGAGGGGGAACTTTCTCCACCAGGACATCAACTGGGCAAGTCTTTGCCAGCTGGCAGTACAGTTTATTCAAAGTTGTGGAATACTAGAAAAGAAAAAATACATTAGCATGCAGCTCTGGTAAAATCTCACTTACAAGAATATGACATTAAAAATTGTCAAATGAATTGCTTGTGGTTTTGAGCATCATTTTATTTTGTCATTTTTGGTCATAAATCTAAATATAGCCATGCTACCCTCCACAACTAACCGTTGAGGTAACAGACTTAGTTGTGCTGGACTGGTTGAAGCGGAGCTGGAAGCCATATTCTCCTGGATAGTCACTGGTGGAAGGTACAACTGCAGCTGGAGGAGGAAGACTGTCCATGATAGGAGCAGCTACGTCAGCAGTCTCTGTGTCTTCTGTGAGCTCCGGGTGATCAAAGGTCTCACTAAAGGTGCCATTGGGCAAGGCCTATCAAGTTAAAAGTATGTTAACATCAAGAAATGCTTTAAATTAAAAGAGAATATGCAGATATTGTAAAAATGTAATCGGTAACAATTGTATGTGCTAGTTAGTGACATAACATTGAAAAATAGAAAATGAGAGACAAGAAAACACTCACAGCTGTGAGCCAGGCATCACTGTCTGCTCTTGGCAGATCTGCAAGCAGATCATTCAATCCCCTGTTCATGAACACGTGAATAAGTCAACAAGTAGTTACATGGTACTTTTTGCAAAACAGGCTACTGTAATTCTAGTCTGACAACTGGCCCAGTTACAGAATCGTATTGTTTAAAAGGTGACGATTAATTTTCTAACAGCAGTTAAAATACAATACATATAAAAAGTAAGAAACTTAAATCAGCACCTTCTAAACAATACGATTCTGAGCAAGAAACACAGAGCAAATCTTTTTGTTGAATTAGCTGAAGTTGTCATCTGCATAACTGTATCGTCCAGACACGTTCAGATACATGAGCTCAAAAGAGAAGTCTTTTAATAATAAAAAATTTTCAAGGAAAGCAAGAAAATTGCAATATTGTAGCCAAAAGACCTGCTGGTTACAGCATCTACAGACAGTGTGGCAGCCGTGGTGTGGTCAAGTGCTGGTTTGTGAATGAAGAGAAGAGTTGGGGAGAATGAGTGTTTCAGAGGAATGTACACCTGTGGGACATTGTGTGTGTTCCTATAAGTGACAAGGAAAAAGATCAAATAAAATAAAAAAAACAAACAACAGAAGAAAGTGACATGGATGTGTGCGAGAAAGAGAGTCAGGAGTGGCAGGGGCTCCAGTCATCAGAAACTAAAGCTGTTTTAAATTTTCTTCATTAAACATTTTTTTATTGCTTCAGACTTCATTTGGGTCACCGATTCACACAGAATACCAAATGCAAGCCCCACACCTCATCCAATCCATATTGTGTGTAAACTCACATGTTAGAGCCCACATCATTCCAGAACTGCTCAAAGGCCTCCCCCTGGCTCATAGGGAGGGTCATCTCCAGCTCACTCATGGCTGATGTGGCGAAGGAACCTACAAGACAAATGGTCCAAATGGCAGTTAGAACATATTGGAAGAAGATATGACCATATTAATGCTTGCCTAAATGTGTTAAAGCAAGCAATTTTAAAATATTCTTAAGAGTCATATCAAGGTGTTCAGGTTTAGCTTCTATGGGGTACAAAATTTCAGCACACAAGTATTAATTCTTTCAGCAGCATGAGCATATTTACATATATGACATTTGGCAGACGTCCTGACTTACAGAAGAGCGTTTGTAGTCTCTTTCAATGAATTACATCGATAACGGCTCACCAGGTCACGGGCTATAAACACTGCCTGTCTATAACTATGCTGAGAAGTACAAATAGCACAGTAACAATAATACAACCCAGACACATGCATGTGCATTTCTGAACGAGCGCACGCATGCGCCTATTATCAAGCTTATCAAGTGTAAACAATCAAATTAAAAACAACATCCTCGAGTATAACAAACCTGTTTTTTGACGCAATTACTAAACAAAAACAACCTGCAACGTACTTACGATCCTCATTATCAAACAAGTGTCATTAACACGCTATAAGGTGAGTGGGAAGAAACAAATAAACACGTTTTAATGATAAACAAACGCACAGTGAGAGCCATATATATATATATATATATATATATATATATATATATATACACACACACAATAATATGAGAGAGAGAGTGTGTGTATATACTCCTAACACACTCCTCCTAACTGACTCCTAACCCTAAGGTTGTGGGTTCGAGTCTCGGGCCTCGAGTCTTTCACTTTCATACACACACACACAAATATATATATATATATATATATATATATATATATATATATATATATATATATATATATATATATATATACACACACACACATACATACAATATATATATATATATATATATATAACATTCGTGTATTTTGTGCTTTAAACGTGTCAGTAACGCGTGTGTGAAACTGAAGGCACACACACCTGACCGTTGTGTACATTTGGTGATGATAAACACTCACTCACTCACACACACACGCACACGCACGCACACACAAAAGGCCCCTCATAACAAAGACGCCTCTGAGAGATGAAACTACATCTCAGAATTAACGTTAAAGACTTTGTCTGAACCTAAAACGGGTGGTTAAAAGAGCTAAAACGGCAGCATGTAAAAACAAACTGCTTCATCATTATTATAATGATTATTAATAATAAATAAGATGCTAGCCCATTAGCCTGTTTGGCTTACTGTTTCACTTTCAGTCACAAAGTTTACCTTCCGGCTCCCAGTGAGAAATCGCTTTAGCGCTCTGCGTTCAGTCACAAAGAAACCTTAAGACTGATTCATTGAGGGTTGTGTAGCTTTCTGCCGCTATAAACCGTTTTAAACTGTGATATCAACAGTAAGCGATAAACAGCAGCAGCGTGGCCGAGGCTGCTTCCTCAAACAGTGGGCGGGTGGAAATGACGTAATAAATACAGCCAATCAGCGCCTAGCATTCAGTAACTGTTTATTTGTAAATTTGGTGAGCTTGTTATACATCTAGTACATCATACACCTTATACATCATATATATGTAAATGAATTTGGGTTTATGATTTATCCACACCTTATTCGAGGTGAACCGTGACCACCTACTTTTTCAATGGCCTTTCTTCCAGAAGTAAATCTTGCATTCATTAACACAGTGGACACTTCTAACAATCTTTATACAGATAAAGAAGGAGCAAAAAGTATATTTGTGTGGGTGGGTGTTGCTCAGAGACAGATCTGTTAGATTAATCCATCATGTGAACAACAAAGAGCATGAAATATCACGTGACTTTGTGTTCCCTCATCATACACAATCACATCATATTAGTTGAAGTAATTAATACTGACTTATTCGTGTCCCTTAGTGACACTTGTTTTGGGATTGCGTAGAAAACCCTTCCACAATCCCACTAAGAGATGTGTCCTAGTTTGCACGGGTTAGTTTTTAGAAAACACAAGATCAACTATCAGAGTTGGTCTTTCCTTGTACACAGGTGTCCTTCGAAGTCCTTCGGTCTTCTAACAAAGGATCCTCTTGAAGTTCTTTTACCTAATCTATTGTTTGAATCTTTAGATGAAGGAGTCAGACAGACCTTCTTGTATTTTTTATGGGAGGCCTTCTTTTTATTAAAAGCAATGTAATACAGATAAATGTATGTAATATACGTATGTAAAGTAAAAGAAAAGAAAATTACAAATAAAATCTCCTTCAAATAATCAAACAGTATTAGAATAAGTAAAAGTAATTAAAATGCAAACATACTAACAAACCAAGAAACACTCCATGTGTAAGCTTGCATTTGTTCTATGATGCACCCACTATTAGCAATAACTGAGTATAACACACTAGGTGAATGCACACCCAGATGACATTTCATGGGCCTTACAGTTGTGTTCAAAATTATTCAACCCCCAATGCTGTAAATGGTTTTAGGGAATTTAGTGTACATTTGTAATTGTATTCAGAATGAAATCCTACAAGGACTTCTTAAAGAACCATATGCAACTAAAATGACATCAATTAGTTTTGTAATACAGTAGTAAATGTTTCTTTTGTGAATTCTTCATTGACATAATTATTCAACCCCTTAAAGACTACCACTCTGAAGAACAGAGGTTCAATGAAGTGTTTTCAATCAGGTATTGAAAACACCTGTGGATATCAGGGAGCAGCAATAAAGCCTAATAAGCACCAATTAGGCAGCTTTAAAATGACTGTGATACTCAGCTCCTTCTAGACATTTACTGGTGTGGTTACAAACATGGTGAGGTCAAGAGAATGGTCCAGGAAGACAAGAGAACAGGTGATTACTCTTCACAGGAAGGGCAATGGCTATAAGAAGATTGCAAAGATGTTAAACATACCAAGAGACACCATAGGAAGCATCATTCGCAAATTCAAGGCAAAGGGCACTGTTGAAACGCTACCTGGTCGTGGCAGAAAGAAGATGCTGACTTCGACTGCTGTGCGCTACCTGAAGCGTAGAGTGGAGAAAAGTCCCCGTGTGACTGCTGAGGAACTGAGAAAAGATTTGTCAGATGTGGGTACTGAAGTTTCTGCTCAGACAATACGGCGCACCCTGCGTAATGAAGGCCTCCATGCCAGAACTCCCAGGCGCACCCCCTTGCTGTCCCCAAAGAATAAGAAGAGTCGACTGCAGTATGCCAAAAGTCATGTGGACAAACCACAGAAGTTTTGGGATAGTGTTCTGTGGACTGATGAAACAAAATTAGAACTGTTTGGGCCCATGGATCAACGCTATGTTTGGAGGAGGAAGAACAAGAAAAGAACACCTTGCCTACTGTGAAGCATGGCGGGGGGTCAATCATGCTTTGGGGCTGTTTTGCTTCTGCAGGTACTGGGAAGCTTCAGCGTGTGCAAGGTACCATGAATTCTCTTCAGTACCAGAAGATATTGGATGACAATGTGATGCAGTCCGTCACAAACCTGAGGCTTGGAAGACGTTGGACCTTTCAACAGGACAATGATCCCAAGCATACCTCCAAGTCCACTAGAGCATGGTTGCAGATTAAAGGCTGGAACATTTTGAAGTGGCCATCGCAGTCACCAGACTTAAATCCGATTGAGAACCTCTGGTGGGACTTAAAGAAAGCAGTTGCAGTGCGCAAGCCTAAGAATGTGACTGAACTGGAGGCTTTTGCCCATGATGAATGGGCGAAAATACCCGTAGATCGCTGCAAGACACTTGTGTCAAGCTATGCTTCACGTTTAAAAGCTGTTATAACTGTAAAAGGATGTTGTACTAAGTACTAAGATTGAATGTCACTTGGGGGTTGAATAAAACTGATAATGATGTGAGCTCAGAAAAGACATTTGTGGTTATTTCATTATAAATGTTATGTTATATTTGTCTGACCTACATGTGCCTCTTTGATTTAATTGTAAGCAGGATGACTGAATGATCATAATCAATGTCAAACCGACCAAAACAATCAATTTCAGTGGGGGTTGAATAATTTTGAACACAACTGTATATACACTTTGTAACATTGCTATTGCAAGTTGAATTTCGCTGTTGAGTCTTGCCCCCTTGGGCTTTTTTGACAGCCAACATGAAATTTCATCCTCCAACCATATCTCTTCTGCGACCCTCATGAGTGCTACTCATGTTTGTTCCTCATCTTTAAAGGTTAACAATTCTGTATATGGTTATATGGTTGCGGTTAACTTCCCGCAGCTGCAAAGCTGTGGTTACATATGACTGAAATTTTCTCTCGCCGTAGAATCTTCATTTGCAGATTTCACCCGCGAATGCTATAATTCGGCATAAGCAAATCTTGATGCGAGTAAATGTCACAGTGGGCTTTTAAGATTTCACTGCGAGAAACATAATCATCTAAGTTTACAGTCAAAATAAGCAATATTAATCTTATCAATTCTATTATAGGAGAATACATGAATTAAAAAAAAAGAAAAGAAAAACTTCTGCAAAAACTTAACGCATTATAATCTTCCTTTCTTTTGGAATCTTCTTCCAGCTGTGTCTAGGTACAGTGTCTGATCCCTCGTTGTCTTCTTTTAGTCACTCATATTTAAGTCTTACAACTCTTTAACCAACTCTTCAACCTTTTGTGTTTTTACATCGATTTTCCTTTGTCTATTTGCCTTACGTCTCTCTTTTCTTTTCCTATTTTTCCTTCTCTTTGTATTATCTATTTCTGTCTGTCTTCTGAAGGATAAGTTAACAATTGGTTGAGGTGTATCTTTGTATTTATTTAGGTTTGTTGGCTGAGAACCAGTATTGGAGCCTAGGAAGATTCCTGCAACTCCATCTTGTACCTGCAAGGGTCTTACAACATAGTCAAGTCAAGTCAAGTAGCTTTTATTGTCATTTCATCTATATGTAGTTGTTGCACAGTGTAACACAGTGAAATGAGACAAGGATTCTCCAGGACCCTGGTGTTACATAGAACAAAGACAGAGCTATAAGGACTTAAAGTAAGTTAGTCTTAGATACATAAAGTGCATCTGTGAAACCTGGTGTAAACAGTGCAGGACAAGACAGAAAGACAGTGCAAACAAAAAATACAAGACATCACACCAAAGACAATACACACAAGACAATACACAAAAACAGCATCGACCGGTGTAAATACTGTATGATCAATCAATATTGCGTGTGCAGAAATACTGGAATGAACACATTAGTATTATAGCAGCAGTTACATAAGATATTGTAAAGTATTGTGCCAAACAGCAAATGACTGAAATGTGAGACAGCATGTGCAAAGAGCAAAAACAGTGTGCAAAGTTGGTAAAAGTACTAAAAATAAAACAACCATAACAAACACCAAGAAAAACTAAAACTGTGGTTTACTGCTACTTCTCAAAAACGTGCCCATGCTTGTGTTGTTTTATTAACCCCATGACTAGACCGAGCCATGAGAATAATAATATATCAGACATCAACACCTGAGGCAATTAATGCCCTGACTACAAAAACACTGTACACTGCACATGACTACATATTTTATATTTATTTTAAAACTATAATTTATTTCTAAAATGTGTTTTGCTTCATAAATTACCAGAGAAGTCCTGCTGCTGTTAGTCATGCTACTTGTATCGCAAGATATTATTCATGAATCATATGCAAAAATAGGTGTCATAAGTATAAGAAGCAAGATGCTTAGACAAATGCTACATTTATTGCCACAACAGATGTAACACAGCTTAGTGGTTAAAAATTTGCCTTGCACTCATAAATTCGTCGGGGGAATTGAGAGGGTTGATTCCTGCATCTGACCCCTGTGCCTGGAGTTAGCATCTCTCCCAGCGATCTGGGGGTATTTGTACAAAGACATGCATTGAAGGCTGGTTGGTATCTCCATATCCCTTGCCTTGAGTTCCCTGGGATAGGCTTCAGAATCCCTGCGGTCCTGTGCAGGAAAGCGGTACAGAAAATGGACGGATGGATAGAAGATTGCACTGGTAGCCAATTGTGTATTTTGAGAGGCATTATATTTGAAGTGTGTTTCACTGGTGTGAAAGAGAAAGAGGATTATAAATATGAAGAGGACTATACATATATTTACAAAACATTTTCCTCACATTTCATTCACATGACTAAAGCTGTCACCTGTTTAAGCAACAGTTGCATTGTGTGTTTGACTCTATGTGAGAGAGCATGTGAGTGAACCTGTAAACAAATTAGAAGGAATAAGAGGTTCTCGCTGTTCTTTTATTTTTTACTCTCTTGTCCATCCTTGACCTTTCAGGTTGAGACTACAATGGCATGATGACTATCTGATGTAACTTAAGCATCACTGTTCTACACTAATTTGAATTGTCGCTTGCACTGAGCAGTGTCCTGCCACTGCTCGTTTCTGTATGGGGCATTACTGAAGTGTGTAAGCAGTATTACATTTCTCTGGGTTTAGTGAGTGAGGCCCACATGACACTGGCTGGGGCCCATAATTCAGCTGACTGGTGTCAGGTTTAGCTACTCCTTCTGAATACGGACACGTCGATTGGTGACAGATGGAGGGGGCAGGGGCAACAGGACATCCAGGGTTAAAAAGAAGGAGGTTGAAAGGAAAATGTGGCATGATGTGGAGGTATGCCATAGGCGGCAAGAGACAAAACCAGTCTTGACATTTTCCGCTGTTGTAAGACTTCTCTCTAGCCTCCTACCTCACTGACCCCAGTCCAGTACAACCCTTGACTGAGTAGCACCTGTTATGCCATGGAGAGGATTAGTCATTTTATGTGGTATTGGGGGAGTTGGGGGGGATGGGGGGACGGTACGGGACTGGCTCAGTGTGTGACCCCACTGGCATGCAATCTAAAATAGTAAGGGATTTATTTGCAGCAAAAGACGGACAATGGCAACCCATCAGCCCTGTCACTAGCACTTGTCTGAAGTTCTAACTACATCCTCATCATTCTGGTGCATTCTGACCTTTTGAACCCGGTTCACTTTTTCTATTTTAGAAGCCCAGTGTGACACTAAAGCAAATGGGTATCTCAATCTTATAGGAAATACTAAAACTAGAATAGGGTTAGGATTAGTGTTTGTACCTTTTAACATGCTTTTGCGTGTAACTGCATGTTTTTGCGCGTTCAGAGAATTGTTTATTATATAAAAAAAGCATGAATCAGGTTCAGTCACGTCATTGTGATCGTGGCTTTAAAAAAAAAGAAAGAAACACGCCTCGCTCCTCCAGCCAATGACAGAGAAGGTCAAGGCGCAAGAACAGAACAGAAGATGACCGGGTGAAACGTTAGCGCGTGCAGCTCCGCTCTGAGCGCCGCAGGTGCACGAGGACGCCCACAATCCGAAGCGCGCGCGCACTGGTCGCAGACAGATAATGTACACGCGCACTGTGTGACTTCTACTAGTGCTCAGTATCGTTTCAGCGCTATAGACTAAATAACGTGCTCTGGGATATAAACTGTGTTTAAAGTTCTCCACGTGGGTCGTGCGTGTGTGACGAGGAGGTGTTAAAGAAAAACGGAACACAGAGAAGATTCAAGCATGCCTCCTGGATTTCAGAAACTTGGAGGAGAGGTATTATTATTATTATTATTATTATTATTATTATTATTATTATTATTATTAATCTTATTATTATTCTCATTCTTCTTCTTCTTCTTCTTCTTCTTCTTATTATTATTATTATTATTATTATTACTATTATTATTATTAGTAGTAGTAGTAGTAGTAGTAGTAGAAGTAGTAGTATTGTGGGGATTGGTTATAAAAACAGATAAAAGGGGATAAATAAGAGTTAAAAGAAAGTAAATATTAATGATCATATAATAAAAATTAAAAATGATTGTTAAGTTATATAATTAATGATTCTATAATCATATTATTAATATGTGAGCACACACGCTTATTATTATTATTATTATTGTTGTTGTTGTTTAATTTACATATTTTAATGAATTGTGGTAATGGAATAAGCGTTAGATCAAACACGAGATGTTCTTACACACTAACAGAGCATACAGTGACAGTCCCCTTTTGAAAAAAAAAAAATAAAATATACCAAACTCATTGGCTTTTGAAAGCCTCATTAATTAACCACTTTTAGATATTTAAATCACCGCTTGGGTTTCACTCTGTAAAAGGCATCTTGCACTGCATTCTTACTGTGATTTGTGTGTTTAACCTTACTTTAAACATGTCAGGCCCTTACTTCTAATAAGAAAGTGACCTTGACAAGGAGAACAGACTTGTAAGACTGGTCAGGGCTGTTCTGTTTGCAGTGTCTGCAGTATTGTGTTTAAAGGGGATATTTATTTGTAGAATCATTAAGCATCATATGAACACAAGGAAAAAGGTTAAGAACATGCTGTTGATTGTTTAAATCTCTACATTATTTAAATATTCGCCTTAAAGGATTTATTATTAAGCAACTGCTATGAAATACTTGTTAACTACAGTAAAAATAAAATGCAAGTGTAAGTAGTCCTAATCTAGACCTGTTTATGTTTTAGATACATTTCTACTGGGGTTTTAACAGCACTTTTCTAGAAGTCAAATATGCGGAGGCTGAGAACTTCAGGAGTTCCTTTGTACTGCAGTAAAAGCCCCTTGACATGATTTTTACACCTTCAATTTAGAGGATGTTAATAAAACATGAACATAGTCACATGGGCTAAGATCAAATGTTATTTAAACATGATAGAGCGCTTTACAAGACAACTCTGGCAAACCTAAAGCACTCAATATAAGCAGATTCTCCTTTAGATATACACATATAAAATGCTATCTGAAGGAAGTTTGTCTTCAGGCTGAAAGTGGTTTAAACCTATGTCAGCATATAATATTCATTAAATGGTTGTTGTGATAAATTACCAAAGACTGATTTTTACACAGTAAATGAGGACATGGAGACAGATAGTAATCCTTTAAAGTGCAGATGTCAGCCCCGTGTAGAGACTACAAAAGCAGTTGAGTTGCCAAAATAAAGTACTTGGCAGCTAAAGTTGGAGTGCCTTGTTTATCATAGAGCATCTCTTCTTGCACTGCTGTCACTCAGTCATAGGACAGGTGTGGAAGCTCCACAGTGAACACACAAATCCACAATTTACAGCAATGGTCTATTGAAAAACTAAAAAGGCTGGTTATTACACTAATTATTTATTACATACGGTGTTATACCTCTAGTGTGTATGAGGAATAACAATATACAAATTGTTTTTTTAGTATATAAAGCAGCATTCTCAGAATCAAAATGTTAAAATTATTTATTTATATCTGAATGCTTGACATTTGAACCATAGTACCATAGTCTTGCATTTTTGGTCAATTTGACAACCAAACCTCAAATTACACACCTTTTCATTGAGTGCTAAAATTGACTTCCATATATATATTTGTAGAGCTAAGTTTGTAATTCCTGGTTTGATATTACAATGTTCTAAGGACAATGTGCTTAACAGAGAGCTGCAGTGATTTGCTGGCTGTCTAACTTGGCTAGTGAAAAAAATATTTTGCTATGTCTCGTTCAATTTTGAACAGTTTTGAAATAGGCTGAGCACAAAACAGCATGGACTGAATTCAGATTCTGAAAACCCCACTCATGTTCAGCTTGTATAAATCTACGTATAAAACAAGCATTTAACTAGCTATGTGTTACATAGCTACAGTACCATGCAGATGTACCGTGAATAAAAACCGTAGTGTCATGCAGATTCAAAGAACTCTTAAGAATTTTGATGAACGAATATCTAAATTTAGGACTCTGAGTCATTATGTGGTTCACACATACAAGATGACATTTTCCAGTGTGGTCTCTGGCCTTTTGTTAATGCAGGGAACATTATATCAAATAACATAACATAACCAGGTAGTGGTGGTAGTGTTATACTCAAGATTGTGTGTGTGTGGTGTGTGTGTGTGTTCTACAGAGGATAACTGGAACTCTCGCACTGTCAGTTTTCACAGCCGTTTTGGGATCTCTTCAGTTTGGATACAATATTGGAGTCATCAATGCTCCTCAGAAGGTAATGTTTGATGTATTAATTAATAGATCTTTTAATAGAATCAAACAGGTATAGCCACTGTTCATACATATCGGTGCATGGCATGCATTAATATAGGTGTTATTGGGATATCATAAAATGGTTAAAGCAGTAGGACTGATTTTATGCATGATAATAATCAAATAAAATATTGTTTAGGACTTTTGGAAATTTGGAAAGGCTCTCATGTTATTTTCCTTTTCATCAACAAATCTTAATAAATACTGATCAGTGTGGATGGTATGATGTATGGCTGTGCTTGACTACTGCTTTTTCCTATAATAATTCTAGATTCTAATGATATTCTAGAGATAAAGTGTCATTCTCTGTCTTGAAGGTGCACAGATTGAAAACTAATTTATTAAAACAAACTGCAAAGGGAACAGAGAAATTTTATGACGGGGGGTATTTTAAAAGTATTTAGATCTCAATGTCAGCTTTCTACTCAATACACTGGGCCAAAGTATCCTACATGATTACAACTCAGTCATCCAGCTATTACAGGATGCATTTATTTCAGCTTGTATTTTTAGTAGCCTAGAAACTGTTCAACAACTGTTATGCCATGGAGAGGATTAGCCAATTTATGTGGGATTGGGGGAGTTCAACAGTTGCAGAATTCAGTTTTAAAAATGCATAGGGTTAGATAGTAATATACAGCATTCTGAGATAATACCAGCTTTAGAATATTAGGTTTAAAATATTTGTGCTTCTAAATAATTGTATTAATTGTTAAAAAGCCATTGGATCATCACCACATCACCATCTCTCTCTCTCTCTCTCTCTCTCTCTCTCTCTCTCTCTCTCTCTCTCTCTCTCTCTCTCAAATCTCCCTCTCTAAATATGAATATTTTTGATATTTTAATGCCATCTATTGGTGTGGTAACAGACACCAAAAATACCCCCCCCCAAATATCTACACAGCCACAAAGAGACAGACAGACAGACAGACAGACAGACAGACAGACAGACAGACACGTATGCACCAATCAATCTCAGGTATCACATTCAGAATCATTCAGCCATGCTGGTGTAATGGAGAAAACCTTTTGAGCTCTTACAGACTGGAGAAGTAAGGCATGCTCTAAGATACTGAAATACCCAAAATCATTACTGTCATGAAAATATGGAGCAGAATTAGTTAGTGTAGGTGAAGAGGATTCATAAAGTCTACTGAATTAGCTGTGTTCATAAGAAGACATTGTGTAGTATCCTTCATAAGCAACTGTTGGTGAACATTTAGTTTTGATTATCACCATGAAAAGTGTCGCCTTTCTATAGTACATATATTTCCATGGCTCCCTATACTTTTGTGATAAGTAAGGGGTAAACACATGCCATATTTACTTTACAACAACCTGGTACAGAATGATTGTATATGCAGCTTTGATAAAGGTAAATTGATAATAATCATCCCAGCTGTTACTGTAATATATTGCAGTATGAACATTATTCACCAGTCTGGATTGTTAAGGCAAATGAACCTTTTCTTTTTATGAAAAAACGAAAAACAAAAACAAACAGATTCTTTTTTAAAATAATTATTGTTTATTCATCCTCTCACTGATATTTCATTAATTCAGTTACTTCAAGACTTTAGAAAACTGCTTTAAAATGAAATATACATACATATACAGATATATGTGGTCTTCACCAACTTCTATAAACAAACATATAGCCTCAGAAGACAACAAAATCATAACGGATTTCAATAAGTAGTCATTTTTTCCCAAAAGTATATATAAAAAAGTAGAACCACCTTTAACAACAATAAACTTGAAGTAAATATCTATGTTTATTAGTCTCTCATGTCTTTCTGGAGAAAATTTGGCCCAATCTTTGCTTTGGTTCTTTGATGTTTAAGAGCATTGCTTCATCCACAGCTTTATTAATATCCTGCCAGAGTATCTCAGGTCTGGACATTGACTTGGCCAATCCAACACCTTAATTATTTTCTTCCTTAGCCATTCTGATGTCAAGTCTGGTTTGCGTGGGACTGTTTGCCTGAGTTTCCAGATCCTATGGCTGCAAAACAAGCACAATTCATCACCACTCCTCCACCATGATTGACAGTTGGTAGGAGATTTTGTGGTGATATGCTCTGTTTGGCTTTCTCCAAATATGTTCATGAAACAAACATCTATATCTTGGCCTCTTTTAGCCAAATGGATATTATTCCAGAACATTTGTGGATTATTCACATGCAAATCATGCTGGCACATTGTTTTTGGAGAGAATGTGCTTTTTCATTGAGAGCCATAATTGTTCAGTCATAAACATAAACATTTAAATGTGCTTACAGCTTGCAGGTCACATGATGGTAACTGTTGAAAAATGTAATAGTATATAGAATAAAAATAAAAATGTAATAGTATATAGCTTTACTCTTTTCATGGCTTGGTTCAGTAAGTTTTTACTCATGACTATTCATAAAACAATGGATGTAGTTTAGTGAGTATGTACAGATAGATGATGAATTAAGGAAAACAACAATATTGTGTATTTGTAAGAGTAAATTAAGTAAGCCTTGGCACAGATTTAAAAGTCTCTAGAACTGTACTGGAGGGCTGAACGCTATTTTACCAAAAGATATTATGATTGTGTCTTATTTATGCTTGTGTTAAGCACAGTCTAAAATCTTCCATTCAACTGGGTTGAGGTCTGGTGGCTCTCAGAGTCATAACATACGAGATACCTTAAACCGTTCAGTGAGTCCTTGAGCTTAGTGAGTGGAGACAGTACCATCTTAAAGGAGACTGCTCCCATTGTGATAGAAATGTTTTATTACTGGAAAAAAGTGCCCATTTACAAGAAGTGTATTACATTGTAGTCAAAAAAACTCCTACCACAACATAACAAGGCCACCAGTTTTCCCTTTAGTTTTCCACTTAGTCTGTATGTCAGTGTATTTCAATTTATTTCTAGTGGGTTTGATTATTGAACTCTCTTTTTTTCTGTAGATTTTTAGAAAGATGGAAAATAGAAATTAAGATTATTTCTAAACTGCCTTTCTGGCATATTTCACATCACTTAATACATTTTTAAAATACATTTTGTATAATTATACAGTATATTAATTCTGTTCTGGCATTAAATAACTCACACAACTTAAAAACATTCAAAAGCTAGTTGTGCGGGGAAATATTTAAAAAATATATGACAGAATTGTTTTTATTCACAATTTAACAGACAAATTGATGTTGCATTTAAATCCTTTTTTATATCATATGAAATAAATTTTGTGAAGGCAATTATACGTGCACTCTGTTATTTAAGGAAACAACACACTGTTGGAATTTTATGACAGGAAATATTCAAACTACTATAACAGTTACTATTTTGCAAGTAGTACATGTCTTCCTCCATTGGTGAGCCCACATCTAAATTCATACACCACTATGCAAATAGTGTATTGTGCACTGTATTTACAAACACATTTTTAAAAGCACTATTAAAAGAACGACTGGCTCATTCTGTGTATTAATAAGTAACTCAGTTTTTGTTTCCTTACAAATGCTACTCTTGCTTTTATACTGAATATCTAATGTAACATTCCCCGACATCTTCCTCTCTTCTTCCTCAGATTATTGAGAATGAGTATAATTCAACATGGATACACCGGTACTCAAATCCTATTCCTGAGTCCACACTCACTTCTCTCTGGTCTCTCTCAGTGGCCATCTTCTCTATCGGAGGCATGCTCTCCTCTTTCTGTCTGGGAATCATATCAGAGTGGCTTGGCAGGTACATGTGAGCACATTAGAGTGAGGGATAATATTAGTAGAAGAAGAAGAAGAAGAAGAAGAAGAAGAAGAAGCAGCCTTTATTTTGTCACATATACATTACAGCACAGTGAAATTCTTTCTTCACATATCCCAAATTTAGAAGTTGGGGTCAGAGCACAGGGTCAGCCATGATACAGCCCTGAAGCAGTGATGGTTAAGGGCCTTGCTCAAGGGCCCAACAGTGGCAGCTTTGCAGTGCTGGGACTTAAACCTCCGATCAACACCAGCACCTTAACCACTTGAGCCAACTTAATATTGATAGTCCGTGTATTTCTATCACCATTTATTTTCCTGAGCTCTGACCACAACTTTCAAAGCTGGGATATCCAGAGAAAGAATTTCACTGTGCTGTAATGTATACATGACAAAGAAATATAAATAAAACAAAATAGTTCTTCGACTTTTGTTACTACGTGTATTGTATATTGTATTTGTTGACAAAATTCAAATGATGCCAATGTTGTTTTTGAGTTACACGCAACAGTGCAATTTTAATAGTACAGAATTATCTACTGAAAGAGACAGAGAGAGTGAAAACAGAAAAGGATCAAACACTCAATATAACAGCTTTATTTATTCATTTATTTATCTTCTTCTTTAAGCTGCTTTAAAGTTGTGTAGTGTCACTTTTCTCTGTATAGGAATGAAAAAGCAATGTGCAATGTCTGGTGCAGAACATCATACCTCAACATAATATCTTTAGTACTACACAATTCTACCAGATTTAGTAAATTTGTGATCACTTTGTTCTCATTTCCTGTTTTTTATAATATTTTCATATAATGAATAATAGTATATATTTTTAATGCTCTTATGATTCATAATAATTCATATAAATACCATTTTAGTATGTATTGTTTACAGTTAAAGGGACAAAGATAAAGAATTTCAAGAGGAAAAAACAGCATTAAACAAATATTTTATGCAATATAAGTTGTACAAAAATGTACAATAACTGAATAATAAACAAAAATCTGTTGTTTTACATTCATATAGCAATAAGGCCATTTTTACAAATGTACAAATTTCACAATTTTGTGTATTATACCTTAATGAGGCACAAAGCCAAACAAATCAACTTGCTCCATTGCCTATAACTTTTTCCTTGCCATTGTCATTGCCTTGGCTCTGACTAACTGGTTTCTGTAAGCTGTTTTGTGACAGTGTGAAATGCTAGAATTGCTATGCAAATAAAATGTATTTAAATTTAATTAAATTTCCAGTTCCATAAGTCACCTATAACTTATTATAAAACGTACTTATAAAGAGCTCAGCACTATGCATCGTCTCCAAATCAGATGGCGAGGTCATTCTGCAGACATTTCACCCAGTCATTCAGTCCCTATCAGGAATAAATACTACAGGGAGAAAAGCAATCAGGAGCACCGAACAAGGAACTAATGCTTGATCTGATCAGAACTTTCCAGAATAATTAATATTGTTGTATGTTGTGTGTTTTGATAGGAGGAAAGCCTTACTCATTAATAATCTCCTAGCTTTCATTGGAGGAGGCTTAATGGGACTGTCTAAAATCAGCAACTCATTTGAGATGATGATTCTAGGACGTTTTACTATTGGAGCGTACTGTGGTGGGTATTTTCATAAGAACAATTGACTGAATTTTCTAGAAGAATTGCTGTCATTGAATTCACTTAAATGTTTTGTTAACTTCAGTGCGTAAGGTAAACTGATAGTTATTATAAACATTAACATTATTTTTCTGCTTGTCAACACACACTTGACATGGTCATGTTTGGGACTGAAGTGTGAATCACTGATTTTATTTATTAAAACATTAGTTTTTATCCTAAACCATTTCTGGTACAGTTTATACACATGCTTTTATCCTACACCAAGCTAAATAGCATATATTTGTTTGTTCATATTCAAGAATAAAAGAATACAAAATAATGGGATAATGGGACATTTGCAGTATACTTTATTATCCTTTATTTGTATTATATTACAAATACTAATTAAAACAGGGTTAGGGTTAGGGTTAGATATTTATATTTACAAATGTAGAGAACAACTGCCTTGACTAGAAGTTGCATAGTGGTAGACTTGTGTAGCAGTTGAATAGCAACCCAGACTGTGCCATCTGGCCAGCTGTTCGTTCCAGTTTATCTGTTAAAGTATGATTTAGACTTTTTTTTGGGATCAATTTATGTCTGTTTATTTTATGTAAAATGAAGTAAATTAGTTGAATTATAACACATTATTTTTTTAAACCTGTTGTGTTGAATTTGGTGTGTTGTCAGGGCTGGCATCAGGGCTGGTGCCCATGTATGTGGGTGAAATATCACCCACCAGCCTGAGAGGAGCTCTGGGCACACTACACCAGTTAGCCATAGTCACTGGCATTCTCATTGCTCAGGTAGTCCATTTATTGCCAAAAGCACATAACTCTATTAATTACATTAATTACACCTATAATATGTTGAGTAATTTGTAGACAAATATAGTTGTGCTTCTTTATGTTTGTAATCATTTGTATCTGTGCAGATATTAGGTCTGGAGTCATTGCTGGGCAGTGAGGAGTTATGGCCTGTGTTGTTGGGCATTACAGTGGTACCTACTGTCCTACAGATGGCATTGTTGCCGTTCTGTCCAGAAAGTCCTCGTTTCCTTTACATTGTTCGCTGCCAGGAGCACCATGCCAAGAGCGGTGAGGTGACATGCAGAATAAATCACACAGTGCTGAAAGCAAGTCTCTATGTGTTCAAAAGCCATTGCAAATACAATTGCTGTGCAAAATATATACATACCTGCATCCAGTTGCCAAAAAGAAGCAGAATAAATACTGACATTGCACACAAGAGTCTTTCAGAACATTCCAGTAAGCTATATATTTTAAAACTAGACTAAATACTTACTTTAGATTTATAAATATATATTACAATAAAAAAGTCAGTGAAATCAGTCAGTCGATCACATTTTTTCAAATTAGTTTCATTCAATCGAAAATGCTCTTCTTTCTGTGATATATAAAACTTCTTTCATATCCTCAGAGCAGCCAGATTTCCAGTTTGTCCTCGCTATACACTACCACACCCAGTATTGACACGATTAGTGAAATTTCAAGAAACAGATTTAACACAAACAGGTTCTGTCACTGGAAAAGTCTGATGTGTCAGTCTAATTACGCACCATATGTGTGTTTTATACACTGTTTAATCTTGACTTTAACACACAAATGATTTTCTAATTTAGTAAACAGTAATATATAAATCAAATATTTCAAAAGATATAAATCGCAACCAGTAATCATTTTGAGAAGCTGTGACTGGGCTGTAATTCATGTTTTTTATTTACTTTTTGTTAAAATGTTGTGTCTTAGCATTTCCTCTGGCTGCATTACCAATCCTGAGTATGTTTTATGTTTTAACCAGGCCTGAGGCGTCTGACTGGAAGACTGGATGTGAGTGAAGACCTGGCAGAGATGAAAGAGGAGAAGAGGAGGATGGACATGGAGAGGAAGGTGTCAATTGCCGAGCTTTTCCGCTCTCCGCTCTACAGGCAGCCTATCATCATATCCATCATGCTGCAGCTCTCCCAACAGCTGTCAGGAATCAACGCTGTGAGTAATGAGCACAGCTTTCACTGAATGACATGTATGTTTGTTATAATAATGAGAAGTTTTATTAGACATTTAATGCAGACTCGTGTCCAATGATCACCTGAGTTAAAACATGTAAGAAATCACACATTTAGTCAAAATGTCAGTATGGAATATGGAAAAATATTTGTTTGGTCGCCTGGGAAACACCTTTACATGGGAAAGTTTTCAACGTTTTATACTATATATATATAGTTATGTAGTTAAAACTACAGGCTGTCCAGAAAAATGTCTTTTATCTCATCCTGAAGCAGCTTTATATCATTTTAAAGTATACTCCAGAACTTAAAAGAGAGTAAACTTGTGTGCATTTACTACAACATGTGTATATACTCTATACTGTGAAAGGTTTGTGGACATCTGACCAACACACCTGCATGAGTATCTTCCACAAATTGCTAGAAAACAATCGTATATGATGACTTTATATGTTGTAAAACTACCAATTACCTTTACTGGCAATAAAAGACACAACCAGTGCCAGCATGATAATACCCTTGTGCATAAAGCGAGCTTCATGAAGACATGGTGTGTTAAGGGTGGAGTGGAAGACCTCAAGTGTCCTGCACAGAGCTGTGACCTCAAGCCAACTGAACACCTTTGATATGAAATGAAACACTGACTTCAAACGAAGACCTTCTCACCCAACATCACAACTGGGTTAGGATTAGAGATCATAAATCTCTACATTCACGCTCCAAAATGTAGTGAAGCCTTCTCAGCCTTCTAGAGTTGAGGTTATTATAACAGCAAAGAGGGATTACATCTGGAATGGGATCTTCATCAAACAAATATAAAAGTGATCAGGTGTCCACATACCTTTGGCCTTATAGTAACATCATTGTGATCCATGACTGATTTCCCTGTATAAGAGAAAATCACACATAACTTGTTTTGGTGAAATGTATTTATATTTGTTTAAAGGAAAGATGTCTGAGTAGGTAAACAAAAAAAAGTCAAGAGGATTTTATGGTACATAGAAATGTATCATACAGGATCAAGTAAAAATTCTAACTCTTGCTACTTAATCAACTGCTTCTAATGGGAGTTTGTAAAGGTTATACATATCCTGATGAGATCTATAATATCTTCATGATATTATTCTTAAATCATATTTCCATGAAGCACTTATAAGTTTTGCTGTATGTACCTTATATCTAGAACACGTTGATTACTGGGATTATTACTAATAGACATTTAAAATCTTTGAGACCAAACAATACTAATATATATAACATTTTTTTTATTCCCAGATCTTTTACTACTCAACCAGCATATTTCAGAATGCTGGAGTGGAAAGCCCAGTCTATGCCACTATAGGAGCTGGAGTTGTGAACTGTGCCTTCACTGTGGTCTCGGTATGACCAGAATCCTCATATCCCATTACTCTTTAACATCTTATCTAAGAGCAAACAAGATAAGAGGGCAAAATGTTCACTGCCTTACAAGGTCGTGGCATTTTAATGCCATTGGGTGTGATATAAACACTGGTAGCAATGTAACATCATCTCCTACTCATGACTATAAAGTTTTTTTTACAGAATTTTACAGACCTAAACATACACTCTGTGGTATAAGTTGACTTAAATTATAACTGAAATTGAAGTTGAACGATATCATTTCAAGCACAAAATAACCTGTAATAAGATTGAACCAAATCAAAATAAATGGAGAGGAAATGTAAGCAGCGAACTCAATATTTAGCAGGAGAAAACAGAAACAATTTCAATAGAAAACATCATTTTTTAGCTTCAATACTTTTTAGCGTGTACAGTTTTTCCACAGTGACATAATCACCATGTTGTCTGTTCTGTTTGTTTACTCTGTGTTTCTTGGATAACTTTCAAAACATCAGACCATAGCACAAGGCTACTCAAGAACATTTTAGAGGACATTTATTTATTTGTAGCTTTTCAGAATAACTCCACATGTTTTAGTTTATAGTCCAGCTGTATTCTGTTCATTAGTCCTTCAAACACAGCATGCTTTATATTTTTATCATGCACATTTTACATGATGCTACCACCATCATGACATCTACTTCTTCTTTTGACTTCAGCAGCTTTTGCTCCACTTTTGCTGTTACTTTCAGGTGCACTTTTGCAATGAGGTGCTACTTTGTGATCTGATGTACGTTTTCTCGTCTGTTATCAAACATATAACCAGTTCCTTCTCATCTCTGTTTCATGTGGTAGCTTGCTTTAAACAGTGTTTGGATTAGACAGTTATGCGTTCTGGAGTTCAGAGTGCACACAGGGATGCTCAGAGGCTTTAATTGTTTATTGTTCACTAATTAATTTGTTAATTAATCAGATTTAGATTTACAACTCCACTGGATAAAAACATTTAAGTCTAAAATTTTATATTTATAGCAGCTTTTATATTTCGTAGAGCACTATGCTATTAAGTTTAGTATATTCTGAAGTGCAGAAGTCATGTGCGCTATGAAGACCATTTTGATAAGACTTCTGATTTAACACTGAAGCGCACAATTTGCATCAGAATTTAAATAAAATATTTAGGCAGGGTTTCTGCAAACTGCTGTATTTGTCCATTCATTCTTCTGTACCTGGCTATAAACAGACTTTTAAGCTATTTCCAAACCCTTTGTCTAATAAACAGCTTTTTTTGGTGGAGAGGATGGGCCGGCGGACGCTGCACATGCTGGGACTGGCTGGAATGTGTGTGTGCGCGGTAATCATGACAATTGCCCTCAGCTTATTGGTTAGTAACTTTCGTTTGTGTTTGTGTTCCAATTTTGTCCAATGTTGCTCATTTGAACTGGCTTAACCATGCTTTGTGTTTTCTTTTAAACTTTTTCTCCTTATTTTGGTCCTCTGGAAATTATTACATTTTTCTAGATCTTCTTTTACTAATACAGTGAATTTCTTAACTTGTGCTGCCATGCTGTTATAAATATCTATGGTTCTTAAGCCATTGTTTAAACTTTTCCTCTTAATAATTGTTATCTGTTCATCAGGAAAGCGTGCCTTGGATGAGCTACATCAGTATGCTGTCCATCTTTGGCTTTGTGGCCTTCTTTGAGGTGGGGCCAGGACCCATTCCCTGGTTCTTTGTGGCAGAGCTGTTTTCTCAAGGGCCCAGGCCTGCAGCCATGGCTGTGGCTGGATGTTCCAACTGGACAGCAAATTTCATCATTGGCATGGGATTCCAGTATGTTGCCGTAAGTACAAATATGTATTAGATGAATTAAGTTAATTAAGGGCACTGTGCATTTTGTATTTACATTCTAAACTCACTATATTATATTTTTCCCTGTTCTCTAGAGCCTCTGTGGTCCATATGTCTTTCTCATCTTTGCGGCACTTCTCCTGTTTTTCTTGGTGTTCACCTTCTTTCGGGTTCCTGAAACTCAAGGAAAGACCTTTGACCAGATTTCTGCGGCTTTTAATCGCTGTCCTGAGAGCATGAGGGATATGGATATGGACATGAATATGGGTCTAGTAAAGCCCAGCACAGAGCTGGAGTATCTGGGGGCAGACAGCTCAGAGCAGTTAGGCCCAAGAGGAGAAAGGATATCTGATGAAGAGATACAAACTGGAACACACCTTATCCTTTAATGGTGTTTAAGGGGAATGTATATGAGAGTATGAAAGAAGACTAAAACCTGTGATGCTGCTTGTTACAAAGTTTTGTAAGACAGGTGTTTCAGAAAGACTTGGATTACTGCACTTTATCTGCACAACAATGATTGAGAAGAAATGCCAGTTATATTTATGTATTAATATTTACACTGACATGCTGTGCTAATTTTCTTAATACTGACACATATTCAAGAATTTCAAAGATCTTTTTTATTCTAGCACAAACTTGTTCTACCTTTGAGGCACGGACAGACCAAGGTAAAAAAAAAAATAAATCTCAGCACCACCAGATTTATTTTGTATTCGTTGCTATTGGGGAGTCATCAGAAGCTTCACTCTACCTTTTGTACGTAAACATATAATGGTCATATGAGATTTACCTTGAGTAAAAAGGAATATTAGAATTAGACCAGAAGAACCTTAGGGCTTAATGTGCATATGGTGATTTGACCTTTTAAAATTAGTCATGAAATTTATTAGTAAAAAGTTGTTAGCATGTGCCGTTTGTTTCCCACAATTGCTTTTGTGTGTCATTCTTCAACATTGGGGTAATATAAAACGTGAGAAACTAAGGACCTATAATTTTGGAATGCGAGTCTATCTTCAGTATTTCTGGTGTATAATGTAAAGGATCAGTAATTCTAGATGGTGGAATTAATGTTATATTTGATAAGTTATATAGCCAAGTAGTTTGACAATAGGAAGTGAGCTGTGTGTACCGTTTTCCATGTTTGCAATAAAACAACAAGGAGATGTGACTAATCAATTTACAAGGATGTTTAAAGCGTTTTAATTATGAATCCAAAGACTATTGCTAATATTTTATTCCAAATACAAGTCCCTCCTTTTGATGACAGAGTTGCAAATGTGACCATAGTAAATTTACTCTTTCAAAACCTACATTGATTCAACAAAACAAAAAGTCAGTCTTATCTAAATTGTTCCAGTTACACACCAAAGTTAAGACTACAGAAAATATTTCCTTCACCAAGTTATGACAATTCAAACACATGAAACAGAAACTGGAGGACTGTTCTGCATGGTTTTATAGATATTTTCACTTTAATGAAATTGCACATAATCCCTTACAAACAAATCCAAATCAGAAAAAAAAAAATTAAAAAAAAAAAAATACCAGTTTGAATATTTTATGAATAGGCCTATTGCTTTCCCCCCAATTAGTAAGGGAATGGAGGCATACTCTATACACATGTTCATAGTTTTTCCCCCAAACTTAAAGGGCCAAACTGGTTCTCATTTCTGTTGCTCACACCCATAATCACTGAATTCAAAGGGAGACAATGCAAATATATCGGGCCTTCTGAGCAAGTCTCTTTTTTTTGATCCCCCTAAGATATTAAAGTCCAAAATATACTCGTCACTTCTCTTCCCTCTCACTCAACAAATGAAGGGTCCACACTAAAGAGTTCAGGCAAGAGGTATGGACATCAGTTGTGGGTTTGCTGGAACACCACCTCATCTCATCCAGAGGCCTACACAAAAAGACACCATAGAATTAAGGCAATGTCCTCACTCAAGGGGTGGGGGGAAAAAAAAAAAATAAACAAACCAAAAAAAGAAGTTCCAGTTCATCCCAAGTCAGTTTTATACTAGATTTACTAATGGTGACCATTTCAAATGTCTGCTAGTTTCAGACATATCACAATGTTGAAGTGAATTGTATGGGATAATAGTGCTTTCCTGTTTTTCCTGCAAAACCCATGACCAGCCAGAAACTGATTTCTGATCCCCAATATAGTAAGGCAGGTCAGCGTAATGTTGCTACATGCCATTTATACAATTTGAATAAATAAATAAATAAATAAATAAATAAATAGTACAATAGTCCTAATGTTTATGCTTTGGATAACAATATTTCAAATCCTCATTGTAACAAATTAAAATGAACTCATTGCCACATCTCCAGAGACTCAAACTATTTAACTAGTAACCTACTTGTGCACAACACTTTCTTTAGGAGGAGAGTACAAATTATCCAAAGTGTGTAAAGATTTAACAAGAGGACTCGACAACTGCTATTGCATAATGCTTACAAATGCACCATCTAATCTTGTTTACACTGACCAAATATGGTCCTTGGTATCAAGTTTGCCAACAGCTTTCCAATAATTGACAATTTCAGGATTTGATGCAATCAATAATCCAATCCAGCTAATCCACAAACAAACATGTTGGTAAAGATAAAAGGGACCAAAAAGGACATAGTTAAGAGAAACTCGAATCCGAAAAGGAATTGAAATTAAAAAGATGTGATTAAAGCAGTTTGGGTGCCTTTCAGTACTTATGGACACCCTATTGTTAATAAAGCATGTGCAAATTCTCTGGTCATTCTTTGATCAATATCAAGGTGGTCAAAGTGTTCAGCATGTTCATCTTAATATTTTCTTTCCAGGTCTCACACAATCAGCTTTATGCAATGTTTAAGCTTTAAAATTAGGTCTAGTGATTACAAACAGGCACATTTTACTGTTTGAGGACACTATTTAATATCAGTGATGATTTGCTTGAAGAATGTTCTTTTAATAAATGTAAAGTTGTGCACATTCAAATTACACAATCATTTAAAATGTGAATTTAAAGCCAATTACAATTAAATCATTACCATGTTAAAGTATTTGCTATTCTGTTTCCAGGATTAAGCAGAAGTTAGACACAGGTGAATCAGCCGAAACAGACCAAGACATTCATCCGAAACCATCCGTTGCACTTCTATACCCCTTTCAACTATTGCACCAGTTTAGCCCCAACTCTAAGAGTCCCACCTCTTGCCAGGGTCAATCGAGTTGTTCCAGGTCATGGAAGTCACGCCACTGGCATGGTATCAGGAGCCTGTAGAGATGAGGTCAGTGTTGGAGTGGGCCACCAAACATGGGTAAGGACGATGGATTTAAATCTGCTGTTTAAGCTTAACACTACTAAACAACTATTCGCTATATGATTAGCTTATCCTTGAAAGCGGCATTGAAAGTAGTCAAAAATTAATGGGATCAAGGGTACAAACTGCTATATGGGGCAGATATTGCAGTTGTGCATACTAATGAGAAGTGCTCATGCACCAATCAAAACAGCTGTCTATATATGGCAAAAACTATACTAGTTAATTAAAAGAGGCAAGCCTGCATGTAATCAAAACTTAATCTCTACTCACCTCAGCTGCTTTTGGGGAAGCTTTCTGGGATTGTTTTGGTGAGGTTTTTGGGGAGGCTTTGGCATCAGCTGGCTTAGAAGGCGTAGCAGGTGTGCCAGGCGCTGTTTTGTCAGATTTTTCTGTACCATCCTGTAAAGAAATAGCCACTCGTTAACTTTCCCTGCTTTGGGGGTGCAAGGTTATGTTCAATTAATTTGAATGAAACAGCAATGCTGGCCTAATTAACCGACTAACCCAACCCACACATGGGCACACACGGTATATACAGCCCACTGACTCTTTTTCCTGTTCATATAATTGTGATACTATACTTTTGAGGTCGTAGAGTCAGAATTCCTTTGTCTACGGCGGCTGAACTGTCTGCGTGTTTTCTGAGCTTGCCCATCCGCCTGCTCTCCGTTGCTCGGACCTTCTTTGGTAGTTTCCTTCTGGCCCTCAGCAGGAGTGGCCGTCTGAATGGCTCCAGGGGGTGGACGAGGACGGAACGGCCTAAGAAACACCCACAGATTTTATTTAAATGTTGTTCAAAATGAATGTCAGGATTGGAAATTAATAATGTAAAGGCTAACCATGTGCCATGAGACATTCCCTAATCATTAAAAAGATGGATTTAATTCTAATGTCTGAAACAAATGAAGCCTCACCTGCGGTATCGAGGTCTGAACCTGCGTGGTGGTGGTCTCTGCTGGCTACCATCTGCTACCTCCTTCTGCTCACCTGCCGATTCTCCCTGTAAAATAATTTTATTAAAAATAAAAAATAAAAAAATAAAAATCCAAGCACAATAACTGAAAACTTATTCACTTCAAATTGAAAAAGATGCGCATTCCGGCTCCATAACCAGCAGACATCACAACAAACGGCCCCGTGAGTTAAATTTCAGGGCATTATTAAACAAGAACTTACACTGACAATATACAGAATGCACATCAGAATCACTGAAATACAGGTACACTATACAATCACCTCAGTTTGTGACTGTGTGTCTGGTCTCCTGCGCTGACGGCGACGCCGTTGTTGTGGAGCTCCATTTTGTCCCTCCCCCTCAGAAGTTGGGCCAGCAGAAGAATCACCAGTTTTCCCATCATCCTGTCCTGGCCGTGCAGGACGTGGAAAAAAGCGCCTGCGGAATCTGCGCTTGTTTGGGGCGTAACGGCTGCCTTTAACTGGAACCCCACCTGGACCTGTCACATTAGCAGCTTCTGAGCCCTAAGTTAAATAAAACAGAGGATAATCAGGTTACCATATAACCAAACCCAAGAACATGTACTGTGTAGCCTAGAAAACATGAGATGTATGGCATACAGCACTTACCTTGGCTGCTTCAACAACATCAAACTCCACAATCTCCCCATCCCCTACACTCCTGAGGAATTTTCTAGGGTTGTTTTTCTTAATGGCAGTCTGTTAAAATGGAGAAAGTAGAAGCAAATCTGTTGCCATATGTACACAGTGTGTTAGTCAAGTGGGTTTGTTCAGATCCTGGGCGCAATGCATAAAATAGCATTATTATGAATCTAGATATTAAATAATTAATAATTAATTATTTAATTATAATTGAAATGGGAGCTCATTTCTGTGTTGTTTAATGCTGCATTGTACATAGAAAGGAGCGGGAATATTGGCCACACTTAATAGTATTCACCCAAGGAATAAAATGTGGTGGGGGTTTGTTATTGAGAAATACTTAACAAGGCAGTATGATGCAACCTTACATGAGGTGGAGTTACCCTTAGCACCACTAAGCTGTTTCCCCCCCTACAAATTCACATTCAAACTAAAAATCTCATTCTTTTAGACTAGAACAATTCAACGATTGTGATTTTAAGAGTGACATTAAAAAGTTAATAAATGAGTATTAAAAGAATGTTCTGTCTATTAATAACAACATTACAAGTTCACATAAATTAAACATTACAGCAACCTTAAAAACTAATTCTTCCTATTACAACTTATAAAGAAGAAAACTTTTGACACTGGAGACTCCTTCCATAAATATAAAATGTCTACACGGAAAACCATCATAAAAGATTAGACAATTCATTAAATACTAGGTTGCTATAAATTTTACCCCATCACTGGTTACTATAGAGATGAGAATTTCTTAAATTGGTGCATTAACATACGCGTCTTGCCTTACAGCTGGAACTACAGTCGGCACTGCTGTTATAAAAACACCTTCTGAGTGAACAGAACGTAAAGTATAAAGTATTACACTACGGCTTAGCGTCAATGGTGTTGGTTGGAATTTGCAGGAAATGATTCACTCCTTGTGTGTCAGATCAGATCATTCAAACATCATGGTTGAACTTTAGGTATGAGGTCAGACTACATGGTGACAGACAAGCAAACAGGGAGGGAATGTGAGTGACATGAAAAAGGCAAAATAGATTGAAGATTGACTTCTAGGTCTTTTTCTATAAATTTAAATAGAATAGTATTCAGCCAGTTTATCAGTGGTTAAGAATTTGTATCATAACCCAGTTGTGAAGTTTTTAGCCAATTTACTTATGACAACTGGCAAGTACTGTGCTTCTTGTATTTTCGCATTTCAGACAGTTATAGTGGGTAATCAGAATCTGTAGTAGCTATTAACACAAGCTTGTCACTGAACAAATATTGGGTTTAAAAAGAATCACACAAATAACACAGCCAGATGTTTATTCTTGCTGTTCCATTTTAGATAACCAGCGGTCATTGGAGCGTCATCGTTCTGAGATGTGCGGCACCATCACTGAGACAAGCAAGTAAAGCAATGCCATTTTTACCTGGTACACTAACTGGCTTACACTGTTGTACACAATAACACTCGTGCTTCTTTATGCCAAAGAACCAGATTTATATCCTCGGCACAAGCAAATGAACAGGGTTTGGCAAAAATCCATTCCCTTAATAAATGTTTAGATATTTCTTACACAAGTTTGATAGAGTAAAGAATACATGACACATACACAGGTCAGGTCAATGAAGTCTCTCTTACCTGATGTACAAACACATCTTCTTTGGTGTCATTCCTATAAAGCAAATAAACTGTGACTGCAATGAATACAAAACATTGAATGAATGCAAATTGTCATACCTAAAAGGTAGTTTAGACTAAGCAGATTTTGGGAATTATAAACAATATTCTCAAATCAAACATTAATCCTGTATGGACTAAAAAGGTATTACACATACCTGTTGATGAAGCCATATCCATTCCGTACATTGAACCATTTCACAGTTCCTTGCACCAAAGTAGCTGAAATAGCAGAAATGTCTCAAATGTATAAAAGTCTTGCCATAAATGTGACACTTATACACAACAAACCTTACTTTCAAATCATAAGGCATGTTATTACCAAGAGACAGCTAAGGCCTGGGGTGTCAATAATTAACCAGAAGACTTTGGAGGCGTTGTAAAAAAATAAAAAAATAAAACACAGGACATCAGAAGTGGCTTAGTACATTCCACCAAATAAACCCCAAACCATCCAAACATTTTACCCAAAACAAAAAAAAAAACGTGTAAAAAATCACGTCAGAAATTCTGTAAATTTATAAATCTATAAGATGAAGCAGAAAGAGTCTGAACACCTGAGCAATTAAAACCACGAAGGCCCAGAGAACAAACCAGGTCACATAGATAAGCAACAGCCTGCTAGGGAATAAAGTTTATCCCCATAAACGCCATTGTGGCTCCTTCATGTTGGAGTTGTTGCGTTTCTTGATACACTGAGCTTTTAAAGTTTGAGGCACTGTTACTGAGTTACCGAGCAAATAAACAAGCTTACATTCCCTCTGGTTAAAAAACAACGCAACAGAGTAACCGTGTAGTTTAAAGTGAGTGTCGCACTATAGGGGACACCGTGGAAACGTGCGTTACACCGTGGAAACGTGCTCGTGTAAAGTGGCTCACTGACACCAAGGCGTTCAACTCGACTCTAACTAACTCTTAACTCGAGTCAGACGTTATTTACAGACCCGACGAGCAAAAGAACAAACACTAAATCACGACAGCTGAATCTGTGCGTTTTACTGCGAGGACACGGGAGTGTTAAAGCGGGCGGTGTTTGTTTTTTTTTTTTGTTTGTTTTAATTATTTAAGAAATTCCTACCAATCACTTTCCGCTCTGGCTGAACCGGTCCGGTCACTGGGGTTGACATAGGAGCGCCTTGCACTTCTGTGTCGGTCATTTTAGCTCATTTGTCCCCCAACCTCCTACTTGCCAAAACTTCCCTACAGCCGCCTCCTCAATCGCTTTATCCCGACTCCAAGACTGGAATGAGCGCGCGAGCCGCACCCCTATTGGTCCAACGCTGACCAATCCGAGAGCAGCAGCTACGCCTTCATTTCATCAATTTGGAGTGAGAAATAAGTGATAAAGCTCATTGTGGGTGAAGACTTTAACTTCTGAGCAAACTTCACTCAGCAAGACAAAGTAAAATTATTCTTATTATTGTATGTTCCAAAAACAGTAAAACGAGAAGGGTTGCCAGGTTTTAATAAAAAAAATCCAAAGTGATCTATTTCTTTTTTCTATAATATAATAATATATAATAATATTATATTCTTTATACCTGGAAATATATATAATTGAACGAATCCTTGTGCCAAAAACAAACAAACAAACAAAAAAGAAACCCAGTATGTTTAGTAATACACCAGTTTTATTATTTATTTGATATTTATTGTACAGATGATGTGATTATGATTAGGAAAAGGTGCGTAGTGCAAAAAACTTCTTATCTCATTGTGTGTTGTTTTGTACATCACACCTATGACTTAACGTGAACTTGAAGATCATGGTATACTCTTTGTAATCATTTTGCTATGTATC
Source organism: Tachysurus vachellii (assembly GCF_030014155.1). Lineage (NCBI taxonomy): Eukaryota > Metazoa > Chordata > Actinopteri > Siluriformes > Bagridae > Tachysurus > Tachysurus vachellii. The sequence continues at coordinate 12,162,321 of NC_083466.1, read as the reverse complement.
TATTTTCATGTCATGCTTATTATTATTATTATTATTATTATTAATGTATTTATTTTTGCATGACCTGAGATCTCAGTCTACAGGTTGAGCAGGTAGAATCCATTATGCTTTATTCCTCACAGATCTAGCAAATAGCTCGTTAATGTTAATAATAATGACAACAGACCTGCACAACACCAGCCATCTGTTGAACACATATCAACTCGTACAGCAGTCAGAGATAAATTACACCCCAGAGTCTGGGCCAAAACACTGAGAGCAAACTCTAGTGTCGGTTGAGGGGAAAAGCAAAGCCAATGTCCTTAAACCTCCCTCCTGTATTTCTACCCCCTTCCACCACTAAAAGTTCTCCAGACTCAAGTTTCACACGGCTATATTTATCAAAATAACCAATGTGACCACGACCGTGCTTTAAGTCCACAATTTGTTTGCAAAAAAAAAAGCAAATAAATAAATAAATAAAGATAAACATTACACATTACAAAAAACATTACAAAAAAACATTAAAAACATTAAAACATAAAAAAAATAAAAATAAAAATAAAAGCCTCATGTATGCGTTTGTTGTTGTTATAGGATGTTAAATAGCTACTATGAATGAGCAATTATGCTAAAGCGGTTAGCATCGGATATAGACGTTAATGCGCATGTCTGAAAATGGGGAATCGTGGCGTGCGTAAAAACAGTTGACGTAAAGTTTTGTGAATACGGTTTTGTCGTATCTAAGTAACGGAGCCCATCTGGAAGAATAAATGCGATTGGAACAAAAGCGTGTCGATAGAAATGAAGTATCTCGAACTTGTGAAGTACAAAGTTAACAAAGGAAACACCCTGTACACTTTATTTCGCCCATATTACTCATTTATACTTCTATAACGAAAGATCTAATTTTTTTTCCGTTAATGGATCGACCGGCCACGAGGCAGATTGCGCGCTCACGCGACCACGCGACCGCGCGCCCCGCCCGGCCTATAGAATTTAAAGAGCGAAGGGCAAGCGCGCATGCGCAGTGAAGAGGAAACTGCTGAGGTTCAATTCATCGCAATGTGTGGCTGAGTCGGTTCGGGTGAGTCAAAGAGAGTGAACGAGAAAAAGCTAGCACACGCGAGAGAGTTTCGGGCTCACACTTCTGTCGGTTGCTAACCTGTGCGGGTGGACCTGCTGTCGGAAAAGGAAAGAAAGGAAGAAACGCCTGTAATGAGGGTAGCGTCCAAAGAGCTGATTTAAGTCAGAACAGGCGGTAAAAGTGCGCAGAGCAGATCCGAGATCAGCGAGCAGAGAAAAAGTGACACGTCCAGCAAGACCGAGTTGGTGGATTTGCCCCGTAACGTCTATAGTGTGGAAAAGATCACAAATAAGGTGAGTGGACCAAGTGTAATAACGTGCTAACATGGCGCTAGGTGTCTCCTCCTCCCGTAAACAACCGTCTGCGGTTGATTATCGCCGTCGTTTTGTCACATAAACCGGATCTGTTTCACGTTACTAACTTCACACAAAGCGCTTTTCTACGCGGGCCTCTGGCTCGGTGTGTTTGCGCTGATTTTGTCTGGATGGGAAACGAAATGTCGAAGGATGACGACAATGTATTTAGGCCTCGGGTTCAACTTTGCGGAAACGTGTAAAAAAAAAAAAAAAATTAATTAAAAAAATGAATCGTTTTTTAAAGATAGAGTTAAATCGTGAGATCTGGACAGAGATCACATGATTTTAGGATGATAAGTTAAAGCCCGTGGCCGGTCGTAAAGCGTCCCGGATTAAGTGCATGGTGTCCGTTAGAGCAAACCTCGTGTTAGCTACATAGGCGTTAACAGGCTAAAGTTAGGCGCTCACTTTGTGGCGCCCCACGTCGCTGTGTGTCCGTGGTGAGCACTGAGCTCGCTGGGGCGAGAATGAGAGCAAGTAGGCCGCAATGAATGGACCCCAGGCGGCTCAGTTCAGCCCGCTTTGTCTCAGTGTGTAGCTCTGCGTGTGTAGCACTCAGTGTGTCTCTCTCTCGGGCCTTCAGTCTCACCCACTGTGGCTACCATGTTAGCATGCCGGCTCCGGCGGATTATCTCCATATTATAGACATGGGAAACTCCGTGACTGGTTTTGTTGCAGTTCCAAATGTCAAACTTATCGTATTTAAGCTGATAAAAAATTAAAACCGCGAACACGCCGTGCAGACCTGCCGACAACCCGTTAGCATAGAGACAGCATGACTTGACGTTTGGGCCCTTCCACGTGAGCGCGTGCGCGCCGACATGCATCTCCACTGCAGGCATTTATTCACTTTATTAACTGCCTGCAGGTCAATGCAAAGATTTATTTATTTATTTTTTTAATAAATGCTAATTTTTAGGCGTTATGGTTTAAAAGTGTAGTGTTAAGGATTTCTACAGAAGCATGGCTAACAGGTGCCATGCATGTTACCTAATTTAGCTCTGCTGTTTGAGCCAGAGAGACAGATTCCTCAATATTATACATCAGAGAAACGTTTACTTTTAAAGTAACACGACTGCCTGAAAGTTGCATTAACAAATGTTGATTCTTAACTGATCATCATTGTAGAAACACCATATGCAGCTTGAACAATTTCCAACTTTTTGTTTTAACATGAACGCCAACTCTAGGTCTTGGGATATAAACAGAATATAATTACATGTTTAATGTTTGTGTTCTTTCAGAATACATAATGGCAGATGCAGATTTGGACTTCACGACAGGTGATGCTGGGGCTTCCACCACTTACCCCATGCAGTGTTCTGCCCTGCGCAAGAACGGCTTTGTAGTGTTGAAGGGTCGACCATGCAAGATTGTGGAGATGTCAACTTCCAAAACTGGCAAACATGGACATGCAAAGGTGAATAAAATTTGTTTATCTAGTTTAAGCCTGAGGGTCATATCTGGCTTCGTTTCTAGACAAAACAAAGCAAAAATAAAATGAAGTTTATCAGCCGTTACTGGATGGTCATGCAGACACCATGCAGCTCATAATGATACAAAAGTAAGGAAATTAAGCTCTTTAACTTTTGTTTGTAGGTCCACATGGTTGGCATTGACATCTTCACTGGCAAAAAATATGAAGATATCTGTCCCTCAACTCACAATATGGATGTCCCCAACATCAAGAGAATGGACTATCAGGTGAAAGATATCTTTTATGCTGACCCTCACCTTTCATGTTTTGAGAAAAAATAACAATCTCCAGATCGAGAGTTGTACACATTGGGTGTTTAGAAATATATAATGGACTTATGGGATGTTTTTAAAGTGTCTTTCTAACCTTCCAATCCTACCTCTATCCACAGTTGATTGGCATCACAGATGGCTACCTGTCTCTGCTCCAGGACAGTGGTGAGGTCAGAGAAGACTTGAAAATGCCGGAGGGAGACCTGGGCAAAGAGATCGAGAGCAAGTATGAGGCTGGAGAGGAGATCCTGGTAAATGCCCTTGGTTCTACTTTACTCTACCCTACTCAATCAACCTCACACTTCTTTGTAAGTACATTTTGTATAACTTGTAAACTAATTGCTTTCTTTTGCCTGTTTTTCAGATCAGTGTCCTGTCTGCAATGAATGAGGAGGCTGCAGTGGCCATTAAAGCCATGACTAAATAAAACGCTGCAGGTACACAGAGCTCTCGTGTGTGTACGTGTATGCATGTTCACCTGCTAGAGAGTAACTGTGCTACGCTAGTGTGCCAACAGCAAAGCACTAATCCAAGTGTTTACGTTATATTCCAGCAATTAAAGTTTTCAGACAAATAATTATCCATGTGGTGGTCTCAATAAAAGATACTATTTAGTTCAAAAACTGAGTGTGTTCACTTAACTGTGTATTCTGGGGATACATTTCTGTACAACACAGTGTATAGATCTTACTATTTAAAAACAGGACAATAATGGCTTGCTTTTTGCACACTGGTGCTTGCATGTCCACCATATTACAAATTATACATTTTATTGGTAATCATTGTTCTGTACATCGTAAGGGACATGACGGGTGAACAAATTGTACATTGGATGTTATGCATGTTGTGTTTTTGTACTAGCTGGATTACATTGGTTCTGTTAACATGGTGGGGCTAATTGTTGATGAATAAAAGCATCAAAAGGCTGCTGCTATCCAGACTACTGCTATCCACTTAAGCTAGTGGTCTATTTGGCGTAAATATTGGAATGATCCCTGTAGCCACAGTGTAGTATGCAATTGCAAAAATTTAGCACATACAGACCCTTTGAAATCTAAATTCCCAGCTACCTGAATCAAATCAAAAACTTTGACATGTCTTTTCAATTATTCTGGCTTTATTATATAGTTTTAAGACCGTTGAAAGTTTGATTAAATCTTTTCATGCTGTCCATTTTATTTTCCTTTCCTTTCCCTCTGATCTTTTTAATTGTAAAATTTCCTCTTCATATTAATTTCTGTTTTTCTTAGTTGTACTCAAACCCTTTTGATTTTCATTCCGACTTGCTACCTTACTCCTGCCTGTTCTTCCTCCGCTTTCCCTTTCTCACTTTCTCTCAGGTATTGGCAAGATGCACTGGACCTGGACAGAAGGAGAGAATTACGCCACAGCAATGCTATTCCCCTGTTTTCTCTCTTATTTTTTAATTCTTTGTTCCCTCCCATTCTTTATGTACTTTAGCCTGTCTTTGGGTTGAAAAATTAGGAGAAAAAAATAATTGGAAATGGTCGCAAATGGACAAATATCTGTAAATACACTGAATATACATTAATCAACAATATTTTGAATGTATATATTAGAGGAAGAAAAAGGCAGAATGACACATGAGCTCTGGCTTTGGGAACTGTAAAGGCACATCATATGTATTATACTAACATGAGTGTCTGTTCTCATTTTGTCTTTGGCTTGTTTTTTTTTTCCCCCATTTCCTTTTTAATATTTACATTTGTCCCGATTCTCACCCTTGCCATTATAAATTGGGCTGTTGAGTAAGTGCAGAGGCCAGTTCCAATACAGGCACTGTGGTAAAAGACAAGACGACCATGTGTAATAGGATGTGGGGTGGTCTTTTCTCTCTTCACCCACTCCTTTATCTTCTGGTAGTCACAATATAGAAGATGGGGGAGCCATCCTTATAGAGTAAGCAAGTGTATTTAGTGAGAAGTAAAAAGGTTAATAAAAACGTCCTGTTTACACATTTTCAAGCATTAGCCTAAATTTAATCCTTTTTCATGTAGAGGAATGGTTTCACCGAATGTTGAGAACTGTAGTCTTAAATTGATTTGTCTGAATAAGGTCGTTGGTCGGGGAGGCACACTGTTCCTTTGCAAAAAACAAAAACAGGAGGAGTATAGCAGGCAAATTTTCTGGTCTCAAGAGATAACCATGATGTATAACTGTCATTCCCTTACCACCATTAAAGGGGTTGTTCTCCAATGATCACTGTAATTTGGTGAATCCCTATTCCTATGGGTTTGGCTCTCTTTGCTGGCTCATATCTGAAAACTTGGTGTTAAGGCAATTTCTTTTTACTTTCATATTACCTAAGCAGAACTTTTGTTTGTACCCTGACTGTGATAAACAGCTGTATTAAACCAAGAAATTCTCATACCCTAATATTAAAATGAGCGCCTAAGTGTTGCCTTTTCTGTTTCCGTGTCTGATGGGCATTCGTTATTGTTGTATGCTGACATTGTTCAGAATTAACGAAACTCTTGAAAACAAGCAAAATATTTGAATTTGCATTAATAAAAAAGTTATTTAAACCTCACTAAAATAAGTAGACTAATAATCTTAGTTGTAAGGAAATGCAGTGTCGTTTTCTTTCGGGTCGAATTAAGTAGGACACAGCACGTTATATAGGAGGTGAAGTTAAAAAAATACTGAATTATGACCTAATTGGGATATGAGAAGGATTTATTTATTTTTTAAATAAACTTGCTTCATCTGCTGTACACCTACAAAGTTAAAAATGTGAAACTTGTATGATTTAATTGATATTTGATTTAAAATTTTCAAGAAAAAGGTTCAATTCTATAGAACCTCAAACAGACAACGAGCATTTCCACTATATCTATTTTAAGGATAGTATGGTTGGGTGCAATTATTGCCACCTATGTAGTCAGGAACTGCTGGCTGGCAAGGAGTGAGAACTCAGCTGCATGGTGGATTTTCAGGTGATTCTTCAATAGTGTGTGCGGGAAACAGTATAAAAAAATATATATATAAACATTTTCAGATGATTGCATCTCGACATAGTTCACGTCTGGAGAGAAAAAGCATGTGTCTGTTTTTTTCTGAACATTTACAGGTGAAATATTTTGGTGCACGTCCTAATAACTATTTACCAGTCACACTTTGTCTAATGTTAGCTACGTTGAACATACTTTCTCTATGTAACTTTACAGAAAGCCAGAACTCCCCCTGAGTCTTGAGAGCTCTGTGCGTGGGGGAAGGGCAGTAGGGCTTACAGGAAAACACTTTAATATCTGTTCAAGCCCTGTCTGTACAACTTATTTCAGATTTACATGTCAGTTTATTTTTATGGGATGTCTCCTATTAGCATACGCTGATGTACAAGTTCACAAAATGCATAAAGGTTGGCAAATCTGCTGGCAGTGAAATATTGTGATTAAATCATTAGAGTAACAAGCCTAGTAGGAGACGTCCTAAAGGAGAACGTGGGGGATATGTAAGGGGAATATGTACAGTTTATGGAACATTTATTAACAATTGATGATTTGGGTCCTTTTTTTGCTGCCAGAGGACAAAGCACAATTTAGTAAAATATTCACCTAGTTCAACAAAAGGAGCACACTCGAGGATCCACAGAAATGTGTTGTACAGACCATTTCGGTTTTATCTTGATATGCTGTGCAGGTGGGAGTCAACTTTAAAACCTTGATTTAATATTCAGAGCAGCCGTCCATGAATCATTAATGAGCTACAAGTCCTTTTACAGTGGAGGATGTCTTCTTTTGGACTGACTATATGAAACAGCTTTTGGCCAGGAGACAGAAAAAAAAAAAAATCATCTCTTACAATACAAATTAAATCTAACCAAGTTTGAGGAATATAATTTTGCAGTACAAACAAACAACAGGTACTTCTACAGCAGTAATCAACATCTGTCTCTGTAAATTAAATACAAAATCTATTTTGAAAATCATGACAATATGAATGTGTGTACAGGTTATGGGGGGGAAAAAAAAAAAAATCACTCCCTGTTCACATGTGTATTTTTATTCAGTCTGTTCAAAACTACTTTCTATATCAGACATTTCTATCGTATTTGAACAAAAGCATTAAATCTATGATCGAATCACTTTTGACAACCAGTGTATCCATTATACAAAAGAAAAAAACAAGTAAGCAATGGCTATTATTAATTAAACAATTCCCTCCTGTAATGGCTACATGAAGAGAGTAAACTTCATAATTTTTTTTTTACATTGTCTGCTTTTAGTTACTTGTTATGGTGATAGAATCTCTGTCCAGCTTGTGGGTGTGAGAGGTAATGACGGGGAGCTGGCTGAGGAGAACCCTGAAACTGGGCCTGTCAAATACACACAGAAATATTACACAACAAATACATACACACATCAAAAAGTACTTGAACTTGAATAAAGTAAAATTAAATGACATATGAGCCAAAATAAATGTGGACAACAAGAATCAAGCTTTAGAAATGAATGTAAAGTAAAGGCCGGGAGTTCATTAGGTAAATTTACATGCACTCATTTTCTTCTAAATGGAATTTAAGCCTATTGCAGATTCTGAATTACATCTAATGTTGTGTTCAGAACACTGCACTGGTATTTTTGAACCACATTTAAGCATTTACTTTTTCCTTTGTTCGATACGATCTCAGATCTACGCCACACCTTTCAATCAGATTGAAAATTAATTTGGATCAAGCTCAGTGGGATCAACTAAAGTGTTTACATAAAGGCTTTTCAATCTCATTAAGCCATAAAACACTGATTAAAACAAAGCTTTCCTCCCTGAGCTCACCTTTATGTTAGGAATTTGAACAGCTAGTGAAGGTGAAGGCAGTCCTGCAGCACTTAGAGCCTGTGCATGTACAGGCCTCAGGGCACCCTGTAACACACACACACACAAAATCATGTACACATTCCTTCACTGTAACTGCAAATGTTGCAGCTACAGAAAACAACTGGCTCAAAAGCATTGTGAAACATGAAAACCAGTGCACACTGATGTTACATTGGCTGTGACATTAGGTAGTGTTCATGACTACTTTTCTGGTATCTAGAGCAGACCAGCAATACACACTAATGCCCAGTCTGTCAAAAAATTATGAATGTAAATTTAAGAAAATTCTTATGTAGACACGGTTATCTGAAAATTCATCACAAGCATATGCAAAGGTTCCAAGTCTATTTTTAAGAATGAAATGAAATCAGAAATCTCCACACTCGGCCGAGTGTGAAGCGGCGGGGATGAGAATCAGCACCTCCAAGTCCGAGGCCATGGTTCTCAACCGGAAAAGGGTGGCTTGCCCCCTTCAGGTTGGTGGAAAGCTCCTGCCTCAAGTGGAGGAGTTTAAGTATCTTGGGGTCTTGTTCACGAGTGAGGGAAGGACGGAGCGGGAGATCGTCAGGCGGATCAGTGTATCTTCTGCAGTGATGCGGTCAATATACCGGTCTGTTGTGGTGAAAAAATAATCTATTTACCAGTCGATCTATGTTCCTACCCTCACCTACGGTCATGAGCTTTGGGTCATGACCGAAAGGACAAGATCCCGGATACAGGCAGCCGAAATAAGTTTCCTCTGCAGGGTGGCTGGGCGCTCCCTTAGAGATGAGGAGCTCGGTCACTCGGGACGAGCTCAGAGTAGAGCCGCTGCTCCTCCACATCGAGAGGAGTCAGCTAAGGTGGCTCGGGCATCTGTTCCGGATGCCTCCTGGATGCCTCCCTGGGGAGGTGTTCCGGGCATGTCCAACCCGGAGGAGGCCTAGGACACGCTGGAGTGACTATGTCTCTCGGCTGGCCTGGGAACGCCTCGGTATTCCCCCGGAAGAGCTGGAGGAAGTGTCTGGGGAGAGGGAAGTCTGGGCGTCCCTGCTTAGACTGCTGCCCCACGACCCGGCCCCGGATAAGCGGTAGAAAATGGATGGAAATGGATGGATGAAATCAGAAATCAAAAGGTTTTACCGAGTCAGTGAAACCAGACTGCTGATTGGCGTGTTCTAGCTGCTTCTGAAGGGGTATAGTGGCACTGGAGAGGAATCCTGTCAAAGGTGACAAAAGGGATTGAACAGTGAATGAAGCACGGACGATCATTCGTTACTTAACCAGAAAACCAATACATTTTAATAGATGCCAAGAGCAAATAATGCGTAATAATGACAATACGCTTGTATCTACCTGGCTGGGAAGCAAAGTGGCTGTGGACAGGGTAACCCTGGGGCTGATGGGGCAGGTAGGGCATGGTCTGGAAAGCGGAAGCACCTTTAAAGAAAGTAACAACGTTAGCAGCAGGTCAGTGGGTGGAAACTATAGTTGAAGTTGAATAAGGTGTGTGGAGAACTGTCGGACGAGCTGAGGCTGACAGGAAGTCTATAGTAATTAAGATATATATATATATATATATATATATATATATATATATATATATATATATATATATATATATATACATATACACACACACACACACACACACACACACACACACAGCTCAGCGTAAATGAGTACACCCCATTTAAAAAGTAACATTTTATACAATATCTCAATGAATACAAAACAATTGTCCAAAATGTTGACAAGACTAAGTTTAATATAACATCTGTTTAACTTATAACATGTAAGTAAAAATTTAAAATACATATTTTTCAGTTTAACTCAAATTAGGGTGATTCAAAAATGAGTACACCCCAAAGTATAACTAGACAAAACTTGTAACTATAATAGCACAATAACTAGCATGGCTTTGCCATGAGAGTAGTCTCACTGTCAGACACACACACAAGCGAGGAAATCTGGAATGCGCTACTTATATGCTAACCGTTAAAAAAGCACTTTATAACCGAAATGTGTCTTTAATGCAAGTACAGTTACATTACATATATAAATCAAATGATTAGAGAAGGCAGATAACTTTTGTGACATGTCCAAAATAGTTGTACCACATTTCATTATCTGTTATAATGTTGCTGGAGTGATCTTGTTCCTATATAAATATAAGTTCATGATCAAGCCAGTGAATCTTTGTGAGCTCTGCGTTGTCAGTTATTTTACAGTATGTGTGAGTGCACATCTTTTCTTCCTCACTGCCACCATTAGTTACTTTGAATAATTTCAGACACCTCTGAAACACTGCTAAATACTCAATTATTTTTAGTTAGCATAGTTCTGCTATGATGGCTGCACTTGTCAAGAACAGCTTTGTATTTGAGTCTCTATCAGTGTACAGTTAATAACTTCTACAAAATCGACTTCATTTTCTAATACTAGAATCATTTTCCTGGATATTTGCACTTCTTGATCATATAATACACATTAATAGACAGGAATTATTTATCTGGTGTCACTCGGATGCAGATGGGTTTCATTTAGAGTCTGCTTCCTCTCCTATACATACATACATTATTTATATGCTTTGTGACAACGTCCATTGTTAAAAGCACTTTACAAATGAAATCAAATTGAATATGAGGCTAAAGAATTTGTGTACCTTTGCCCAAGTGTGAGGAAAAAAATGAAAGCGCTCTCAGAGCAGCTTTATACATACCAGTCCTGATCGGCGTTCCTGAGAAGCTGATGGGGACAGATGCAGCTGGGCCGTAGGTGGAGGGGTGTTGAGCCTGCGTGACTGCGTACGCCTCATGAACTGCAGGGCTGGCTGAAAACTGAGCATGCTCAGTAGAGCCTGGAATAAAAGCAGGCTGACCAGGGAAGTGACGGCCCTAATCAACACGAATAAAGATCATCGATAAAAAAAAAAGAGCATGCAGTACAAACCAGCACTATGTTTTATAGCAGTCAGAGTCTTGTACTTTTAGAGGAAAGAGAAAAACTACTGGACTCACAGGGATACCAGGTGTCTGAAACAACTGTTTCCCACGTTCTGCCAACAGACCTCCAGGCCTACTGTGGCTTACAGGACTGCCTGAAAGATTGATAAATAAACACAACATACTGTAAGGAAGAAAACTACACACTTCCATCATTGGATATTATCCCAGTTTAAATTCTGTTGAGTCCACACAGCCATCAGAACTCTAAGTTCCAGGAGCATTAACGCATCCAAATACTCTTTCACAGACGGTAGCAGCAGCAGCACTAAAGGATATAGGACAGGTATACTATCTTTATAGCTATATAGCTCTTTAAAGCTCTTCTATCTTCTAAAAACCCACCTTGCAGGCTGAGCAGGTGTTGTCCTGAGTGCAGAGGTATACTGGGTTGGTAACTGGCTGAAGTCAGGGTTGTAATATCACTGTCAATTAGAACAGAGGAATAGAGTAATGGGGCATAACAGAGGACCCAAGTGAAGAAATATGAATTTAGCCACTGAAGATCACACACAAGCTTTTCTCACACACCTTTGCTCCTTTCTTCTGCGCTTCTCCTCTTCATGAAGGACTTTTTTAAGTTGCAGGAACAGCTGATGTTTCTCCTCCTGCAAACCCTGCAGTTTCTCCTCCAACTTCTGAATCTGTAACGCAGTGCAGGAACATCAGAATACATTCACTTTGTTACAGAAGCAGCTTTTTTTTTTTTTTACCATCGATCCCGTGTCCTTTGCTTGAGCATTACTTTTGGCAACTTTATTAGCATACTGCAAAATACTTTATTTCCCCATCAATGTTTGTAACAGTTTGTAATTTGGGTAGCTTTGTAGTTTTGCTCTACTGTCAGCTGAAGGTTTGCTTTGAATGCCAAGGGACAAGCAAGAAGAATTGAACATGTACATACAAGTAGTCTGCCTATATAATAACGAAACCCGTCCTGCGGTGACCTCTGACATAGTAAAATGGTACGCTGTTTAGGACATGGCCCAAGCTGCTGAGTATCAGATGAATTCACAAAACCTTTCAACGGGAGCGGATCTTTTAGCTACCATCAGCCACCATGTGTCAACAAAATTAACACTGCTGCAACACTTATCGGATCTCATCTGGAGATTCAAATCCAAACAATGGGACGAAACTCCCCATCATCTGTAGAGAACTATCCAGCTGTTACAGGTTCTCTGGATAAACAACTAATCAGAGGACAAATCAGATCAACATCATTCACTTGTTTCCGGCCAAATATCAGATATGATCTAAGGCTTTTCACACATGAAATAGTTCATCCTGGGTCTGAGTAAACCCTAGGTGCAATCCTGGGTTATCTTGCTTTATGTTTCACACTATGATTGAAGAAATAGTGTGTGCGACTGCTTTGAATAACAGCTTGTCTCATGCTTTTGATATCACCGCATAAATCCTCCTGTGATGCACAAAGTCAAAAGTAAAGCAAGAACAATATAAAACTCTTCAAAAATGGTTTACACAACACACAATGTTTCTGTGACTGCACAAAGCATGTGATAGGAGGCAGACATTGTTTAGTTTCTGATTGTCTGTCTGCTGCTCATCTACAAGCATGTAGAAGTAACAAAAATCTAACACCACATCGTTTCACACTGTCTACATCTGGCAACTCAATGTGGCATTAACACTGCAAAAGCACTGCTAATCCTGCTTCAGAGCAAGGTTTCATAATCCTGAAGTAAACATGTTGATAAGACTGCTTCAAAATTACAAATATGAACCAAGTCTCTACCTGAGGTTAAAAGCAGGGTTTAGAACGATGATACCCCAGAGTTAAGCACAGTATCCATTCAGACTTGTATGTGCTTTCTTTCCTCTCTCTCTCTTGCTCGCTCTCTCTCTCTTTCTCTCTCTCACACACACACACACACACACACACACACACACACACACACACACACACACACACACACACACACACACACACACACACACACACACACACACACACACACACACACACACACACACACACACAGTTTCACTCAACCACTCACTCTGTAGTAAGACTTTTTTCTTTCTTGCATAAAAGTTGTTAGTTATTTGTTAACCCGGACACAGCACTGACGTTGACACAAACTTGTACAAGATTGTCATGGAGACTCACAGCCCAGGAACCCTACATTAAACAGTATTTGAATTATTTCAACTCAAGTAGCTTTTATTATTCATTCACTATTCGTGTTTATTCAGTTCAGAAGAAATCCCCTGCACACTGTAGAATCCACTTTCACTGTAACATACACAACAGGTAGTGTTTACATACAATAATCCAATCTAATCCAGTAATCCAAACGTTACTTTGATTGCATAATTAATTTCCATAAATTGTAGTTTTAGCTGTAAAAAATGAGCAAGTACAATGAACAGGACAGAAACAGACTGCAACGCACGGTTTCTCCCCATGCCCACTCCCCTAGACTTTTACGACACAAGAACCAGAAATCGGCCAGGAAAAATTCCCACTGACCCTTTGCACCCTGGACACAACCTCTTTCAGCGCCTCCCTTCTCTCAGGTGCTACAGAACTTTGCTTACTAAAACTGCCAGACACAGGAACAGTTTCTTTCCCCAGGCCCCTTATCACCCTGATTAACAACCTCACCATAATTATATTCACTGCTTCATATCTATAAGTACTGCATTATCAGAACTGTCAGTCATCAAATCATCCGTGTATGTTACACACACTACTGCTGCTGCATATTGTACAAAAAGCATAATATTGCAACATATTGTTATTTGCACTTCCCACACTTTATGTACATAACTGATCAGTCATATATTCTGTATTCATATTTAATACTCCTAATGTCTATTGTATCACATCTGCATTTTCTTGTATAGTCTGTATTATCTGTCTTGTACAGTATGTTATTTATGTCTGTACTTTTGAGTCACAAACAGCTTGAACCAAATTCCTTGTGTGTGTCAACACACATGGCCAATAAACCTGATTCTGAAGTATGAGCAAGTAGGAGCTTTCTGACTTATGCTTGCTTTAGTTTCTAACTCACAAAACATTAAACTATTTTACTAAAACAAGTATACATGTTGTGTAACCCCAAATACCAAAACCTGAAAGAAAAAACATCCAGCCTTTGGTTATGAGGTTTTAACTGATTCCTTTTTAAACATCTTATTCACCTGCTCTTTTGTTTCCTCCAGAGACATTCGTTCCTCCATCTCCTTTGTCCTTTTCCTCTCTTCTTCCTCTTTCATCTTCTGCTCCATCATTTTGTCCACTTCTTCCTCCTCTGCAATCCAGGCAGGGAAACAGAGTATGAATCTAAGACTTCTTTTTCTACTCTAATAAAGTGCCAGGCAAATTTAGTCAAGCAGTAAAAACTATTCTGTTCTCAGGAAAGGCAGAAGCAGAGTCACTAGGCTTAAGGTTTCAGGATTTAGAGTTTCAGTCTTTTCTTATTTTAAAGTAAATAATCTAACCAGCTTCTGCAAGCAGGCTGTAGCAAACACAGGTAAAGTGTAAACACAAACAGTGTAGATAGTTTTGTACAAAACAAAAAAGCTAATAAATATAAACAGTGTGGTGTTAGACACTTCTAATCCACTTGTGTAAGAAGTTAAAGTATCCAGGTGATACTGTAGGGTCTCTACCTTGTCTCTTGCGTTTTCTCTCCCTCATGATGTGTCTGTGCAAAGCTCTGGCCATGGCGTTGGACAGTTTCGGTCTCTCCAACAGAACAGGCATGGTGACAGGGGGCGGAGGTGCTGGCTAAAGACCACACACACACACACACACACACACACAAACAAACACACACACACAAACAAACAAACACAAACAAACAAACACAAACAAACAAACAAACACACACATACATACACACACACACACACATACATACACACACAAACAAACACACACACATACATACATACATACATACACACACACACACATACATACATACAGACATACACATACACACATACACACACAAACAAACAAACAAACAAACAAACAAACACACACACATATATACACACACACATATAGACATACACATACACACACACACACACACAAACAAACAAAAACACAAACACACTTTACCCCCCACACTACACTCACACACTCTACACATTTCAGTTGACATTTTACTCTCTTACCATTTCAATTCACCGAACCTTGAAAGTGGCTTTTATGAAACAGTAAACAGACCTAAAGGAGCTAAAGGAGCTAAAGGACAGTTATCGAACCTCATACTGTATGTCAAATGCATTCATGGGACATGCGGCTTAAAAATAAACAAATACGTTAATAAAGCGCGAGGACTTACTGTCGGTTTCTCTTAAATCCCTGAAAGAACTTCAAATATGTTTAACCTTCTCTTTAAAATAAAAAACACTACTGGGAAAAAATGCTAAGCGTGAACGTATAGAATATAAATCTGTTTTTTGTTTTTTTCAAATTATTGTGTAGCGGTGGGCAACTACTTCCGAACATACTACGTCATACATATCGTACTTCCTAATTTCCTGTTCCGGTTCAATCTTGATGAAGTTGATGAATAAAAATGAAACAAACGTCATTTTGTAAAAAAAGACGACATATTATTTCGCGAATATTCAATTCTGATAACATAATGTCACCTTATTCAACCCTAACCCTAAATGTCAAAGGCACGATATTTACTCTATTAAATAGTAAATACAGATGCCACCTACTGGACAACAGAGGTACTGCAGGACTGAAATCACCGCATTAGAGGCAACAATACAATCCTCCTTCACCTGTGCTCCGATAAGTGTAAACACCCCCCCCCCCCCCCACACACACACACACACACATAAAAAACAAAAAAAAAACTGGGGGTATTGGTGTGTTTGGTAAGGATCACTGAACACAATTTAACCAAATACAAAGTATTTATTCAATTTTCATTTATTAATTTGTGTGTGTGTGTGTGTGTGTGTGAGAGAGAGAGAGAGAGAGAGAGAGAGAGAGAGAGAGAGAGAGAGAGAGATTATGACTGGTGTTGTAAGTGTTTGTTGCCTTTTTGGAGTCATTTATCATTTGTAATGTCGCTCCCATTTAAAACAGTTCAGCTCAAGCCCAGCCATTTTTAGGGTCATGATTGAGGACAATGTCCCATCCAGAGACAAACTGTTTTGTGTTGAGGTTTTGTTCAAAACGACCATTGAAAATACCCTCTGGGCATCAGCATTAGAATGTGGAAGCACTAAAACCAAGGCTGTGATCTTTGATAGCCTCCCAATTTGGTTCAATCCAGTCACCTTTGAAAAAAGGCACCAGGGGCCTCTATTACTCAGATGTTTTCTGGCACCATCTCAGGGCCCCCAGTTTGAGAACCACTGGCCTAGACTACTTGTTCTGAGCAGGTGTTGTCAGTAAACAGGCTGTAAAACTGTTGAGTAAAACAGGCTGTAAAACTGTAAAGCTGTTAACCTGGATTCTGAATCCTGCACAAGGTGAGAGACCCTGGATGTGGTAACCAAGCCATCACAGGACACAATCACACAGTCATTCACACACTACAGAAATTTAGAGATACCAGTAAGACTACACCTCAGGTTTTTGGACTGGGGAGGGAACCCACTGTTTTCATCAGTTTTGTCTGAAAAAACTTTTTTTTTTTTAATGTAAAATCACACATGCATATTTAGTCCTTATGTGGTTGTATGGGTTCATGTCAGTCTTGTTTAGTAAATATTATATAATAATTAAGCATTTATGTTATATGGGAAACTAATATACGTTTCCGTGTATTTAAATCTTAAAATGCATTTGGGGTAATCTATCCTTCTGAAGTATTTGCATATAGAGATCTATCATACAGTCATATGCAAAAGTTTAGGAACCCCTGACAATTTCCATGATTTTCATTTATAAATATTTGGCTGTTTGGATCAGCAATTTCATTTTGATCTATCAAATAACTGAAATACACAGTAATATTTCAGTAGTGAAATGAGGTTTATTGGATTAACAGAAAATGCGCAATATGCATCAAAACGAAATTAGATAGGTGCATAAATTTGGGCACCCCAACAGAAAAATCACGTCAATATTTAGTAGAGAATCCTTTAGCAGAAATAACAGCCTCTAGACGCTTCCTATAGCATGTAATGTAAAAGTACTAGAAAGCAATACTCGAGTAAAAGTACAAGTATCGTACTAGAAAAAGACTTTGGTAGAAGTGAAAGTTACATTTTAGAATATTAAGTAAAAGTCTTAAAGTATCTGATATATACTGTAGTTAAGTATCAAAAGTCATTCTGATATTTAATGTACTTAAGTATTTGAAGTGGGGGGCACGGTGGCTTAGTGGTTAGCACGTTCGCCTCACACCTCCAGGGTCGGGGTTCGATTCCCGCCTCCACCTTGTGTGTGTGGAGTTTGCATGTTCTCCCCGTGCCTCGGGGGTCTCCTCCGGGTACTCCGGTTTCCTCCCCCGGTCCAAAGACATGCATCTCATGCATCTCTGGTTGATTGGCATCTCTGGAAAATTGTCCCTAGTGTGTGATTGCGTGAGTGAATGAGTGTGTGTGTGTGTGTGCCTTGCGATGGGTTGGCACTCCGTCCAGGGTGTATCCTGCCTTGATGCCCGATGACGCCTGAGATAGGCACAGGCTCCCCGTGACCTGAGGTAGTTCGGATAAGCGGTAGAAAATGAATGAATGAATGAAAGTATTTGAAGTAAAAGTAAAAAGTTGTTTTTTTTAACAAGCAAGCGGTTAGAACTTTGATTGTGAACTTTATTGTGGCTTTCTTATAGTAAAGCATAAAGCATATTCAGGGTTCCCATATCTTCTTAATCTCACTCATCAAATCAAAATCACAGTCTTTTCCAGGACTTTTCAGGCACAATTCTCTTAAATTCAAAGAACAGCATATTTTTAGAGCTGACAAAGAAAAAACAAACAAACAGAAATTTCACTTTTGTATGAGAAATGAAATAAATAATTCTTTAAAAAAACAAACAAAAAAACCTGCTGGTACACACACACACACACACACACACACACAGGCCACCTATGTCCAGCAGCTACTAATACGGTGGTCATTAGTTGAAACTGAAAAGGTGTCTGTTCATCTTCAAAAGAAGCTGGTTTTCAAAGTTGCCAGAATTCAGTCTTACTCTCTTCTCGTCATCTACGATAACGGGAGGTCCTCCAGTAGGTGCTTCCATGGCGTTTCAGTTGTGCTTCCTCCTCCTTTGGCAACATTACGCTGAAATAGAGCGTGCAGAGCGTAAAGTAATCTAGGAGCAGTGATTTGCCAAACCTCCCTTATTGCAGTCGCACACATTTCTTCTGATTTTATTTTGTAGTAACGAGTAACGAAAATGCTTAGTGGAAATATAACGGAGTAAAAGTATACATTTTATCTAGGAAATGTAGTGGAGTAAAAGTGAAAGTTGACAAATTTAAATAGCAAAGTAAAGTACAGATACGTGAAATTTCTGCTTAAGTACAGTAACGAAGTATTTGTACTCCGTTACATTACAACACTGCTGGATTCTAGATGAATGTATTTGGGACCATTCCTCCTTACAAAACATCTCCAGTTCAGTTAGGTTTGATGGTTGTCGAGCATGGACAGCCTACAGATGTTCAATGATATTCAGGTCTGGGGACTGGGATGTCCATTCCAGAACATTGTACTTGTTCCTCTGCATAAATGCCTGAATAGATTTTGAGCAGTGTTTTGGGCTATTGACTTGTTGAAATATCCAGCCCCGGCATAACTTCAACTTTGTGACTGATTCCTTAACTTTATTCTCAAGAATCTGCTGATATTGAGTGGAATCTATGCAACCCTCAACTTTAACCAGATTCCCAGTACCGGCACTGGCCACACAGCCCCACAGCATGATGGAACCTCCAAATTTTACTGTGGGTAGCAAGTGTTTTTCTTGGAATACTGTGTTCTTTTGCCACCAAGCACAACGCCCCTTGTTATGACCAAATAACTCAATCTTTGTTTTATCACTCCACAGCACCTTATTCCATTATGAAGCTGGCTTGTCCAAAAGTGTGTTTGCATACCTCAAGTGACTCTGTTTGTGGCGTGTGTGCAAAAAAGTCTTCTTTCGCATCACTTTCCCGTACAGCTTCACATGATGCACAGTGACACCATCTGCAGCAATTTGATGTTGTAGGTCTTTGGAGGTGGTCTGTGGGCTGTTTTTGACCTCTAACCTCCTTCACCACTCCAATATTTTACGTGGCCTGCCAATTCTGGCCTTAACAAGAACTGTGCCTGTGGTCTTCCATTTCCTCACTATGTTCCTCACAGCGGACACTGACAGCTTATATCTCTTTGATAACTTTTTGTAGCCTTCCCCTAAACCATAATGTAGAACAATCTTTGTTTTCAGGTCATTTGAGTTGTTTTGAGGCCTTCATGTTGCCACTCCTTCTCATGATTGGCTGCACTTGTCTATGAAGTTCAAGGCTTAATGAGCTCACCAAACCAATTGTGTGTTCCAGTTAATCAGTGCTAAGTAGTTACAGGTATTCAAATCAACAAAATGACAAGGGTGCCCAAATTTATGCACCTGTCTAATTTTGTTTTGATGCATATTGCACAATTTCTGTTAACCCATTAAACCTCATTTCACTACTGAAATATTACTGTGTACTTCAGTTATTTGAGAGATCAAAATGAAATTGCTGATCCAAACACCCAAATATTTATAAATGAAAATCATGGAAATTGTCAGGAGTTCCTAAACTTTTGCATACGACTGTAGGTAGCGTGTGGTCTCTACACAAGCAGAGTTGACCGGATTACACAGCACTATGACTTCAAACAGCTCAGTTTTCTTTATCTACTTGATTAGTTTTCAAGCCTCAATAATTCAATACTGCAATGCTGTCATTTGACCCAAGACCACACCCTAACATTGGCTTACATTCTGTAAAATATTTATATCTAAATGGACTGCTGTAAACAGATTGTTCTCTGCGGTGTCTCTGAGCAACTACGGTTAAATAAAAGAGCAGAGTTGTAACTGTACATATAGCTTTTGATGGAAATGACACAATATAACTTAAGAAATTGCATTATTTTTTAATTAATTTGAACTTTTTCCAGGAGATAAGGCTGTTTTACAGTGATCATATACACAGTAAAATCTAAAAAGCAACCGATAACTATCAGGATTACTTGTGATTACTAATATTCTAATCTTATCATTGTCACTTTTATACATCATAGCATACTTCTCTCTTAATCATAACCTAACCTAAGTTTTATATACAACTATTACATTAGTGGGCTAAACTTGCTAAATGATATTCAATTTATTTTCAGTCCAAAATAATTGTCAGCCACACAGACATTTCTGACTTACTGTGTCAGACTCACTTTACAAAATAATATAAGAATATATTTTTCTATAGCAACTCAAACATTTTTTAGCTGTGGTGAGCAGAAAAGCATTTCAGCATGTACAGAATGAAACCTTGAGGTGGACAGGCTACAACAGCAGATATCAGGCTACAAAACTTGAACCTGTCTCCATCAGGGACACCGACTCAACCAAACTGGACAGCTGAAAAATAGAAAGGACCAAGTGATGTTCAGATGTCCAGTCTTGGGTCTGTGCCAAGGATCACCTGATTCTTGGGTGACCTAAGGAACCTAACAGCCTTCTGCTTTTGTAGCCCATCCATCTGAACATTGGTTTTGAGCAATCTCTTCTGCCCACAAGAGTTGTAAAGTGTGATTAAGAGTTACTGCATTGTTCCTGGCAGGTTAAAACAATCAGGGTCGTTTGCACTGAGCTTTCTTCCTAATAAAGCATGTATAGAAACAGCTGCATGTGAAATTCCCAGATCAACCCTTGAAGAGAAAAAAAAAAATAAAAAAAAAAAAAATTTGCTAATCTGGGTGATGTAATATCAGATTGTTGCTCAAAAATCGACACAATTGCTTGTATTTCATTAGTTAATGAAGTATATGAAATTATGGTATCAATAATACAACATTCATTTAAAACCAGGTGCAATATGGCATTTTTCAAGGCAAAGACAACAGAGGCAGTTAATACAGTGCACTAAGTTTTATTTGAATAAAACCCACCAACTTTCAGGTTCAACACAAGTTACCAATTAAAAATCACAAAGCACACTACACTTGTCAAAAATAAAAATTGGCTTCTCTGAAGCCATGTTTTGTTTTTTGTTTGTCTGTTTAAAAATACCCCAGAACTGAGTAAATGCAAAGCTGAACACAAGGTAATGAAACTATCAAACTACACAAAAACACTTCTGAATTCTTCCAAAGCAAATCCTGAGACGCACCACACACACACGATTCGCTGGAAATGTTACACAGTCTTCTGTTGCCCCTTCTTTCCAATCAGAGATTTGTGAATGTGGGGGATGACACCTTGAATAAACAAAGAAGAAACAGTCCAGTATAAGATATTCATGCATCAAAAATAAGATTTAATGATCATTGTCTATAACCCTTTATCTAGTTCAAAAAATAATCCAACTCTATTATACTAGATATACATCTTCAATTTGGAGGATTACTGTGGTGTTAAATATTGCATAAACAAGATTATACATCAACTTACCACCACCAGCAATGGTTGCTTTGATAAGCGAGTCCAGCTCCTCATCACCTCTGATGGCAAGCTGCAAATGGCGTGGAGTGATGCGCTTCACCTTCAGATCCTTGGATGCATTTCCTGCCAGCTCCAGGACCTTAATGCAAGAGGAAGCTTAATGAAATCAGACAACAGCATAATCGGAAGTAATCAGACCAGCCACTTTTAAGCAGCTTGCCATTACTTCTGTGAGACATGAACAGCTTGCTCAATCCATTTCAATACCGAGGTGAATCTGAGCTGTTATTACAGATGCTTATTATGGACATCATCTGAAAAATAAATGCTTTCCCCAATTGCTACGTTTGCAGTAATGAACATCATAATCAAGTTAAATGTGATTCGGATTTCTTTAAATTCAGTGAATGGATGAAATTTTTACTTTTTTTAAAACCCATATTTCATAGAGTATTCAACTGGCTTGACGAGAACTGCTGAAAGTTTTTGGAAACTTAAAGCATAATTTTCATATTAACCCTGTTTAGTGTAGATTAACATGTACTTTTCAGGTGTCTGTACCTCAGCAGTCAGGTACTCGAGGATTGCAGCACTGTAAACAGCTGCAGTGGCTCCTACACGGCCGTGACTTGTTGTTCTGGACTTCAGGTGTCTGTGAATTCGTCCAACAGGGAACTAGAAAGCAAGAAAGTAAACAGAAGTTCAGGAGAAAAAAGTTAGACAAATATTCACAGTATAATAAAGCTGTAACGAATATTATCAGTCACTTATCCACATGAACAGTTATTCAGAATCACAACGAGCTTTATATTTCCAGACTAATATCATAAATTATTTTAAAATCAAACCAGTTCCTTCATTTCAAAGTCTAGACATAATTACACAACACCAGCTCTAGGTTTTAAAAACAAATGAAGATGTTTGGCGGTTACAGACCTGCAGTCCTGCCCTTTGTGAGCGCGAAACCGCCTTAGCTTTCGCCTTGCCAGAGTCTTTTCCAGCTTTTCCTCCTGCCTGAAACAACGGATTGTGAGAAAAGGTGCAATTTTAACACACAGTCGTTCGTTAACAATTTACCTGTCGTACTTTAGGCGAATGGAGTTAAAATGCGTTACTAAAAGCAGGCGAGAGTAACACATGCCCTTTTGGCCTGCATCACACAATTCACGTTAGCAACATGCTAACTAACGCTAGCTAAAATAACCCAGAGACAATAGCATGTAGGCTAAAAACACCAAAGGACACAAATATAATGAAATACTAACGAACTTCGGAAAAAGCGTGAAACGTAAAAAAAAAACCCCACGTAAATAATTAATAAATTCACTACCATTTCGTGTATATGTTTCTCGTAAAACGTCCAGACAATTCCAAAAGGTCTCGGTTTGAAACCGACTTCCCGCCTTCAGAGGGCTATATAGAGAGAAAGGCAGTACATCCGGGACACCGCGATCACAAAGCAACCAATCGAGCTTCGTCCTGCTGTCGGTCGTCATGTAAACTAGAGAAACTGTAGTCGTGTGCTGTAAAAATCTAAAACTATATTTACTAACACTGATAAAGTTTAATATTATTCGTATTTTATTGTTGTTTATCAAACTGCTTGTTACTACAGTGTAATTGGCTTAAAAAAAAAAAGTTAAGCCCATAATACTCACATTGTTTGGTTTATATACAGTATATAATGTTCAACGTCAACACACAAGACTGATATAGATCTACACTGAACTGCCTATTACAGTGAAAGTAACTATAAATAAAGATAAACGTCTGTTAATAACTCAGTAGGTGAGTGGTGTTACAGAGAATCGTAAAGAATAGTATATTACAAACAAACAAACAAACAAAGGTTCAGGTTTGGTTTGAACATTGGAAATGTCAGGCAATGTCAGTCTTCTGTATATTTTTGTAAGTTATGTTAAGGTAAATGACAGAATGTTGCATTTAAATACAGTTATGAAAGCTAAAATATATATGCCATGACCTATTTCTGCTTCAGAGTGACAATAAAAAGTCTAAAAACTTGATGAATCGTGTTGTGATCACTTAAACGTTGTCAATTAAACGACTAACAGCCACAAACAGACCGTTTCATGCCTCTTTATTCAGCTCTCAGTTGAATAAACGAAATGTGTCTGAATTAAAATGACATCTTTTTACAATCTCCGTCATCAGTGTCTCAAGGTTCTGGATCCATAAAATAATGCTATAAAATTAATTATAATAAAAATGTATTAGTTAGTTAGTTTAATAATCTGTAGCTAATTTACAGTATTTCATAATGGTATAAATTAAAAATGAGCAATATTTTTCCTCAGCAAAAGGCATAAAATCAACTATGCAATCTTTGAACAGAGATTCAGGCTAATTTAGTTCATATGTACTTCAATTTACTTTCGATCAGAGAATGTTCTTTGGTTGCTCCACAAGAGGGTGCAGGAACCATTGTAAAGACATCCTGCACCTGCTGAAACTCAAAAAGCAAATGGCTGAGAGCTAGAGTATGACATTTGACTAGAAGCCATGGTCTTTTTTATGTAACAGGGTTTCGTGTCATATGCTTTATTAGCCTTAGCATACAGAGACAGTCATGTGTTTACTATTCAAACAATCAAATGTGTTTAATCTATAAAGCATCTAAACTCTCCATGCACTTGGTGAAACTCCTGTACACCTTTATATAGTTATCTACTCAGCCAAGATAGATTGGTGGCTAAAGGTTTGTGGACATGCTTTGTGGAATTTACATTTTACTCAGTCCAATTTAGATGTTGAAATAAAGAGTTTCAAAAACACCATCTAACTGCTTTTGTGTAGTTACATTGCACAATGCCAGAGCAGTTCATAAGTACTTACATGTACATAACACTTAGATATTTAGCAGACACTCATATCCAGAGCAATGTACAAAATTTTAAACTAGTAGAAACTTCAGCATGTGATAAGTATTGCTTAAACCAAAGTAATAAAATTTCAGTACTATTTGTACTTGTTTATGTATAGTATAAAATGATATGAGGCAAATTCAGCATAGTGTACTTGAGACAAACAGTATGGAAGATTGGCATGCCACCCAAGGCAGGAGCTGAAATCTGTTACCGTCAAATCGCTGGCATAAAATTACAGACATACTTTAAGTACTCCCACCTACACAGAGGTACTGAAAGATATTTGGCTGCTCATTGCTGATCAAGCTGACTGTATTTCTCTCTCTCTCACTCTCTCGCTCTCTCATGCAGGCATGCAAGCACGCACACACACACACACACACACACACACACACACACACACACACACAGAGGGAGAAAGAAAGGAGACAAACCTCAGACCATGATTCTACATTCACACACATTTGCTCACACTGCCTCTGAGTCTCTTGACCCATTTCTGCTTATGACTGAAATGAAGGAGTAGTTCCTTGCACTGAGAAAATGTAATGTCCTTTTTGCAGTATTCTCTTACTTATAAGTCATTTATGACATCTGAAATAATGAACCCCAATGTTACTCTTGACTCTGATTTGGTCTGTATTATCTCAGGAATGATGCATGCTACATGTATTACATGAAAACAAAAGTAAAATGTCTTAGACAGACAGAAAGAAAGAAAGAAAGAAAGAAAGAAAGAAAGAAAGAAAGAAAGAAAGAAAGAAAGAAAAACAATCATCTCTGGTTGGAATATCACACAGTTATGTTTGATTTGATCTTTAGACTTCCCACTGAGATGTGACTTGACACACACATGCTGGAGTTCTCATCCTGATTTTCTCCTCAGAAACCTCCTAAATAACCCTGTCTGTCTCTGGGTAAGATTTAGAAAATGACTCTTAACCAGTATTGAATTTCATTACATAAATACTCTAAACTAACTATATACATAAATTTATAAATAAGTATGTTTTTCATGGCTTTGAAATAGACGTGTGACGTGTAATCGGGATATTCAATTCAAACTCACAATCAAATTTTATTTGACACATAGATTACCATACACAATAGAATATAGTGAAAAACTTTATCGACTGTCCCTGTCATGACAGTAGAATCAATAAGAAAAAAAAATAATGAATAAGTATTTCTATTCATTGCTGCTTTTTTGTAGAAACCAGTATTTGATGATTCATGTTCTGACTAAATTTAGGTCATTCTGTTTAGTGTTCTTAGTTTAAAATTATGTCATAAACTCCATATTCACAGATTTACTGTAGTTTCAGTGATTCCACACAATAACTTAAATATGCATTGTAATAGAATCTATTAGTCCCATTTAAAGAGCATTTAAAATATTTAGAAAGAAAATAGAGTTACATTTGGGGGCAGTTGCTCCTCTTATGACCTGAAACATGTTTAAATATAACGATGCTTCTTGTGTCCCAATTTTAGTCAGTTGACCTAACCCAAAAAAGACCTGCTGTGTTGCTTCAACACAGCCTGTCCTGTCCTTGTAGATTAGCATCTTGTACTGCATGCTGTGTTCTGTAACTGCCATGATCTGTAATGTTCCCCAGATGAAAGTTCCCCTTGAATAGAAGAGAAGGTCCTTGCTATGTTTTGTAAAATATCAAACCATTCTTTCAACATCATAGTCTCAGTGTTACTTTTTCCCAGTCTTTGCATTCTAATACTAAAGATGAGTATTTCTGGAAACATTTCTGTTTAAAAGAAACTATTAATAACCACTAAAACATATTGTACATCCTGATGCCAGATGTGGTGAAATAACTTGTGAAAGCAACAATGTACAATCTTGCCTACCGATTACTATCCTTCATGAACAAGACATTCCTCAACATGAATTTTTGCAAATGAAGAGTCAGGGTCAACTGTGAAGAAGCTCCAGAGCAGAGATGGGCAAAGTCAAGACATGAAGAAGCTCTTTTTGTCATTTCAACAATATACAGCTGGTGAATACACAGTAAAATGCAAACCTGGTGCTACATAAAACACAGATCTAAGTGCACTACACAGACTTAAATATTATGTAGGTCTGTGTAGTGCACTTAGATCTGTAGAATCATGTAGCATAGTTTGCATAGTACAAACTATGCTAGGGAGTACATTGCAATAACTGACAGTGCAGTATACTGTTTTATTATGAATAAAGTGGAGTAGTGAAATGCAGTGGATTTAAGTATCTAAGAAAGTTTTCAGCAAATAAGATGAAAGATGGATCAAAAAGCATTGTATTTATTCAAAGATCTAGCTCTTACATCTAGCATATACTGTAGTAAATCTAATATGCATTTCATTTTAATACTAACAAGCAATTTCAAGAGACTCTGGATATGTTTACTAGACAACAAACAGGTGATGGCTCAGTGTTGATCCCTACTTGCTACTTTTATTTGGCCCACATACCACAACAGAATTGTGGTGAAAAACTCTAGCTGTCTGCCAGAAAACAGATGTAATGCTTGAAAAGACCATGTCTCGATCATGTGATGGATGTGCATGAAAACTGCTTTACTCAATGTTCCTGTTTCATCTGGTAAGACGTCTCCAATTTAGACAATCTGCATTAAAGCAGCCCCAGATTTTCAGTGCCTTTAAGTAGAAACTGGAAAATAAAGGTAACGAAGATGACATGACTCAATCAGGGCCAGATTAAATTGAACCAAAAACTTAAATGTGTTAAGTAAGTGCAAGTTCTCTGTGCCAGGATATCCTGGCTAAAAATATCAAATAGGATTTGATATTTTTAGCCAGGATATCCTGGCACAGAGAATGCCTGTTCAATGCAGTGGACACTTTTATGTGGAAAATAGTCCCGATCATGGCTGTTTCTAAAGGTCAGTCCAGGACCAGCCCCCACACCACCATCATCACCAAAATCCACAGCCAGAACCATCCAAGGCCAAGAATTTGGTATATCTGTAGACAGAATGATTCATGAATTAATTCTTAAAATGACAGTTTGCCACTGACTGAAAAAGTCAACTGAAGCTATAAACACTTTCCATACAGTGGAATGTCTGTCTGCAATGCAGAATTGGTCATTATTAAAATCTTGATATATTTGGACAGAATCTCCAAAATATAATCAATTAGGTGTCACATAAATAAGGCTTTGTAGGGAAAACCAGGCTCCCTCCAAGACAGTTAAGAAACAGGAAGGAACAGGAACTTCACAATTTGTTTTGTTTCTACATAAACAACTGAATAAAGTCATATTAATGGATATTCTATAGTTAGGCTATATTGCATTTTAATGTTGGAAATTCCAGTGAATCCAGTGTCATAATTAACCTCCATTACACAGTCATGAACACAGAGTTCCTGTAAATTCCTACAAATGCATGTAAACACTAGAGACACCAAACATTGAGCCTTTATTTCTGTGTCAATCTGTAGAACATTTTGCTACAAAGCATAGGACAGGACAGGGTGTGTAACCTTTTTGCAGGGCAATATATTGACGAACAGTCTGTTCCTTACAGGAATGCAGTGCTGCATTGAGGCAGTGGAAATGAGAGCATCAGGCTTTGTGGCACTTATCATGTTGGTTATGAAAATCCAGTGTGATTTATTCTGTATGTTGAATATCCAGTACATTTAATTCTGGTATATCAACATCAAACAGAATAAACTGGAGATAGCTGGATACATATTGTCTTTATACTTATACTGTCTGTTCTTTATTTCTGCAGCGGGAAGCAGTTAAAGAATGATACTGTTGTCTTTTAGATTAGATTACCGTCTTTCAGAAACTTAGCAACAATCATTTGATAGGACTTGTGGGTTTAATGAGGACAGGCGATGTCCTTCCGCCGCTGGTTAAAGTGTTGCATAGTTTGGCAGACATAATGCTAAATCAGCAACGATATATTACACCAGGCTACCCTGCAGCTGCTCAGCACACACACACACATGCAAGCACGCATGCACGCACGCACACACACACACACACACACACACACACACACACACACACACACACACACACAAAACACCCCAACTTCCCCATAGCCAGAGCATATGCTGGTGTGTGTGAATCGGTTTTCAAATTCCTTGTAATCCAACCAGACAACGAATTTCATATCAAAGGTGAACTGCAGAACCATTCTCATGGGTGTAGATAAAACATTTGCCATTTGGAAAGGTAATTATGCAAATATGCTGATGTTGTTTAATATGATAAGACCAAAAGTCTTTCATCCCAGAGCATAAGCACTGACACACTTTCATAAGCTCAAAGCTCAAAGTCCCACCGCTCTGTAAAAGTTGAAGACTTTTTTTTTAACAGAGCATTGAATTAGTGTGAGATATTTGGAGGCAAAGAGACATATTACTGCAACATATTACTACAAAACAATATTTAAATATAAAAATATACATTTTTTTAGTTAAAAAGAAATGTACATTAACATTAACATTTATGGCTTTTGACAGACACCTTTATCCAGAGCAACGTACAAAATTGAAGTCTCTATTAATGAAGACATCAACACTGGTTCACTAAGTCACAGACTTAGATTGCCAGTGACCAGTTCAGCAGTGCTAGTGGAACAGAGGGAGCAAGGTGCAGTGTGAGGAGTGATAAATACTGTGAGGTAAGCTGGTCCATTTTTGGCTTTGTAGGCAAGCATCAGTGTGTTAAATCTGATGCGTGCAGCTACCGGAAGCTTTTGAGGTAGATCTGCCAGCAGAGAGTTGCAGTAGTCAAGTCACAAAATGACAAGAGACCGAATAAACACACACCGACATGAGTGTGTCACATTAACAACATGGGAGGAAAAGGACAGAAGGACAGTTGATTGTCCATGGTTACCCCAAGGCTGCGAGCAGTGGCCAAAGGGGAGATCAGAGAGTTTTGCAGGAATATCGCAAGATCCTGGCCTCGGGATGAATTACCTGGGATGACCAGCAGTTTAGTTATGCTGGGACTGAATTTCAGCTGATGAGCCATCATCCATGATGATACAGTATGTCTGCCAGACATGCTGAAATCCTAGCAGAAGCCATGGTATCTGAGTGAAGGAAACAGAAGATAACTTGTATAGTGGTGGTAAGAGAACTCATGTGAGGATATAACTTCAAGAGAGTGAGTATAGAGGGAGAAACGGAGAGGACCAAGTACTGAGCCCTGGGGGACACCAGTGGAAAGTCTGTGTGGAGCAGATATCAATCTCCTCCTTGTTACCTGATATGAGAGACCATCCAGGTAGGACGCAAACCAGTCCCATGCTGATCCATGAATTCCAAGACTCCTGAGTCGTGGCTGACTGTGTCAAATGCTGCCAAAAGTTCAAGGAGGATAAGGGATAGTTTATGGGTTTAGCAATTTATTCAGTCCTCTGGTGTCATTCACTCATGCATGTATCTCCTGTACAGCTTCGAAAGAATTCACCCATTTCCCACTGGTAAAACTTGTTTAGTCCCTCGTGAACTTAAAACTTGATTTCTGCAACTTGCTGGATGTCAAATATTATGGGCTACTTTATCTGTCCCCATAGGACATAAAACCCTGAGGGTTGCTTAACAAGAATATATGATTTCCCCTCATTTTTATTTAAATGTTTTGCTTGAATCTTAAGTCACTTTGAATGAAAGCATCTGCCTACTGAGTGAACAGCTAATGTAGATGTAAAAATTAGATCAAATGACTTAAGTAAAAATGTTTTATTGATGGCCCACTTTATGCTGTTATTCACACATTAACCGGCGCAACAACAGTAACAGATCCAAAATGCAAATGCACCATGGAGATCTCTTGCCAAAGAATTACAAGTTCCTAAAAAACAGGAGCAAAGACACTCAAACTCTGAAAGATTTGACAACCTGCTCTATAGTCTCATATATATTTGCTTATCACACAAAATTTTTTCAATTTTGTGTGAAACAAAAAGGTTTTGTTTTTTTAACAACTTGCTCTGTATAAAGAAGTCTCTCCAACAATTATCCCTAGTTATGTAATTTCTATGGAAATGGATAGAAATTGACATTTTTGGAAGAAATAAATCTTTTTTGAATCATAGTTCATTAGTCTGTTTCTGACGTTATTCATCTCGGCTGCTGAACATTTCTCAGTGATTGTCTAAGGCATACAAGGGCACAGGGGTGACAAGTAACAGTATTAGACTAAGATTTAATGAAATCTGCTTTTGAAAATCTGGAAATAATCATTGTAATCATACACATACAAAGACCACAGATACCAGAGATGGGGGACTCGAGTCATATGACTTAAGTCGCAAATTTGAGACTTGAGAGACAAATATTAAAAAAAGACTCGACTTGACTTTGACTTGACATTCATGACTTGAGACTTGACTCGGACTTGAGTTAAATGACTCGAAATAACTTGTTTTTCGTTTTTGTTTTATCTTTTTTGTCTATTTTGTTTTTAAATCTGTTTTTAAACGCACGCAAGAGCGTAATCTAACCACGTGACGCAGCCGGCAAGCAGAGGGAGAGCGCGCACTAACTAATAAACCTTAACAGTCTAGTGATGGCCAGTTCGTGAACGAATCGTTCTTTTGAACCAGTTCTTTTGAGTTGACTCAAGAAGCGAACTGTTTAGAACGAATCAGTCCGATTTGGTGAACCGGTTCATCCGGTTCACCAAATCGGACTGATTCGTTCTAAACAGTTCGCTTCTTGAGTCAGCGCTGATGCACAAGTTACTACAGTTACTCACTTTCGGTCATGCCTGACAGTCGGTCCGACTCTAAATAAACTAATATCCCGGAGTATATGTAACTCTGAACTGAGACGTGTTGTGCTAAGAGAACTGTGAGCTCGAGCTGTTGATACTGCGCATGCGTGAATTACTGAACCGATACAGCGAATCAGTACAGAACCGAGAACTGCTTGTTTCGGCCGAGAACCGATGAACGGATACAGCGAATCATCAGTACACTGAACTGAGAACCGATGAGCTGTTTATACTTCGCATGCTTGAATCACTGAACTGATACAGCGAACCATCAGTACACTGAACTGAGAACTGTTTCTTTCGGACGCGTCCGACATACTGAGAACCGATTAGCTGTTGATACTGCGCATGCGTGAACCTTCAGAGCAAATTATACATATTGGGATATGCATAGTAACTAGTCATAGGCTATTAAACATTATAAAAAAAATCATACAACTGTTCACTCAATATATGTCAGTTAATTTTACTATTGACTGTTGTGCAGGTTAGTCTGTATTTTTATATGCCGCTTTTTGTAAGTTGATGAAGATTAGTTTATTAACTATATCTTTAAGACACGTAAAACATCCACGTTTGCACATCAATGCCTGTACTGGGTGTTTTAGTTGCAAAACATGTAAGAAACGTATTCAACTAAAGTTATGCTTACAAAGAACTTTTCGAATGTGTTAAATTGATTGTATTCATATCTGCCGGCAGCGGGATGACGTCATTACGTCAGGACGTAAAAGAACTGGTGAACTGGATTTTTGAACTGGTTCATTAAATCGAACTGTCCGAAAGAACCGGTTCGCGGAAAAACCGGTATAGAACTTCCCATCACTATAACAGTCGTGACGAAACATGGAAGGCGCTACACCCAAAATAATTAAGTTCGGGTACCGGGATTTTGTGCAAGATGAGAAGAGAAGAACAGCAGTATGCGACCACATCGCTCACAATTGAATGACAAAGTTCTATCAAATAAGTTTTTTGCAAGCGCAATGTAAATGGTTGGTCATTGTTTATGTGGAAATGTCAGCTTTTTTGCAATAGCACTTATAATTGGTCTTCAGTGTTAGGCTTTGAGTGAAAAGCGTATGGATCGTTTATGGGGATGCACATATATATATATAAAAAACATAAATATAAAAATAAAAAACTTCAGAGTTGCAAGCACAGCCATATTCTTGTCTCGCATGCACACGCACACATATTCAATATAAAGGGATAGTTCACCCAAAAAAAAAAAAATAAATTCTGTCATCATTTTCTCACCCTCATGATGTTACAAACCTGTATAAATTTCTTTGTTCTGATGAACACGGAGGAAGATATTTTAAGGAATGTTTATAACTAAACCATTCATGAGCCCCATTCACTTCCATAGTATTCTTTTTTCCCACTATGGAGTGAATGGGGCTCATGAATGGTTTGGTTCCAAACATTCCTCAAAATATCTACGTGTGTGTTCATCAAAACAAAGAAATTTATACAGGTTTGTAACATCATGAGGGCGAGAAAATTATGACAGAATTTTAATTTTTAGGTTAACTATCCCTTTAATATTAATAAATTACACTCACTCCAATCATCTCTCTCTCTCTCTCTCTCTCTCTCTCTCTCTCTCTCTCTCTCTCTCCTGCCATGTTTGAGGCATATTGAAACTTTTCATGCTTTTATGTTGGCCTTATTTCAGTTACATTTACATCTTATTCTTTGTAGTTTTGATTTTTATTCATTTTTAGATTTTTATTGTATTTACAACTCACCTGTATGTGGACACCTTTTAAAAATAAATGCATATAATCATTTTTGTTGCACATAAAACTCATAGTCCATAAATACTGTAGATTTAACTTTGATAATTTAACTAAATGTATATATTAAACAAACATCTGTATGACTTGCCAGTGACTTGCTTGACTCAAGCTACGACTTGACTTGACTTGCTTGACATAAAGCAGTGACTTGACTTGACTTGACACTCACAAAAATTGACTCGGACTTGCTTGAGACTTGAAGGTTAAGTCTTGAGACTTACTTGTGACTTGCACATGTGTGACTTACTCCCACCTCTGACAGATACACATACAAAGACCACAGATTTCAGATTCTGAGCTTCAGTTGAACGGGGACATGTGGGTAAAATGAAAACATGAAACTAGTGCAGACGTTTCCCTACATTGGCCAGATTGCAGGTGCTATTTCACAAAAACAAGTAATTCACAAAAAAAGTATTTTTTTTTCCATTTACAACCTCACAGATTGCTGCAGTGTTGAATCAGCATTTCAATACTACAAAAACAATTCATGGACTTTAAGGCATTTTGATGCTGCAAAGTTGCATCTAATCCAATTCAAAGATAGCATTGATATGAAGACTGGTGTGTATATACAGTATAGCTATATAACTCACCAAATATTCATTGGGATACCAAACTTATATCTAGTAAGCAAATCCTGCAATGCTTTTTAGCTCACATTGGCTCATATTTAAAGTTAACCCATACATCTTTTGAGTTTGATTATTTAATTTATAGAGTGTATTACATAAAATGGGCATTTGGTACTCCAACATCTGCACACAAAATATCTTGCTGTCTAAAAATACAGCTTTTGCTTTGGACTACAAATTTGACTGCTTTTTATTCAACTGTAGACAATTAACTACATAGCAATGGAAAAACTCTACCTCAATCAAAAATCAAACTAGCAAACTGAACTCTACTGGACCTCTTACATACACTATGGACAAACCACATAACCAAAGTACTGTAATAGCACACAGCACAAGCAAAATAACACAAACAACTAAATAACACATGTTGAACTGAACATATTAACTTACTCGACTTACATTTCAAAACTACTCTACGCGCACACACACACACACACACAAGCCTGATAAAGTAACATGTCCATGTTGAGTCTACGGTCTCAACTGTCTACTGTTGTACACCCTGCACTCTCCCCTACTAACCATTAAATACAAATAACATCTACATATCTGAATTAGGAAAAATAATTAGTCACAGTGGTCACCCAAAGACCAGGGAGGTAGTTTGAATATATGTTGCAAAGACGTATTTATAAACAGCAGAAATATAACTTTCAAAACCTTGTAATCTTTGAGAAAAATATGTATTACTGACATTGACTAGGTTTCCTATTGTAGCTACATTCCATTGCTATCAGGTCATCAGGTACAGTGTTTATTTCAGAATGCCACCTTAGGGAATTGTGGGTTATTGGAGACGACGTGAACATAAAGAGTGACAAAAAAGGTGTCAGTCTATTATTTTAAAGTTTATTTCTGTACTGTATATTCATTTTCTTTAGCTCTTCATATTCTTTTTTACAATCACTGCCTACATCCTTGTATAAAACACATGTTTTCAGCACTAAAATATATGCATTGTGTTATAGCCTTAGTAAAAAAAAAAAAGAAAATTATACCTTTGTACTATTCTGGACTATACAAGTAGCAGTAATCTGTGGTAGCAGTCTCAGTGGCCTTATTTACCTTATTCATGCAAGTGGTGTAATTTTACATTCAAAAAGACATCTTCGTTTCTACAGAGCTGGCACACTCCCAGTTTCTCATTACAGTATGCAAAGTAACTCCCTGTTCATCAAAAAGGCATTCATCAGCATGCAGCAGAGTGTAGTCTGTTGCTGAGAAAAGTACAAAATTTGCTCAAATATTAGATTCATTACTGAAGGATACTTGTATTATTTACAGTACAGCTACAATATACTGTTTCAGAAGATTATCAGTAGTTCTGATACCCAAGCAGGTCAGCATACAAGGACTTGAAATAAAACAAACCAGGAAATGTATTCAAAATAGTTTATTGTCAAATAGACAAGATCTTCCACTTCCCGTTACAGGAACCTATTAAAATATGTCAAGGTTTTAGAACAGCACAGCAAATGTGAGACAGAACTGGGGGAAAAGCATACAGTCAAGCACTAAACAGGCTCTTTGACTTTGGCAAACTTTCTAGAAAGCCAAAAAATTCTTTTAAACAATTGTAGAACAATGAAACCATTTTTACATTAACATTGAGCTTTAATGCCTTCAGCGGTATGTTTTTACAAGCAGGTACTCCGCAGAAAGTATTTTCCTATCATGCCCCTCTCCCACACACTTATGAAATTTGAAACTGTGCTAGTCCCTTAATATATAGTAAGGTTTTTGGTTGCACACCAGTGAAAATCATAAAGAACTATGGCACAATGATTTGTGCACTAGGAAACGACTGAACACAAACAGCAAGCACATTTATGGGTACGACATTCTATACCAAAAGACATTCAACTCCAACACATCAAATGGCTCACTGTGTTTCTCTACTTCCCCCAAAACAAAACATACAGTGAAACTACTAAACTAGATCACAGTATAAAAAGTGCAGGAAAAAAAGAGCTGTTAAAAAGGCAGCCCTGTACATTCATATATTTAAGTGTTGAAGTGCACTGTACCGTTAAACATCAACCCAGTGGCTCAGCACTCCTCGACCACGGTACCAGCCGCTGACGAGTAGAGCTTTTTCTTAACGAGCCGGAAGCCTGGGCCGAGCTTGAGAGTGCGACGTGAGAAACAGGTGCCAATACGCAGGAAGTCCCGGAAGTTCATCCAGCTGCTGCCATCTTGTTTGAAGACCAGAGTCAGCTCAAAAGTTGGCACCATGCTGGCATCACAAACCAACCTTTCAAGTTTTGCACAGCGCCGCTGTTTATGCTGCTCCTCAAGCTCAAGGCGCACGTCCAGCAAGCAGCCACGTAACCCACAGGGTTCACCTGCTGCCAGCCGCAAAACGTCCCTTGCCACCCGCCGGGTCAGAGTTACTGGCACCAACACTTTTGTGCAATGAAGAGTGCTGGTCTTCGCCCGTGCCAAGCAGCCCTCAAGCATCCGCACCAGCTGTTGGCACGCCCACTCTTCACAAGCCTCAGCACTGAGGTATGGCTCAGCCAGGCAGCGCTCCCAGAAGTCCAGTTCTAAACAATACATAAGGAAAAAATGTTGAGTCCATCATAAGGTGCAAGGAGCTGCACCTGAATGAAAGGTCCATCCAAATCTTTGGTGTGATTTCAAATCACTGTCATTTTACTAATCTTTCATTAACAAATATAAAGAAAGTAGTACAATTTAACAACCACTATTTTTTCAGCTATTGTCTATTCTCCATTCAGATATCTCCTACTTTGTATTGCTTAAACGTAACCCACAATAACAGAAATATAGGCTAGTTAACCTCTATTCGTGAAGGACATGCATATATTTGCAACATTTCTCAGGGGTTGTTTATTCTAACCAATATATTGGGCACAATTGGACAAAATAATGTCCCTGTGTTCACAATACAAGGTCTTTATAGACAGTGGGAATAGAAATGTAATGAAAGAGCTCTATAACGTGTGGGAATAATAAGCACCCGGTCAGTATTTTTTTTTTAAAGATTATTCTAAAAGCTGACATTTATGTCTGCAGCTTTAAGCATGATGATTTACACAAAGGAGCATGACTTCATCTGTTTGGTGACGTCACTGCGACCAGCCTCTGCCCTGCAGCTCAGCATCCACAGTGCTGTAAACATCACTTCATCTACCAGCTGATCTATATATACAGACACACACACACACACACGTAGACACACACACACACATTACCGTTGTCGATGCATGACTGGTCACATCCTCGATCAACAAAACCCGAGACGAATTCAGAGCTTTTGTTCTTCTGTGTGCTTGTTGCAACCATTGTGAAAACACCTTGGATTAATTGCTTGGCCTTATAACGTGCTGAAAAAGAAAATTCTCTATCAAGCGGATTCTCCCCTAGTCGAGCATTTCAACAACAACAACAAGACAAATAAAATGCATCTAATAAATAATGCTGCAAACTGTAACCCAAGTGATGACAAATCTGTTCATGTCCAAACTGCATGCATCAAAATATTATAGAAAAGTTGGAGAAAAGTTCCAACCAAAGCAGGCTATTATATATTATATTATATATTATTATCTGCCTTATTATTAAAATCGCTCTTATTAAAAACTGCAAGACAAAAACAACCCAAAGGTGGTACAAGCACTTACCTTTATAAAATAGGTTAAAATATATTAGTCATGAAAGTCTTGATATAAATATTTCACTCATGCATTTAAACGCTCCAAAACTCCACACACTCAAACATTCACACCAAACGAAATGCCAACAAACGCTCGACCAGTATTTATGGGTTTCAGGGGACAACAACCACACGCCGTCCACCAATCAGAACAGAGTCTCAAATTCCAGCCCGAAGTTAGGACAGCCAATCAGCGCGTGCCCGAGTCAGGGGATCTGATTGGCCAGTGTCCACGCCACTAACCAATTGCTGTGAGGCTTTTCTTGTTGCCATACCTCCTGTAGTTCCTCTCCTTTTCTTCTAAATCAACACAAACAAACTAAACTAAACTAAAAATGTTTTCAGGCCAGTTATTTTTTTAATCTGGCTTTTTATTTATTTATTTATTTATTTTTATTTTAAGGTGAACTGCATCTAAGTAGTGAAAAATACAAATATAATAGAAATTCAATGTAGATTTAAATGGTTAATCTTTTGTTACATTTACAAATTCAATTTTTAGTTCAGGTGTTTGTTTGTTTAGTTTTTTTTTTGTTTGTACACAACATTATAATGAGTTTTATGGTGAAACATTTACGTATCTTCACATTTGACCTCTTTAT
Source organism: Tachysurus vachellii (assembly GCF_030014155.1). Taxonomy (NCBI): domain Eukaryota; kingdom Metazoa; phylum Chordata; class Actinopteri; order Siluriformes; family Bagridae; genus Tachysurus; species Tachysurus vachellii. The sequence goes on along the minus strand of NC_083466.1, from coordinate 12,124,354 downwards.
ATTAAAGAAATAATACATTCTTCTACTTTTCTACTAGCTATGGTGTGTGGATAATAAACGATCATATTACATGTATCAGACCATCCGTTAATAAAATAGTACTGGTAACCTTAGGCACAAAAGAAATCCACTTTCAGTGATCTGCAACAAAATGTGAGAAAAGAATGGAGCTAATAGTGAGTTTGAGACAGTCAAAAAGTTAATGTGGAGTTTTAGATTTTTTTTCGTAGTGAACGTGTAAGACATTTGTCCTTTAAATTTGCTCTAAGCTATGTAATTGTTTTGAAGTCTGTATTGTTACTCAGTTGTGAAGACATATTAGCTAAGGGGACGGCAATCAGATCGACTGAATCCTGAATGCAGTCATGCTGCATTTTACAACTTCAAACCTCTCTAGGATATGTACATGTGCTGCAAATTCTACTGCAGAAGTGTAGTTACATAATGGCAGGCTGCCGATTCAGGGGCAGTCTTCTGCTGAATTAGACAGTCATATTTAGAGGTTACCAGCTGACAGTATCTAAAAAGAAACTCCTGTTGATAAGTGAAGGAGGAAAACCTCCTACAAATACTCAGAAACTGTGACCGGCACCTCTGTGATATCGACATAACAGATTACTTACATCCTCGGCTGGATAAACTATTTTTGAATACTACTTAGTGCAACATAATGAGCAAAGCCTTGGAGATCTACAATCATGAGTTTAATCTGCACCACAGTTTATGAAATTCTTCTGCAAATAGCTTCTGTAATAACATTAACATTAACCTTTTTTTGTAACCAAAGATGGTAAAACCTTATATCTAACAGCATTAAGAAATGAAGTTGTTATTATAAACAATTCATTCTGGAAGAATTTAGGGCTTAATTAAAGAACTTCTTTCTAAGAATTTCCTACAGGAATCACATACAAAATATAAATACTGCACTGTATGGAATCCTAATCTGATGTGAATTCAGTCCATGTTTATTAGGCAAACGTGCAAATAATGTGTTTTTCAGTGTATGACGATGTCCTCCATACACTAGGTCTCAGTGACTGACAGTAGTCCAATGGCCAAAACCTCAGAATGAGGACATATGAGATGTAGCCACCAGGAAAACCAACATAATGTTTGCAAATACATATTCAGCACACTGCTGATAAAGTTATACTGATCCTTGATCCCAGCACAGAAGGTGCTGTAACCACATGGAGCAAAACAAGCTTATTATACCCTGCTGTCAACCCTGTTTTCTCCATGCAATGTGACCCTGTCAATTTAATATCTCTGACGTGCACACATACACACACACACACACACACACACACACACACACACACACACACACATACACACACATGCACAGAGCAGAGCAAAGGGTAATGGAATCCAACAGGTCACATGGCACGAAAAAGATCCTAGTAAGAAAACAGAGTCACACGTATTTCCCTGCGTGAAGCATCTCCAAGTGGTACACAAGCAAATCAGCTGACCTTTCTGAATGGAGATAGAAACAAGGATATACAAGCAAAGCTTAAAATACTATATCAGGGCATGTCTGACAACTGGCAGGGCCATTTACCTTTTTTTCTTCACCTCATGTTTAGTATAAATAAGAATACCAGGCTATTCTGTCTTATCTAAGAAGAGGAATGATAAACAAAGCTGCTTAATTCATGGGTCTTTTGATTTCTTTGCTGTTTGTCTTTAATTTGGCTTCAAAGTGCTTCACCATAGTAAGCGCTATGAGCCACAGCCTTTTATGCAACATTATGATTGGCTGCCACCTGAGAATAAAGAGCTCACAGTGTCTTTACTGTCCACTGTCTTTTTAAATCTTAATAAGAATAACCAGGTTATACAGAAGGAGCTTTTCTCTAGATCTGAGGATAATTACAGACTTTAGAATAAGTGGATATACACAAAAATGAACCACCTTTTAGGAATAATTTGGACACACTGACTTTTAGGACTTTAATCGCATTGCTTAATATTCTGATTATTATTGTGCTTGTTGTCTTACATTGACTATTCTGTGGTAATTAAAAGCAAAAGAATTCTGTACAACAGTGAGAAAACTATCCAGCTAGCAATCAACACCTTTTATAATAATGATCAGTACATGAACAGGACAGTGAACAGTACATGAAGTTTGTTTAAGTGTTCCTGTGTGTAGTTTTCATTTCGTCCTACTGTCATCCACACATTTGTGGTGAGGTTTGGTGCAGTGGCATGATTATTGGAAGGCCCGCGTGGATGGGTTGAGCCTGTTTGAATGTTTTTGTTCTCATGCTCACTTGGTCCGGGATCGCTGCCTGTGTAAAATAGAGTGTTTTGTTCTCTGGTTGTTTTTCCTCCATCAGAAAATGAAATGACTCATCAGCTTCCATCTTATTAAGCCACTCCAGTTTTCCTGGAAAACTTTTGAGTGTTTCCATATCAAGCAAAAGGATTGAAAGGCAATTTTCCACTGCTGTTAACTAAGAATACTAGTACGAGCAACATCTTTAAATACAGTCATATGCAAAAGTTTAGGAACCCCTGACAATTTCCATGATTTTCATTTATAAATATTTGGCTGTTTGGATCAGCAATTTCATTTTGATCTATAAAATAACTGAAGTACACAGTAATATTTCAGTAGTGAAATGAGGTTTATTGGATTAACAGAAATTGTGCAATATGCATCAAAAAGAAATTAGATAGGTGCATAAATTTGGGCACCCCAACAGAAAAATCACATCAATATTTAGTAGAGCCTCCTTTAGCAGAAATAACAGCCTCTAGACGCTTCCTATAGCCTGTAATGAATGTCTGGATTCTGGATGAATGTATTTTGGACCATTCCTCCTTACAAATCCTCTCCACCTCAGTTAGGTTTGATGGTTGTCGAGCATGGACAGCCCACTTCAAATCACCCCACAGATGTTCAATGATATTCAGGTCTGGGGACTAGGATGGCCATTCCAGAACATTGTACTTTTTCCTCTGCATAAATGCCCAAGTAGATTTTGAGCAGTGCTTTGGGTCGTTGTCTTGTTGAAATATTCAGCCCCGGCTCCTAAATTTTGCATATGACTGTACGAATGTTCAAATACATATATTTATATATCATTCGAAAAAAGTAGGATATATACAGTCAATGATACTAAAAGAAATACTTACTTAAAGCAGTACTATAAAATAAGTAAAGCAGGAGTATAATGTAAAATAATAAAGTATAATGTTCAATATAATTTGTTATAAAACTCAACTTCCATTTTATCTAGGGTTATATTTTAGTTTGTCTGACATTTGTCTGCTAAAACTAAATGAGAGACTAATAGGCTACTCTAAACCCTCCCCACACTTTAGGTTATATGATGATGCTGATTCGCTGAACTGCTCTGGCAGAAGAAGAAATAAGAGCCAGTTCTGGTAATGACAAACCACCACAGCTGTTGGTGATTATCAGTAACCTGCATAGCACAAACCTGGGTTCCTGTGTTGGCTGACCCTGAACCTATCCTGTTATTTAGCTGGTCTGATCTTTAGCTCTTATTACAGTAGGAGTGTCAATGGTTCCAGGTAAAATCTCTCTCTAGTCAGGTGAGTTCTATGTATCAGAATGACCCAGATCTTGCAGGAAGCTTCATGAGACTTAGAGAAGAGATATATCATTATTATATTGTTAACCTAATGATTGTTTTTTATATTGTCATTTATGTGTCTGTTTGCTGTACCTCACCTTCTGATAAAGAAAGCATTCATAGAGCAAACATGGTGAAGCGCGATGACCTTCCCAATGTGCATCACACATCTGTTGAGGTTTCTATTTTGCTGTCCCACCATAGCACATCATCTGTAAAGTGAACGAAGATGAAAATTTTTTGAATGGCTGGTGTATATATCAAACATATCCTGTTGTTTGTGCTAGAGCCCAGAACTTAGCTTTGGAAACATAACACGTGTACTAGCTGATGCTTCAGCTACATTTTACACCCTTTTACAAGAATTGCAGACTTTTATTTTTATTTCAAATATTTTTACTAAATGTACAGGTTTCTAGAATATACTGTTACTATATTTATTGACTCTATGTCTTTCTCCAGGCTGTGACACAGACTTACACAGACCAGACATTGTTTTCATCACAGGGTTGGCGTGTCTCTTGCCCGGCTGTGTGTTGACTGTCCCAATACTGTGTATACATGTGCTTAAGGCTGCTGTTACCATTTCATCTGGCTCTTCTCATGGCTTTCTAACATAAGCACAACCTGTTGCTAATTCTGTTGAATACAGAAGACTGTCTTCTTTTCTAGTGTTAAACCTGTTTTCTCAGAAATGAATTTAAAACAAACAATCTGCCCTCCAGAACACAGATATCCTAGCTTGATGTTATAGAACCTGTCCTTTACAAGCCAGGTATTCTGCAAACCTGCGTCACTGTAGACCTGTAATTCACTATGGGCAGAGTTCAGAGGTGTGTTATGCACACATAATGAGGATTTAATACCACTGGTATTCAGAACTTACATGTAACTACCGATTTAAGGGCTAGTCAGAACTTACGTGAGAATTATATGCAGAAGGTAATGTTACCCAAAAACAGAGGGGTGTGTCAGTTAAGCCCATTCTTATTGTGTGAGCAAACAGCAGCATTACCAGTCCAGTACCACTGTCTGTTTGATGTAACTGCAATGTTTTATGCAAAATTATTAACTATATTTTAGGCTGTAAAAACACTCAATCAAACTACTGCATTTGATGCCAATATTAGATACATAAATATAACACTATTCATTATGGGATAGAATAATTCTTAAATATTACTGTATCAATTCAAAACTCTAAATAAAGAATTAAAAAGCTTGATTTTTGCAGTCTGGCTTTTTCTGACAGTCAGAATATGCTGTTACTATTAGGAATAATTCTTATATACATATAAATATAGTGTTTGCAGTCTGAATGCTATTATAGTAAAATGGCCTTTAGATGTGGCAGAAATTCATTTATTCATCTACAGTGAAATTACAATATATAAAAGCACACTGCACAAAGCTTAAAAACACAGTTATAAATAAAAGAGTGAGAAAACAAATACAATGATTACATGATATGATAAAACTGAAAAAAAAAAGTGAAAAAAGGAGAATCCATTTATTATAAACCACCATGTGTGGGGATGAAACGGAGTAACGCGTTTCTTTATTGTAAAAGAATTTGTTGTTTTAAATACATTTTTCTGAAATGCTTTATTTTTTCCACAATAGCACACACCATATTTTAAAATTTCTACAGCTTCAAGTGTTCTTCCGCAGAATCTTTAAACACATTTTAGGAAGCCATATCTTTATGCAAATTAAAACTTGAAATAATTTGAAATAATTTTTTAATTATTATTATGTTTTAAAGTATATTTATTACATATATTGGCACCTCTAAAATGTGTTTGTGCAGAAAACTACAAAGTCTATCAGCAATGTTCTCACTGTAACATCATATTATTTACTCATTCTCAAGATAAAAACACCCCATATACAGTAATGATCATTTGCACAGTCATTGCCCATATTTATTCATTTTTTACATACAGTATACAACTTGAATACATATCACTCCATTTCATTTCATTCCAAAGGAAGATCCCTGCAGTGTGCCATCCTCATTTTTTTAATCTTCTGATATTTTTGGCTTGTGTCACTCCGCTTGGCTGCTTATTTTGCTGCAGCTGCACCAAGGTGAAAAGAATCAAAATGAATCCATTTATTTCATGAATTAAACTTTCAAATCACTTTGTACGTTTGTATATTCTGTGCCAAGACATATCCAGTTTAAACTGCATCAGCCATAAGAACATGCAAGAAAATAAAAGTGCTTTGCCGCCACTAGAGGGCACTAAGTGAGCAGAAAATCTCCAGCCAATATGCAAAATATACAACTAAAATATTATACCGCATGCTAGTAAATACTCATGGATGCAGGACACAACAACAACAACAACAACAACAACAACAACAACAACAATAATAATGATGATACTACTACTACTACTACTACTACTACTACTACTACTAATAACAATAATAATAATAACAACAATAACAACAACAACAACAATAATAATAATAACAATAATAATACCAATAAAATACCAATAATAATAATAATAATAATAATAATAATTGTTAAATGATTTAATAGGTTAATACAGCATTATAATCACACATTTTAGTTAAAACTAACAAGTTGAATGTTAATAGAGAATGTTAGTATTCATTGATATGTTGGTTGTATTCATCTAATACTCCTGATAAGTTTTCTCAGTATTTGGACAGTTGCCAGCTAACAAATCTGATCACGAATACATTGTGATTATGTAGTGAACCACGGCCAACTAATCTCTGTCTGGCACACTGAATATTATGCTGAGTCACCACACGAATCTCCAAATAATTGCACTATGTTTGTCAGAATTGTGTAGCTATTCATAACGCCAACAATAAGTTAACAGGAACACAAGGAGAATAATTGCTGTTTTTAAAAGTCACAATGCTTTGTGAAATCGTAGGGGATAAGTTCCCAAATGTTGACTCTATTTCTCTTTCTAGAGTCACAATCACTGTAGAGAAAATGATTTTGCATGTCAGAAGGAAAAACAAACATAATAAAGATAATAATAAAGCTCTATGTGCAGGAAGTGCTATATCTATACAATCCCTCACTGAACAGTTCAACAAAAAAAGAGAAAAAAGAAGAAGGAAAAAAGTAATGGCTCTTGGGGATGTAGTGACATTTGTGCGGTGCTACACAACAATGCCTCACCAGAATAGGTAGAAATAAGCCGAGAAAGTTATCTATCATCTTGCACTGGGTTTTTTTTGTAGGGTGGTTTAAAGGGAAGCGCGATTAACAGCAGGAAATACCTTCCCTGACTCACTCTCCCACCAGCAACAATGAGTTATTAAAAGCTCAGCTGAATATGTTGGACCACATGAATAGCAATTCAGGTTTGGATATGGTCTTGAAAAAAGAAGCCAATTGCAACCACATTCATCCCTTTCTGCCTAAAGTTCCCGAGCAAGTATTTTTGCGTCAAGTCTAGAATACCAAAACCTTGTCTAGTTTTGTTTCCCAAAACAGTTTTGAGTCTTAACTGAGTCAGTCTCTGATGATGTGCTCCCTGTGCCAGGCTGCAGAAGTTCATTGTTACAGCAGAAAAGTATAAAGAATGTAAGTATGCATTTTATATGATAAAACTTTTAGTATTCTCCATGTCTTTTGACAGTGTATTAAATCTTAGGAGTCCCTGAGACATGTGAAAGCCAAACTAATTAAATTGTACAGTCATAGGCGGCACTAGAGTGGGGCTAGCAGGTGATTCAGCATGCCTAAGAAAGAGCAAAGCTCCCCATAGCAGCCTGAAACATTATTTTTCTTAATGCATTAATATAAATACTGTGTTCTAATAAATAGTTTAGTTAATCATTTAAAAAAAAAAAAAACAATTAGTTATTACGTGTTTACTTACTGTAAAGGTTTACTTTCAGGTGAAGATAAATGTTAGAATGGAAAGCAGGAAGGATTCATGCAATGTAACATGTAATGTAAAGTAGCAAACATACCATTTTCCTCCCCTCCTGATTTGACTCCTAATAGCATAACTCCATCTTTACTCTCTGTCCTTTGGAACGAAGCACTGAAATGCAGTGAAATGTAGCAGAAGTATTGGAGAACACAAAACAATTAGGACCTCAGGGAAACAATATAACCTCAGAACAAAAATTGTGAATTTGTCAAGCTAAGTGACTTACAGTAACATAGCTGAAATACGGTATAACAGCATTCCTACGCAAGAACTTCTGTAACACTTAAAATGATCCTGGCTAGAAAAAACAGCCAGTCTGGGCTAGAAGGAGAGTTACTTTTAGACACAATATACTCACTTCTCTGTTCCGTGGTCCATGGTGTCAACTATGGCGAAACACAAATGAAGAGAAATTTTAAATTTCAAATGAACAAATCATACAGGATACATGATAGTACAGACAGTACAGAATTTGATAGATACCTGGATGATTCTGCCTTTTAAAGCACTTCAAGCACACTGCCACAGCCAGGACTGCAACCATCAAAACCAACAGCCAGAGATATCTGGCATCTGTAATATAACAATGAGTTTGCAGGAATATGTACATTACATACTCATTCCCTTATTTGGCTTATGTTCCTAAGGTCTTCAAACTCAGTAATTATTTATGACAACAACAGCTGTGATTGATTTTATTGGATTTATTGTACTGTATTGTAATTTTTTCAGAGTAGCTTATGGAAATAATATACAATCAAACAAAATAAGGACTTTTCTCCACTGGCCAACCCTGACTTTGTGTTAGTCCTGAGATCCTCAGGGGCAGTAGCACAGAACTGCCATAAGGACCTTTGAGATGAGGTACAATTATTGCAACAGTGGGCAACCACAATGTTAGCTTGATTACTGAGGAACTTTAATTCCAGTGTTCACCAGTTACATCACTGTAATTACAAGTAATGCAATCTTTGAGGTTATCAGAAAATTTGATTTCTTTGTATAGATGAATATTGATAATTGGCATAAAATTACTTACCAAGGACTATTGCTGCTGTGCTATTGGTTATAGTAGCTTCAGTAGTTTTTGTCACACCTAAATGAGTAAACAATTTACAAACACAACAATCAGCATGCTGTCAAAATACCACAAAGCACTGGTGCACATTCCCAATTGCTTTTCAGTCAGTATAATTTTCACAACAAAGTGAAATATTACTAACCAAATATTTATACACTTAACATCATAATTAATTATAACCACCAGCAATTTATTACAACTTACAAGTTGCTCTACTTCTTTGCAATCAGTAATGTACATCCATCCATCCATCCATCCATCCATCCATCCATCCATCCATCCATCCATCCATCCATCTACTCTATCTATCTATCTATCTATCTATCTATCTATCTATCTATCTATCTATCTATCTATCTATCTATCTATCTATTTGACAATATATTTCAGATTTATTCTGAGGACTTACAGTAAAACATGCTCTTTGCTGTATTATTGTTTGATATAATTCAGTTAGTTGTTATTCATTATGTGCACATTTATAATTGGCCTAAGATTACTTACCAGAGTCTCCTCCTCCTGCTGGGTTGTTGGTTTCAGAGGTTTTAGTTGCAGTCAAACCTGAATGAGTAAACAATTTACAAAACAAAAGAATCAACATATCTTTTTTGCAAGTTCAGTATGACTGGTTATATTTGTGTTCCCTGACCTGTGCTTATGTTTTTCTGAAAGAATATTCAGTTCATAATACATATTGTTTCACTATTTGACTTCTGACAGTTCAAGGAAATGATGTTGCAAAGTTACATCTAATCAACACCTGGAGCAATGATGAAAAATAAGCAAAACACTCTTTATTCACCTCATGAACACATTATAAACACATTATAAATATAAGGCTGAACATAGTGGTGAAACTGTACTTGTCAGATATAGTGACACTCACCAGTTGTAGATGTTGTTGTTTCATTTGCTGCATTTGTGTTATTCGTTGAGTCTTCTGGAGTTTGTATTGCAAATCATTGAAAGAAACTTAAGCATTATTCATTATGCATTTAAGTGTAAATATGCACTTCCTGGTTGTATATTTATAAAGAACATTGTTGTTAGAGTGGATTTGGATGCATCTCTTGCTATGGACAATTTGTCAGCCTCCTCTATCCTATTCATCAAGAGAAGAAGAGACCACCACTCAACAGATAATATTTCAATGGTTTGTTAGTTCTCAATACAGCACTGATACAGACATGATGTAGGGCTCGAGCACAAGGCTGGTCCCTCTCCACTGTCAGACAGAGTGGCAGGGTGGTGTCTACAGTCACTCAGTGTTTACATACACACTATATCTTGTATCTAAGTGTTTACTGGATATACTGGACTGTACAAACTGCACATGATTGTTTGTCAGCTTTATATTCATTCAGAACAGGACCTGAAATAAAATCATCTGCTCAATGGAGTATTATTGTTTAATATGATGCACTTAGATGTTATTCATTATGTACACTGATATATATATATATATATATATATATATATATATACTTTTAGAATCTGAATGAGTAAACAATTTACAAAACGCAACAATCAACTTGCTGTCAAAAATACCACAAAAACTGATGAATGTTGAAATTGTAATAATTAATATGAGGTATATTAGGAACTCACTGGTAAAACTGTATTTGTCACCAGTTGGAGAGGTCGGTGGTGCTTTTGTTGCATCCTTAATCGTTGAGTCTTGTATTGAAAATCATTGAAAGAAAGATTAGCATTATTCATTATGCATTTAAGTGCCACTTTATTATGCACTTCCAGGTTGTACGTTTATTAAGAACATTGTTGTTAAAGTTTATCTGGATGGAAGGTCCTGTTCAGTTACAACCCGTGTGTTCAATATGGTCATTACAACTGAGAAATGGGATTGTGAATATTGATAATTGGCATAAAATTACTTACCAAGGCCTACTCCTGCTGTGCTATTGGTTATAGTAGCTTCAGTAGTTTTTGTCACACCTAAATGAGTAAACAATTTACAAACACAACAATCAGCATGCTGTCAAAATACCACAAAGCACTGGTGCACATTCCCAATTGCTTTTCAGTCAGTATAATTTTCACAACAAAGTGAAATATTACTAACCAAATATTTATACACTTAACATCATAATTAATTATAACCACCAGCAATTTATTACAACTTACAAGTTGCTCTACTTCTTTGCAATCAGTAATGTACATCCATCCATCCATCCATCCATCCATCCATCCATCTACTCTATCTATCTATCTATCTATCTATCTATCTATCTATCTATCTATCTATCTATCTATCTATCTATCTATCTATCTATCTATCTATTTGACAATATATTTCAGATTTATTCTGAGGACTTACAGTAAAACATGCTCTTTGCTGTATTATTGTTTGATATAATTCAGTTAGTTGTTATTCATTATGTGCACATTTATAATTGGCCTAAGATTACTTACCAGAGTCTCCTCCTCCTGCTGGGTTGTTGGTTTCAGAGGTTTTAGTTGCAGTCAAACCTGAATGAGTAAACAATTTACAAAACAAAAGAATCAACATATCTTTTTTGCAAGTTCAGTATGACTGGTTATATTTGTGTTCCCTGACCTGTGCTTATGTTTTTCTGAAAGAATATTCAGTTCATAATACATATTGTTTCACTATTTGACTTCTGACAGTTCAAGGAAATGATGTTGCAAAGTTACATCTAATCAACACCTGGAGCAATGATGAAAAATAAGCAAAACACTCTTTATTCACCTCATGAACACATTATAAACACATTATAAATATAAGGCTGAACATAGTGGTGAAACTGTACTTGTCAGATATAGTGACACTCACCAGTTGTAGATGTTGTTGTTTCATTTGCTGCATTTGTGTTATTCGTTGAGTCTTCTGGAGTTTGTATTGCAAATCATTGAAAGAAACTTAAGCATTATTCATTATGCATTTAAGTGTAAATATGCACTTCCTGGTTGTATATTTATAAAGAACATTGTTGTTAGAGTGGATTTGGATGCATCTCTTGCTATGGACAATTTGTCAGCCTCCTCTATCCTATTCATCAAGAGAAAAAGAGACCACCACTCAACAGATAATATTTCAATGGTTTGTTAGTTCTCAATACAGCACTGATACAGACATGATGTAGGGCTCGAGCACAAGGCTGGTCCCTCTCCACTGTCAGACAGAGTGGCAGGGTGGTGTCTACAGTCACTCAGTGTTTACATACACACTATATCTTGTATCTAAGTGTTTACTGGATATACTGGACTGTACAAACTGCACATGATTGTTTGTCAGCTTTATATTCATTCAGAACAGGACCTGAAATAAAATCATCTGCTCAATGGAGTATTATTGTTTAATATGATGCACTTAGATGTTATTCATTATGTACACTGATATATATATATATATATATATATATATATATATATATATATATATATATATATACTTTTAGAATCTGAATGAGTAAACAATTTACAAAACGCAACAATCAACTTGCTGTCAAAAATACCACAAAAACTGATGAATGTTGAAATTGTAATAATTAATATGAGGTATATTAGGAACTCACTGGTAAAACTGTATTTGTCACCAGTTGGAGAGGTCGGTGGTGCTTTTGTTGCATCCTTAATCGTTGAGTCTTGTATTGAAAATCATTGAAAGAAAGATTAGCATTATTCATTATGCATTTAAGTGCCACTTTATTATGCACTTCCAGGTTGTACGTTTATTAAGAACATTGTTGTTAAAGTTTATCTGGATGGAAGGTCCTGTTCAGTTACAACCCGTGTGTTCAATATGGTCATTACAACTGAGAAATGGGATTGTGAATATTGATAATTGGCATAAAATTACTTAACAAGGCCTACTCCTGCTGTGCTATTGGTTATAGTAGCTTCAGTAGTTTTTGTCACACCTAAATGAGTAAACAGTTTACAAACACAACAATCAGCATGCTGTCAAAATACCACAAAGCACTGGTGCACATTCCCAATTGCTTTTCAGTCAGTATAATTTTCACAACAAAGTGAAATATTACTAACCAAATATTTATACACTTAACATCATAATTAATTATAACCACCAGCAATTTATTACAACTTACAAGTTGCTCTACTTCTTTGCAATCAGTAATGTACATCCATCCATCCATCCATCCATCCATCCATCCATCTACTCTATCTATCTATCTATCTATCTATCTATCTATCTATCTATCTATCTATCTATCTATCTATCTATCTATCTATCTATCTATTTGACAATATATTTCAGATTTATTCTGAGGACTTACAGTAAAACATGCTCTTTGCTGTATTATTGTTTGATATAATTCAGTTAGTTGTTATTCATTATGTGCACATTTATAATTGGCCTAAGATTACTTACCAGAGTCTCCTCCTCCTGCTGGGTTGTTGGTTTCAGAGGTTTTAGAAGTTGCAGTCAAACCTGAATGAGTAAACAATTTACAAAACAAAAGAATCAACATATCTTTTTTGCAAGTTCAGTATGACTGGTTATATTTGTGTTCCCTGACCTGTGCTTATGTTTTTCTGAAAGAATATTCAGTTCATAATACATATTGTTTCACTATTTGACTTCTGACAGTTCAAGGAAATGATGTTGCAAAGTTACATCTAATCAACACCTGGAGCAATGATGAAAAATAAGCAAAACACTCTTTATTCACCTCATGAACACATTATAAACACATTATAAATATAAGGCTGAACATAGTGGTGAAACTGTACTTGTCAGATATAGTGACACTCACCAGTTGTAGATGTTGTTGTTTCATTTGCTGCATTTGTGTTATTCGTTGAGTCTTCTGGAGTTTGTATTGCAAATCATTGAAAGAAACTTAAGCATTATTCATTATGCATTTAAGTGTAAATATGCACTTCCTGGTTGTATATTTATAAAGAACATTGTTGTTAGAGTGGATTTGGATGCATCTCTTGCTATGGACAATTTGTCAGCCTCCTCTATCCTATTCATCAAGAGAAAAAGAGACCACCACTCAACAGATAATATTTCAATGGTTTGTTAGTTCTCAATACAGCACTGATACAGACATGATGTAGGGCTCGAGCACAAGGCTGGTCCCTCTCCACTGTCAGACAGAGTGGCAGGGTGGTGTCTACAGTCACTCAGTGTTTACATACACACTATATCTTGTATCTAAGTGTTTACTGGATATACTGGACTGTACAAACTGCACATGATTGTTTGTCAGCTTTATATTCATTCAGAACAGGACCTGAAATAAAATCATCTGCTCAATGGAGTATTATTGTTTAATATGATGCACTTAGATGTTATTCATTATGTACACTGATATATATATATATATATATATATATATATATATATATATATATATATATATATATATATATATATATATATACTTTTAGAATCTGAATGAGTAAACAATTTACAAAACGCAACAATCAACTTGCTGTCAAAAATACCACAAAAACTGATGAATGTTGAAATTGTAATAATTAATATGAGGTATATTAGGAACTCACTGGTAAAACTGTATTTGTCACCAGTTGGAGAGGTCGGTGGTGCTTTTGTTGCATCCTTAATCGTTGAGTCTTGTATTGAAAATCATTGAAAGAAAGATTAGCATTATTCATTATGCATTTAAGTGCCACTTTATTATGCACTTCCAGGTTGTACGTTTATTAAGAACATTGTTGTTAAAGTTTATCTGGATGGAAGGTCCTGTTCAGTTACAACCCGTGTGTTCAATATGGTCATTACAACTGAGAAATGGGATGGTGAATATTGATAATTGGCATAAAATTACTTAACAAGGCCTACTCCTGCTGTGCTATTGGTTATAGTAGCTTCAGTAGTTTTTGTCACACCTAAATGAGTAAACAATTTACAAACACAACAATCAGCATGCTGTCAAAATACCACAAAGCACTGGTGCACATTCCCAATTGCTTTTCAGTCAGTATAATTTTCACAACAAAGTGAAATATTACTAACCAAATATTTATACACTTAACATCATAATTAATTATAACCACCAGCAATTTATTACAACTTACAATTTGCTCTACTTCTTTGCAATCAGTAATGTACATCCATCCATCCATCCATCCATCCATCCATCCATCTACTCTATCTATCTATCTATCTATCTATCTATCTATCTATCTATCTATCTATCTATCTATCTATCTATCTATCTATCTATCTATTTGACAATATATTTCAGATTTATTCTGAGGACTTACAGTAAAACATGCTCTTTGCTGTATTATTGTTTGATATAATTCAGTTAGTTGTTATTCATTATGTGCACATTTATAATTGGCCTAAGATTACTTACCAGAGTCTCCTCCTCCTGCTGGGTTGTAGGTTTCAGAGGTTTTAGAAGTTGCAGTCAAACCTGAATGAGTAAACAATTTACAAAACAAAAGAATCAACATATCTTTTTTGCAAGTTCAGTATGACTGGTTATATTTGTGTTCCCTGACTTGTGCTTATGTTTTTCTGAAATAATATTTAGTCCATAATACATATTGTTTCACTATTTGACTTCTGACAGTTCAAAGAAATAAAGTTGCCAAATTACATCTAATCAACACCTGGCGCAATGATTGAAAATAAGCAAAACACCCTTCATTCACCTCATGAACACATTATAAACACATTATAAATATAAGGCTATCTATCTATCTATCTATCTATCTATCTATCTATCTATCTATCTATCTATCTATCTATCTATCTATCTACGTTGCAGTGGAATTATTTATAAAATGTCAGACAATGCAATTAAACATGTGTACCTTCAAAAAGATGAATGTTCCTACACACTGACTCTTTAATCTGATGGGAAACATTTGTGTCCTTATCTTTTGACACAACTTTAACCTGCATAACACATTGAATGGCATAGGATGACCAAAAGAGCAGCATTCCCTCATCCTCCAGTGCAGACATCCTCTATATATATATGAGCAGATTTGTGAAAAGCTGCATCCTGTGTAACCCTGTTTCTCTCCCAGGAGTTCCCTAGGAGGTTCCTGTCAGTGCTTCCTGCTCATGATGAATTCTTTTTCTGTGCCCTTATTGTCTAGCCCAGTGCACATTCTAACTGTGTTTGATTTATGATGTCAAGCCTGAAAGCTGAGGTCTGACTATAAGGAGAAACTTTATGACCTGTCTGACTATAAGGAGAAACAATGATGTCAGTGTTGGAATTTTGTAAAAGTGTTGTTTAGCTATAAATGACCACAATTCAGTTCAACTACTATGTTAATTAGATAAATGATTGGAAGTACAAATTAAAGACCAAATTACTGCTTTATTGATTAATGAACCCTAAACTATGCTGCAAAGGCTTATATTATGGATATAAACAGACTTCATAAACACTCTCAAGCTTCTGGGTGTTGACCAATTTACTGGTTGTGTTGATTTAAACCGGAAGAAGATTTGCTGTAAATTTTTCCACGTGGAGGCTTTACATGCCGGACAATACTGCCCTCCTCTGTGAGGAACAGTGCTGTCTGGTTCCCACTGATTAACTCAACATCCATTCTCACGTACACTGGTTAATTCCCACCCTACATTGAAATAAGGTAAACAAAAGTCTACTGATCTTGGACAGTCTACATTTCCCACATCTTCTCAGCACTTTAAAATTGTTCATTGCGAGGTATGGACTTACTTTTTACCCACTTAGGTTTAGATCCTTATCCTTACTGATTACACATTGATCAAAAATCATTTTATTACTAATGCAGCGTTTTCCCTGTAAACAGTCATCAGGAAAAAGGTTAGTCAATTATTGTGTTAAAGAAACCACAACTGTTATAAGACCATATAAAGAAATTCTATACAGTTTTACAATTTCTTTCTAATGAAAATACACTTTATCCCAAAAATAATAAAATGATTAATAAAAATGTTACTTACTTAGGCAGAGAAAATAACAGAAGAAAAGGAGAGTGACCCTAGCAGCCATGATGTCCTTCTTGTGTACACTGCAATGAATATAATATTTTCACACTGCAGCATCAGAGTGCAACAGGGCCAGTGCTCACTGGGAGGCAGCTTTACATACAGTGCCTGTGCTGCTTATTCTGTCACTTCCTTTAGTGAAATAGAAAGGAAGGATAATACAAAATACAGCAGCTTCCACTTGGGTGGAGGACTAGAGTGGTTTGAGCCGGAGGTGGAGATGTTGGGGCATGAATAACCCAGAGCGAGAATTCCAAACAAAAGTAAACAGGAACCCGGTGTCCAAGGTTGTGTTTGTGCTCTTTTGCACAAACCTCTTTCTGTTAGCTTTTCCTTCCTGGCTAGCTTCTGCAAGTGTTTTGGTATAGTACATGATTGTCTTCAAAACACACTAAAAATGTCTTGGGTGTACTTAACAAAACACTGAAGCCTTGGCTCTCTGTACTGTATCAGACAGAACCAGCCACACCACTGGTTTCAACTTTTCAAACATAAAGCTGTATATCTTCATCCTCAGAACTTCTGCTTAAAAAAAGACCAACACATTTTATCTTAAGAACGGTGTTTATTTCTTCCTGCTTGTACTATTTGAAATCAGATTTTTTGGCTTAGGTAGAAACTTTAATTTAAAAGAATTTCTACCATACAGTATACTACACTTCTGTGGCTAGAACATTTATGTGGGTTATGCTGCATCTGGCACCCAGGTTGTGTCTACACCTTGCACACAGTTGCCTTCAATCACCAAATCTGTGTAGAAATGCAGACAATGAGCCTGATGCGCAGACAAACCCATGTCTGATTTCCTAAACCAGTAAGATACTTCTGCGAAGTCACTTGAAATTTTCTAGTCATGTTTTAGCTCTGGGGCAACTGCCTGCCTGAACCATTATAACTGCATAAATGTCAGTAAAAATAGAACCTTCTGTATTTTAAAACCAAATACACTTCAAATATGCGATAAAACCGATTGAACAGTATTGTAGGTAAAAACCCTGTTTAAGCTCCATTCTCTTTTTCTCGATTCTGAACTAAAATCTCATGTCACTGATGTTAGATGTATGTTTGATATGGCCTTATGAACTAAAATATATATCTGAAAAATAGAATCAGTTGGGAAAAAAATTATTTTCAGTGCTACGTGTCAAGGAGATTGAGCAGGTTAATTTGAATCAGAGCCATAAAGAGCTTGCCTGCTTATCTCATTACACACTAATCAGGAAGCATCACAGGTCAAATAAGACATTGCGCTGTGTGAGATGTGGAGTTCCAGAACTGCAGATGGAGCAGGTACAGTATGTCTCCTAGGATCACTTATTAAAAAACACCTACTTGGATGTATTGAACCTCTCCCAAAAGTCTTTTTTGTCCAAAACAGGATGCAAAAGGTCTGTTACTTCCTCCGTCTATTGTGTCAAGCATACACACTAGAAAAAAGTTACAGAGAACTTCAGTCCTCAATCAACACAATCCTTGTGTGTAAAAATCCCAGGATATCAATATTTTTCTTAAATACTCAAACTAGCCCATCTGGTACCAACATCAATGCCATGGTTAAAGTCACAGAAATGACACTTTTTCTCCATTCTGATGTTTGATGTGAACATTAACTGAGGCTCTTAACCCATATCTACATGCTTTTATGCATTGTGCTGCTGCTACCTGATTGGTTGATCAGGGAATGTGCAGAGTGAGTGACATGATCACACCTTACTCTCCCCTACAAGAGCATTACAGCTGTCATCATTCTCCCCAAGTGAGTATTAAATTGCACCAACTAAACTCTCCCTTATGTGATTATAATTTAACAACCAATACAGAAAACTCATAGTATGCATCTTTTTCATTCATTCATTCATCTTCTACCGCTTATCCGAACTACCTCGGGTCACGGGGAGCCTGTGCCTATCTCAGGCGTCATCGGGCATCAAGGCAGGATACACCCTGGACGGAGTGCCAACCCATTGCAGGGCACACACACACACTCATTCACTCACGCAATCACACACACTAGGGACAATTTTCCAGAGATGCCAATCAACCTACCATGCATGTCTTTGGACCGGGGGAGGAAACCGGAGTACCCGGAGGAAACCCCCGAGGCACGGGGAGAACATGCAAACTCCACACACACGACGTGGAGGCGGGAATCGAACCCCGACCCTGGAGGTGTGAGGCTAACGTGCTAACCACTAAGCCACCGTGCCCCCCTAGTATGCATCTTTTTTAATATATTTATTAATTAATATAAGTAGTATCAATTGTCACGTGGTATTTGCTGTACTGTTGGTAAATATTTGGTCTTTGTGCTTGTACAGGATGAGTATAGCTAACTCCTATAAACATCCTTTCCAGCTATTCAGCAGAGGTGTTTTTACAGCAGTGAAATAGGTTTGATTGTTATCCATGAATCCCACTCACTAAACATGCCAAAAATCATTATGCACAACAATGGAAACACCAATTTCTCTGAGTTTGCCAAATGACCATTTCCTATTTTGCATTACAATTAGATCGATCATTATTTCTCTGCAGGGAATTAAGAAATGAAACTGTCTTCAGGGATTAATTTCGCTGAATGAGGGGAAATATGTATTTGGAGGATTCCATATTTCATAATGAAGAATTTTGTAATATGGAATTGTGAGTCCATCTGAGAGACACACCTAACCCCTTGAAGCTGAAAATGATTTGTCATGTAGAATTACTAATTACTTCTTACTACAGAGACCTTACAACTGTAATGACAACAACAGCTGTGCAATAAAGCACTAATTTTAGTAGTTTGTTTTGCAGGACTGCTTTGATTTTGATGCTGATGCAATGATAAATATGTACAAAATCATAAGAAATGTAAAAATCTGAAACGGATACACGCACTGGGAATAAATTAAACAGCAAGAACATATTTAACCCTGTGTATATGCACCTTTAACACAGCCTCAGTTAAAATTCCTGTTTGCACCTGGGAGGCTTGGGTTTCTCAACTACAGTACAGAGGAGACCTTTTTATTGTTTCATCTTCAGTAAATGCTTTATCCAGTAGCCAATACACCTATGAGAGGATCCAGAGAACACCCACATAGACCTAGAAGAACATACCAACCTTTACACAGACAGTATCAAGAGCTCAAGATCAAACCAGGGACCCTGAGGCTAGGAGACTCTAAAGCTACCAACTGCAACACTATTCCTCTCTAACAGTTGTTTTTATTTCAACCTAGCTAACAATTTAGGTGTTGATAAGTTCATCTGCTTTCAGTTGGTAATTCATCCTCACAGCTCATCATGTTACTGCTGTGCTTATGACACTAAGCTGTACCTGTTCTTCCCATCAGAGAATGTCTCAGAACTCAGCACAAATTGTATCATGCCTTACAGACATCATCTCAGCCTCCACCACCTACTCAATCTTTAAAAGACAGAGCTTCTAGTCATCCTACCTATCAAAAGGTGGACAATTTCTGAGGAGTTGCACTCGGTTACTCTACTTAAGGGGTATCATGATGTAGTTATACTTTACGTGAGTATTATTGAAATTGCATTACTTTACTCACCTTACAGTTTTATTCACACCTTCAAGTACTTCTTAGAAATCTTGAAGGGTGCTTATTCTCTCATCGACCCAATGACCGTACTATACTCGTAATATACGCATAATTAACTCAGTTTATCATCCAATCAAGGATCAAGAAACTATCAAGAAATGATGCTAGTTGGTCACTGGCCATGACCTACTCGTGTGAAACAATGTAGTTAGAACTAGAACTACCGTGTGTCTGAATGTGGATAATGCAGTGGGGAACTTGAGGACAGTCTTCTCTGGCACTTCCACAGGGAAACATTCCCAGTTTAAATGTAGATTAAAGACATATCTCTTTAGTTCTTCATACACATAATACTTCCCATAATCTGCTTGATAATACTATGAACAGCAGCTATGCTAATTCCTCTCCACTGCTTCTCTTTTTCTACTTATCCCAAGGCATCTAGAAATTGTACCAGCTCCAGTTGTGTTCCGTGTCATGAAGATTTTGGACCTTCATTGAGATGAAGCAACCATGTGAGGATCCTGTGGCATCTAACGATGTACCAGCTGCAGTTGGACTTTGCTTCATTAATTATGCATTATAAGAGGTGATGCCAACTACATGTGGTGTATATATACACACCCTCCAGTGTCACCCAAATGAGGATGAGGTTCCTTTTTGAGTCTGGTTCCTCGTAAGGTTTCTTCCTCTTCCATCTAAGGGAGTTTTTCCTTGCTACAGTCGCCTCAGGCTTGGCCATTAGGGGTCAATACAAACACATTTAAATATAAGTCTAATACTCATTTTTGTATTATTTTAATCTTCATATAATATTCATTTGTTTGTATTATGTTTCTTATGTTCTGTAATGCTGCTTTGAGACAATGTCCATTGTTAAAAGTGCTATACAAATAAATTTAGAATTGAACTGAATTGAAACTGCAACTAAGCAAAGACTCCTATAAAAAGAAGTCATCATTACTTCTCTAGAGCTGCATCTCATTTGAGGTAGGCTGAGGTAAGTTTTGCTAATTTGCTAATGTTAACTGGCTACATTTCACTAAGTTAGCCTGTTGTCTTTGCTAATGCCAGAACTGGCAAGCTACAAAGCCACCTGAGCAAGGCACTTAACCCTCTCTGCTCCAGGGGCACTGCATCATGGCTGACCCTCTTCTCTGATCCCCAACATCCAAAGTTGGGATATGGGAAGAAGGGATTTCACTTTACTGTAATGCATATGTGACAAAAATACAAAGAGTTTTCTGTAGCAATTATCCTACACAGGGTTACTGAGTCTATCAAAGGGGACTCATGGCACAAGGAAGGGGACACACTGTATGAACAGGGTGCCAACAGGGCACACACACACACACACACAACAGATAAGTCAGGGATACTTTTTTGTTTTCATGAGTACATTTTTTGGTTGCATTTTGACACAGTATCCACATTTATAAATTCTAAAGTATAAATTTATAAAGTACTATTTTATCAAGCTATGTCTCACTTGCTTTCGATGTACAGTATACATGCAGCACTCGTCTTGTATTCTGTCTCAATCATACAACTCCCTGCCAAAAGAAATAAAGATGTGTAAATATGAACGAGTGCAGGACTGGAGATACAGCTAGTGTGCTGTTTGTACTCTGTTACAGCAGGGCTGTGCAATTTCAATCTACTCCTCCTGTTGATGAAAAAGGCCATAGATGAACATCCACAAGTGTTTTCTTCAATTCTGTTTAATACCACTGCAGAGCCAAATACTGTTTGCTCCCTCACTTATCTGTAGAGAAATGTAGTGAAGTAAAGCTCATGTTTCCCCCTGTAATATTATTTACCTGTAGGAATTGTTAATAGAGTTTTAACAAACAGGAAACGTTAAAAACAGAACAACAATTAAAACAGTAACCTCTTGCTGGAGTTGAAAAAACTTTTTATACAAACACTTTTTTTTTTTAAAATCTTAATACATATAATTTTGCATCTGAAACAAACTAAAATATTTAACCAAGATAAAAACACGAGTGAAAATGACACTTAAAATACACACAAGCTTTAAATAATTCATCTATTTCAGATTTAATAAGACATTCCAAATCATTACATCTATTTAAATTGAGTTAACAATTTCCATGGATCTTTTTTGGAGAGACTTAATGAACACAACTAAAGAAAAAAGAACTAACACTAAACCACTCAATGAATTCTCAGTAATACTTTCAAATTCCAATATAATGAGCAAATACTGTGCTACAAAACAAAACAAAACTCCTAGCTTGTGTACAGGAGATCCCAGAGTTCATTTAATTCATCCATACACACACACACACGCGCACACACACACACACACAAGCACAAACACAACTCCAGGTTTTTATTTTCATGCACATTTTATTGAACAGTAATATAAAATACTCTTTAATAGTTGTGAGTGCATGCTGCATCAGCCAACAGTTTGGAAGTAAAATTACAAAAGCAAGTCTTAATGTTGTGTAGTGAATTACTTGGGCACTTAAGCGTTTGTTAAAAAAAACAGAAAAAAAAAAAAACAAACAAAAAAAACAATGGAGTATTTTATTTTCTTAAAGTATTGAGCAGTAACAAACCAGTAACTGATATACAAAGCAGAGTTCCTAATAATAATAATAATAATAATAATAATAATAATTACACTTTATCTGTGGCACGTTTACAAAAAAAAAGAACAAAAAAGTCTAACTGTTTTGTATGACATAAACAGCTGTCATGCATTTTGAGTTCCACATGTAACCACAAACTTATGTCACGATAACAGTTAAACATGCTAAATCGGACTACATGTGTACTTACAGGCGTAAAATTCTCGATTCCTCATCCAATGTTAAATAGTTTGATACTTTCATGACAAAAGCTGAAGGCCTGAAGCTTTATCCTGGCGTTAGAGTAAAGAATGGCGGTATACATTTCCAGTATATATTGACTAAGCACACTACGGATCAAAACCGGCCTCTGCAGCCAAGGTAATTCATTCATAATTCCTTTGATAAATCTTATAAAACATGCATAGGCAGATGCTTTCTATCTTTTTTTTTGTCTTTTTTTCAGAATATAGGTGCTCTATACCAAAGGGATTGGTATAGTTGTATATATATATATATATATATATATATATATATATATATATATATATATATATATATATATATATATATATATATATATGCACACACACTTTTGTTTGTTCGCAATACTTAAAAAGAAAACTGAACACTCACAGAAGTTCCAGCAAGCCACA
This sequence comes from Tachysurus vachellii, assembly GCF_030014155.1. NCBI lineage: Eukaryota > Metazoa > Chordata > Actinopteri > Siluriformes > Bagridae > Tachysurus > Tachysurus vachellii. The sequence goes on along the minus strand of NC_083466.1, from coordinate 12,100,942 downwards.
ATAAATCTATTCCCCATCTTGAATAAAACAAAACATATTTTTTAAATGATAAACGTGATTTCCAGTTCTAAACTCCAAGAAAGTGGGTACTTGCTATCAAGCAAATTAGCCATTATACAGAAAATAGGATCAAAGCACACACACCAAAGAAACCTGAGGTAAGCATAATCTGTACAAAACCATAAAACGTTCCATTTTTGGCATTTCAATGTTGCAACATTCTTTTAAGACTGCCTAATTTACTTTAGAGCTAGTTCATAAGAGTAGCAAAAAAGGTATCAATAAATAGTCCTTATTTAGTTTGTACACCCTTTCCATGTTAAAAACTTTATGCTCTGTCCATTTTAGTGCTGTTTTTTTGTAAACATACAATAATTAGTAAGAAGTTACACACAAAAAAAATTCTGTTAAACAGTAAATGAGTAAAGGCCTTTTCACATAGATATCTGCCTGCTGCGCTGCTCAGTCCATGACTGAGAGCACCCTTCATTCACTTACTCATTCAGAAAAGAGTGAACCCGCAAGAACTTTTCATGGTTTTTACAAGCAAAATATTTTTAAAGGCATATCGAAAGACTAAGAGAGTGTCGCTCTGAATCATGTTTGAAAACTCTGCTCTCCCCTTCACCTCCCTCTCTATCCTCACTTTCTCTGCTCCTACCCTCTGACTCGCGATGCCCGCCCCCTGCACTCGTCTGTCCGACTGTAGCATGGAGAGAGAGAGGGAGGAGCCTGATGATGACATGGGCGGGGTGTGGGCGAGGACGATCACTGGATGGCACTGCCGCTGCTGGCCTTGGCCTCGGTGCCGTTGCTTTCGGAGCACAGTGCTTTGTTGAGAGAGTTGAGGCTGGCATCGCAAGGCAGCGTGTCGCGCCTGGGTGGCATGCGCTCGTTAATGCGGTCCAGGCCTTTGGCCTCTTCAAAGCTTGTGATCTTGTGCTGTGGCGAAAAGCCTTTGATGGCTGAAGTGGGGAGCAGGATGGAGGAGAAATGTTAGAACAAGATGCTTCTAATTTCTGGATATGGCAAAGCTCAAACACACACTCACACACACACTCACACACACACACTCGCGCACACACACACTCACTCGCGCACACTCACACACACTCACACACACACTCACACACACACACTCACACACACTCACACACACTCACACACACTCACACACACTCACACACACTCACACACACTCACACACACTCACACACACTCACACACACTCACACACACTCCTGCTAGCGTTGTTTTAGTTTGCTGATAGATAATGTAAGTCAAGGTGACTGGACTGATATAAGCTTCACCACTTCACCTAATGGAACAGACATTACTAGAACAACATCAGATACTGAAACATAATAATTCCTGTGACCTTGACTTACAGGATGGCTTAAAACCGTCACCTCCATATTTTGGCTGATCCAAATGATTGAAATCCCTTTGTATTTAACGCTTTGCACTTTGTTTAGCACTCAAGCATACTTGAACTAAATAAGATGAAACATTAAAAAAAAATTGGTACATCATGAGATATGTAAATACACAATGCCTCATGATTCCGAAATGGTAAGGGACGAGAAATTACAGTTTTCTGGATCAATGTACTGTGTAAAAGGAAACACCAGTATATTCACACTAGGTACCATTCTCTTTTGGGTTACAGAATGGAGAAGGCGAGGCTGTGTCAGTTCTGGAGGGCCATGAACACAAGTGGTTTCCACAAGTCCACTTCCTGTTAGGCTGATAGGAGGCTGGTGTTATTTTACACTGCCCAGTGGGAACCAAACAAAAAACCAAGCCACCAAGAACTGAACTTCCCACCATACTCCATAAAAGCACTACAGAGGCTCAGGGAAGGTTAAAAAAAAAGGGAAAACGTGAGAAAAGATAGTAAATGTGTGCAAAAAAGAAAGGTGGGGCTAGATCAGTATATAGATACTGAGGGAAGTTGCTTGTTAACCACGTTATGCCTGTTTGAAGCATGCAGCAAACTGAAGAGACGTATTGAACACTGGTGATTAACAAATCTAACTTATTCCCGTTCTGACTCGGCCTGCCGTTTGGATCAGGGCTTTGGGCCGTGTTGTACAATGGATACGCTTCACTGTTGCTGCATAGCACAGGGCAAACACAGGTTATTAGCAGTGAAGGAGAGAAACACAGACACAGCACAGCCACGGACTATCCACAGGGGGGGAAAATAAAGCCAAATAAATGTATTTCAAAAATAGAATAATAATAAAAGAAAACCAGTACTGGCACAGTGGGCACCCTGATGTCTAAGAACAATACTTAAGCATCAACAGTTATAAATAGCAGCCAAAGCCGCTATTTAGAGCGCAGTTGAGGTTGTTCTTGCGGTATAAGACTGTTGGTTCAATTTAGGCAAAAACAAAGTGCAACTGCATCAGTACCATTGTTTTAAAGGGGATATAAAGACTGTACATTGGGTAACTGTAGTCTTTTAACTATTGTAGTCTGAGTAATGTACTGTGTAATATACCAGTGGTTCTCAAAGTGGTCCCAGTGGTCCGTGAAATATAGCCATGAATTCGCAACCCACCATTACTACTACTACAATTATTATTATGACCTTAGAGTTGGATGGGTTAACAGGTCACATAAGTTAAATAGGTTTAATCCAAACCACAAAAACAAGTATGGTTATAAATGACTTCAACTTGGACGTAATGTGTTCTATTGGTGCAATGTTCAGGAAAAAAATAACAATCTAACAAATATCCAAAATATTATTGTACACATTTCAATAATAAGCTCAGTATCTGAATAGTTGGATTATATTCATAATCAGGGCTGAGAATTCATTGTACCATCCCTAACTTTCTAAAAGTTTGAGAACCCCTGTTATAAACTGAAATTCTGCAAGGAAATGTTTCAGTGCTGTACAAGATTACACACAACTCCAAACTATATGACGTGGCTGCATTCCCCTTTAAAGCAAGCGTGGCCTGTTTCGGTATTTTCTTTTTTTATTTCTATTTTCGCTGAACACTAAAGCTGTTTGCCCAAACACCCAACACACTCTACACAAGCTACAGTAACAATATATGACCCATTAGAACCCCTTTATCTGTTGCAGGCAGGCAACAGAAAGGGGAAAAGGGGCTTTGGCCTATTTACCTTCATCGGCCTCTATAGCCTCAATAGTAGCTGAAGAGAAGAAGGGGAAGGGGGTTACAAAACGAGTGAGAGAGGTGAGCAGAGCAGGTTAAATTTGTCCATTAACAAAGTCAACGGGCAGCAAAAAGAGCCAAATGTACATGTAACAGCATTAGAACACAGCGGACAACTCTGAGGTGAGAACACACAGAGATGCTACAGGAGAAAGAGAAGAAGGAACAACAGGGTGAAGTGTGGAACGATGGACGTTTAAAGTTGGAGTCTCGTACCACAGAGGATGGATGACTGGGGAAATGGGACAGAAGCACATAGAAATCAGAGCTGGCTATTCAGAGCATGACTGTGTCTCACTGCTCTGTATTTTACTACAGTTTATTTCTTTAGCATGAAATGATGATAAGCCACTGAATGCAGATACAGGCAGAGACGGCTGGTACAGGTTCAGCGCTCAATTGTTACAGGTTCAGCGCCCAAACACATACCTGATACAATTCTAATAGAAGATGTTTGAATAATGACTGAAATGATCATACAGTATCTGCCCACACACAGACACACATCATTTCTATTGCAAGAAACATGTTAGCATGTGTCATCGAAGGAAATCTTCATCTTTAATAGCACTGAGTGGGAGTCGCCACTTACCTTCAAAGCAACTATCTTTGATAGTTAACATTATGTACAAGTTCATGAGTAGGAACATGTACACGTTCAAAACGAGAGTGAAAATTTGGGAAATGAAAGAAAGGCAAGATGTGAAGATCTCTGTACAATCTAAGAAAAGCTGGGAGACTTTGTTCAAGAGAAAACACTGCACACACACTGACACATACACACAGAACCCCCCCCCCCCCACACACACACACAGAGACCCACACACACACACCCCCCCCCCACACACACAGAGACCCACACACACGGAGACCCCCCCCCCACAGAAACCCACACAGAAACCCACACAGAGACCCAGACACACACACAGACACACAGAGACCCCCCTCCACACACATAGAGACCCCCCCCCCTACACAGAGACCCACACACAGAGACCTCCCCCACACGCAGAGACCCCCACACACAGAGACCCACACAAACACATACACACAGAGACACACACACAGAGACCCCCCCACACACAGACCCACACACACAGACCCAGGCACACACAGAGACCCAGACACACCCAAACACACACAGAGACCCAGACACACCCAAACACACACAGAGACCCAGACACACCCAAACACACACACACAGGGACCCAGACACACACACAAAGAGACCCAGACACACCCCCCACAGACCCAGACACACACACTCACAGACCCAGACACACACACTCACAGACCCAGACACACACATACACTCCCAGACCCAGACACACACACACACACACTCACAGACCCAGACACACACTCACAGACCCAGACACACACACACACTCACAGACCCAGACACACACACACACTCACAGACCCAGACACACACACACACACTCACAGACACAGACCCATACAGAGTCTGCTAAGATGATAAAGGGGTGAGACAGCATTGCAGTAGAAGCACTCAGCTGTCTCGGTGGACAGAGAGCACAGTTAGCTGTGTTTCTACTAATGCTGAGGCAGGAATTAGCTTTCACTTCACTCTGTCTCTGGCATATCTCAATTTTCAGGCTAAACTACTAGAGCCGTATTTACAAAGATCTTGAGGCTAAGAGCAGCTCCCAATTGACCTACTTGTCTCTGAATTTAGATTTACATGGGGCACTGGGGTAATGTCTTCTTTTTATTACACAAATACCTCTTTTTACAGACTTTTCCCTGCTCTACACTTTTGTCACTTCCCTGGTCTGGAAGACTGCACCTTCTTTTACTCATTATAATGGCTCCACATAGCACAAATTCATTCCTGTGTAATGGAAGAGTTTTCACTCTTTCTAAAAAAAAAAAAAAAAAAAAAAAAAAAAAAAAATTCAGACACTCTATGAAACTGTTTTCATTTTCTCTTCTGTCTCAACCAAGCTGACACCAAGTAATGGTCAAGTCTAACAATATCTTATATATACACTAATCAATAAAGATCTTTCTCAGAGGAATGCTACTTCTGGTGGCTTTGGATAAGCTAAACTACAAACACATTATAGGCAAAAAGCCTACTAATTACCCAAGCTCAATATGAACACAAGGCAGTTTTATGGTAGGAACCACAAATTAAATGCTTTTTCTTCTAGTTCATAATATCCCCAGACACAGAATATTCATTATTTCCGGCAGCACAAAAATGGTAACAGCGAAATATCAAACCTGTATAGATTTCATGATTTTTCATTCAGCAAATGGTCCTCTATGCAGTTTAGCAAATGACTTCTGCTGACACTTTCGGGAGAACTCTTAGTGGTAAGACCATTTTGTTGATACAGCTTTTAATTTTGAGCATATGAGTAGTCAGAACATCTAAAAAGGATTGAAGCGGACTAACCCTGCTACTATATTAAAAGGAACCAAATGTCTCGTTTAGTGCAGGACCTGGGATTATGCCAGTTAAAGAGTAAAGTAGTTCTAATTCTTGCCTGTGGTTTGTGAGGTGAGATCCGTTATGCTGTTTAAACACCGTTTCACTGCCACGGTAATGTGGCTAAATCTAGAAATGACGAGGCAACACAAACTGGTATATTTATAAAAGATTACTTAGGCATTGATACTTATTCTTGTTTTTTTTTCTTGTAAGACAAATGCCTTTAGTATACGGTCAATATATGGCCAAAGTTTATGGACACCTGACATCACCGGACATGTGCTTCTTCCCCAATCTGTTGGCACAAATCTGGAGGCACACAGTTATATAGAATGTCCTTATAATATGCAACATTATAATTTTCCCTTCACTGGAAACAAAGACCCCAAATTCAGCATGCCAATACACCTGTGCATGAAGCGAGATCTATAAAGAAATGTCTGTAATAACAAAGCCCGGCCCTCATTCCTGCTGAAAACTATTTGGATAACTGCTGACTATGTGTCTAGTTTTTCAAAGAAGTCATTGCACTGTATAGCAAATCTAACTGCAAATGTAACTGATGCAAATGTAACTGCAGGCTGGAACAGCAGCAAAAATGGAAAACTCCATATTAATGCTCATGGCTTTGGAACGGGATGTTTAATGAGCAAATACGAGTGTGATTATCAGGTGTCCGCAAACTTTTGGCCATGTAGAATAATGTTGCCTACATTTAGTATATGTTCAGCATCATAACATCAGCAACTCTGGAAATCACCAATGTGTGGAATCTGTGGTTCAGAAGTGCCATCTGCTTTACTCCATACACTGAAATCTTCTCTGTGCTTACGACACCATTATTAATGCTGTATAACACCTGTTATAAACTTTTGAACCACACATTTCAAAATGATGCAATTTCCACACACGTGCTGCAACATTGTGATGCTTTAATACAGCATCTGTTAAATGCTGTAATGAAGAAGGGTTGACGATGTGGAGTAATCAAGTGCATTTTGTGTTTGTTTCATGTAAAAGTGTGAAAGACACTTGCACAACACATTATACCTGCAGCTTCCAGGATGAAAAAGAGAGAAGAAAAGACATTGTTTGAGATAGCAGGAGATAGTACAGTGATTATGGAAGAGTCAGAGAAAAGCTCTTGTTCCAAACACCACCAACAGATGGCGTATCAGTGTGTAAATAGTAGACATTCATAAATAAAGTGAGGGGGAAAAAAAAAACAGAGGGCAATTGAACATTTCAGAGAGTGAACATAATGTACAGATCTGGATTAAAGTGGCTGGGCTTTCACTGCTGTTGAAGAGCAATAAAAATTTGCTGTCTATCAAGTAAGGAACAGGTAGCATATGTGAGATCAATGCATCAAATGCTAAACAAGCCTAAACTAACCTCAGAGAACATAGCTAGTTTGTAGCCAGCCATCATGTAACATCAGGCTACATTTCACTTTTTGGTTGCCATTAACTTTCTTACATACTGTCAGACCTCAGGCAGCATTTCAGGGCTATTATAATATATATATATATATATATATATATATATATATATATATATATATATATATATATATATATATATATATATATATATGGGTTTGTTATTTTTTTCATATTTATACAAATATCTATTTCTCCAAATAATGTGCACAAAAAAATTGTACAATAGAAAAATGGGTTTGAGAAAAAGGTGCAAGAATATGAGAATAAATAATATTAATTAACACCTATAAGAGGTGCTGCTGCTACTTGTCTGTAATTCTCAGGGTCTCCCTTTGAAACGAACATGATACGAGCTAATTTATGTTAGCAAGTATTTCAGTGTTAATATAATCGCTTATAGGATGATGGCCGATGCAACAATCACAATTAACATTGTCCAAATCCAATGAACATTAAACTGAGACTAAACATACTTTTCATTTTGTAATGCATATTATAATAATAATATATTCCTTAAAATTTTGATGATAGAACTAGACTACTCTTGTCCATTATCCATGAAAAGAATAGATATTTTATATGATGCATATAACCAAAAAAAAAAAAAAAAAAAAAACCAAAAAAAAAAAAAAAAAAAAAAAAGTATTCTTCATCTTGTTTGTGGGCCGATGTCTTTGCACTGTGTGTATGTGTAAGTGTGTGAGAATGTGTATGTTCTTACCGTTCTGGAGTTTCTCTCTGCCTCCTGAAAGAACACCACTGGGTAGCATGCCAGTTGGGGTGAGACCTTTCAGAGTCAGAACACTCTCACTCTCCTCTCTGAAATACAGACACAGCATTACACATGTTTATATGTACACACACACCTACACACACACCTACACACACAAACACGCGCACAAAAACACAAAGAAAATCATTTCTTACCGCAGCACTGAGAACACTCTAGCCATCTTCCCAATGGCACGAATCTTATTCCGGATCACCTCCTTACGAGCAGAGGCTGTAGCACCTACAAACATGCACAAAAACACAGGGTCCCAATGAGGCCACAGCAAAGTCAAACTGTATCTACATCAGGTAGTGGTGTTTTTTTTTTTTTTTGTTTTGTTTGTTTTGCAAAAGATCTTTCACTGCAACTACGGCACAGCCTCAAAAATCTTAAATATTTAATATGTTCACTTTTATCCTAATGTCCAAAAAGATAAACAGCTGCATTAACTAAATTGAACCCTAAGGTACAACTACCCAAACCGATAAAAAGCTTAATTCATGGCAATGCACTAATTTGCTGCCCTGGCAAAGGCAAGTCAGAACAATAAACTAGTCCCCTACAGCATACAATGCCTCTAGACCTCAGAAAGTGAAACACATGCTAAGCATTCGGTTAGCTTCCTATTGACTTCTGCAATCAGGGTTACAGTGAGGCTCCTCACAGCTTCACACACACACACTATTATTCACACTGTTTTAATCATGATGCTAGCTTTAGGGGGCTGTGAATAGGGTTGCTAAAGGGGAAGAAATTGGTGCACACCACTTCTTTTTTTTTTTTATGAAACCCAACCTTGTTTAAACAGTCACTATATACACTGTATAGCCAACAGTTTGTAGACACCTGACCATCACACTCATAAATTTAGTCCCCATTTGCTCCACTCTTTTGACTAGAATTTTAGTGGGGTGTGGCTTTGGGGATTTGTGCTCATTCGGCTACAAGAGCATTAGTAAAGTCACGCACTGATGTCAGGGGATGGAGAGGAGACTGTGGAAGAAATCTCTAGAATCTTTGTGCACAGAGACATTGCTATGCTGGGAACAAGTTTGGACCCTTTAAATCCTGTGATGAAAAAATGTAATGTTACAGCATTTAAAGACATTCTGTACAGTGGTGGCTCAAGTGTTTAAGGTGCTGGTGTTGATCGGAGGATCAGGGTTCAAGCCCCAGCACTGACAAGCTGCCACTGTTGGGCCCTTGAGCAAGCAACCCTTAACCGTCACTGCTCCAGGGGAGCTGTATCATGGCTGACCCTGTGCTCTCACCACAACCTCCAAAGTTAGGATATTCAAAGAAAGAAATTCATTGTGCTGTAATGTATATGTGATAAAGGCTTCTATTCTGTGCTTCTACCTTTGTTGCAAGTGTTCAGGGAAGAACCACATATAAGGTGTGATAGTCAAGATTCCCAAAAATCTTTGGTCATATAGTGTAAATACTTGGAGCAGACTTTATAAACTGGAGGTCAGGAGATCATAACAACATGACTGAAGTTGTCAGGCATATAGGATTTATGATATGCACAGTATTTGTAATATATAATTTAGTAGCACTGCAGTGAGAAAGTTCTGATATTAGCCATTAATTCATAGTTAAGTGTGTAGCTAAGCAGTAATACAGCAGTGAATAGACAACATTAATATCCGGCCTCATCATAGCTCCAGTGCCCCTGGTTTGATTCGAAGCTTCGGGTTACTGAAAGTGCAGAGTTTTGTACACCATCCATGCAAGTTCTCTGGTTTCCTAACAACATGCGGCAGGTGGATCAGCTACTCTAAATCATCCCGAGGTGTGAATGTGTATGCAAGTGGTATCCCATCCAGACTGTGTTCTTGGTGTTCCTTGGCACTATGACCCTGAACGGGATAGAAGGCTTAATTGTGCGTTCCACTTAATTCTGAAATTCATCCTTCTGGATGTCTCCACACTTGTCTTTTGTATTATTACCTCATCAAAACAGCAAACTATACAGTCAACATATGTCTAAATTGTGTGCTATTGATGATGTGAGCAGTCATGTGATTTGACGTCACTTGCTGAACTCTAGTTTCTCTAGTTAACTCTAGTTAAATGAATGACCGATGAATGGCTTATTTGGGACTTTGAGCTGACACGGTGGATAAGGAGTACATTTAAAGTGTTAAAATAACTTTCACTCCTTATCATATATCGGTATGCACTTTTCAGAAACAGAATATGGCACCACTAAATAAACCTTCTGCTGTATTCACTACTTATGTACACTTCTATGGACTTCTGATGAATTCTGATTTCAAAATCAAGCACATTATAATTATCACACAAGACTAATATTCCCTTAAAGTATGGACAAACATCCACTGCTTCTTTCATATCATTATCACTATCTCTGAAGACTATCTATACACCAAACATTTACAGCCTCTAATTTAAAGTGAGTAATGGGAACTTTAGGAGGACATTAAGGATAATATTAGTATTACTCTGTATAATAATAATAAAGCTTAAACTTGGTGTTATGCAACCCGTTAGCAAGAGATACAAACAATAAGCAAGGCTGCACTGTGCACACAGCAAGGCATGTGGGAGGCTGTACCTTTCTTTGGGGCATATATTAGCTGTCCTTCTCAAGAACACCCCAGAAGAGAACAGAAAAAGAACAGAAGAATGATCAGTGGATGGCTGAGGAATGGGAGAGGGAGAGGAAAAAGAGAAGCAAAGAAAGCAAAGAGACTGTAAGATAGATGGATAGAGACAGGAAGAGAGGGAAACAGGAAGAGAGTAAGGCTGAGAGGGAAAGAGGGAGTGAAAGAGGGAGAGAGAGAGAGGGAGAGACAGAGAGAGAGAGAGAGAGAGAGAGAGAGAGAGAGAGAGAGAGAGAGAGAGAGAGAGAGAGAGAGAAAAGAGAAAGAGAGAGAGAGTGAGTGAGTGAGAGAGAAAGGGGAGAGAGAGAGAGAGAGAGAGAGAGAGAGAGAGGCAGGGAGGAAAAGAGAGGAAGAAAGCCACACCTATGGAGCAAAAGAAAGGAAATGCCTGACCCAATGACTGTGTGGGAGAACAAAAAAGAATCTGATTAGATAAAGCTGCAGGGGAAGTGAAGTCACCTACGAAAAAAAAAGAATGTGCAAACAGGAGGGAAGGAGAGGAGAACAAAAAAGCAATGATTATGTAAGAAAAACAAGGAATAAACAACTGGGGAGGAGGTATTCAAATCTGAAAGAATCTCAGAACTAAACTAAACACTATTAAAGCACGTCTGACTGGAGGAGGAAAAGTAAGCAGAAGACGAGGTGTCCGTGTTAAAGGAGTGTGAACTCGGTAGAGATTAGCCTGCTAGCCAAGATATTCCTCTTCCTTTTCAAATCAAATATCAAATACCAACAGTTTAACGAACACAACTGTGATGCTGCTGGTGGGATGCTGAGGATTTTAGAGCAGGGAAAGACATATCTGGGTTTTTAGACATATCGTAGCTCAGAAAAGGTGCATTTGTTTGTCACTTCCTGTTCTGAGGGGCAGAAGCAGCTGGTGCTTTTGCTTTAATGGGGTTATGACAGTGTGCATACATCCCATTAGTCATCAGCATAAATGTTTAGAATTTGCAGTAAATAACAACGATGAAGCTGAAACACTTTGAGTTATGCAGAAAGTCCCTGGATACATCAGCCTCTTGCACATTTCTAGCATAATCGGCTTATAAATCCCAAAAGGTAACGGTCAGCTAAATAAACCTTACATTTTCTCATATTCTCTTATTTGAAAATCTTAAAGAGTTCACCTGCCTTCAGATGTTTCCTGTCTAAACATATAGTTTTCATCTATGAGAAAATGGTAGTCTCCTCTACATGCAGGGTTATTGGGTATATAATATACGTGTAAATAGAAAAGCTTTCAAGCAGCTGTATTTTCTGTCTAAACTAAATCAGAGCTGCTGCTGACTGCGTAGCATTAGGGAAACTATATCAGCTTTATGGGTTGTTTTTGTTTTATAACGCACCAAGCTTTGCCCTACTGCAACATCCGTGTTCACTGCAGACTGTGTACATGTGATCTTACATTTAGAGCTAACCTGTACAGTTAACCTGTGTTTAACTCGGCCTTGTTGTGTTAAGAGATCTGAAAACAGCCACACACACTGAACACCAAAGACTGCTTAATCTGCTCTACACCAGAGTAACTCAACACCAAGCTGAGCAAGTGTAGTGTGCTAGCTGTAATCATCTTACCATCAATCTCCTCGTCTGTAGTCAGCTCATCATTGGAGCAGATGCTCAGTACATTTACCAACATCTCAGTGACTGGGGAAAAGAACAGACAGAAAGATCATGCCATTGCTGTTTTCTGGAATGTTCATGTAGTAGTGGGTGACACAATAAAGATAGTGTATAATAATACTTTAAGTAGTAAATAAATACGTTCCGTGATACGCAGTATGTACCACAATATTTGTAGCTGCGCCACAGCTTTGATTATAATGTTACTGAATGTTTAAATAAAACATACTTGAAATGGAAGAATAAATCTGTCTATACAAAATAGATATAAACAGCTAATCTGCATTACTGCATGAATGTGTGTGTGTGTGTTCAGAAGAGAGTTTCACAATGTACCTTTCTCCCCAACAAAAGGCAAGGACCAGGTGAAGACATCCATGAAGTTGGGCAGCCAGTAGGGGTGAGGAGAACAGTTAAACTGCCGAATGTTCATGACGTTATTCTCATATTTCAGCACAGCAGCTAAATGCATGGAGAGCAAGAAAAGTGAGGATTTAAGTGTTTAGATGTTCAACAGTTCTCACACTCTTTCTCACAGGAAAACATGCAATGTACAGAGAAATAATTTTAAATAGCTGAGCACACAAACATACAAGTAACAGATTTCTCAATTTTTAAAATGAACAAAGTTCAGTGTAGAGAGCAACACTATTTCTTTCTATCTTATCACTATCTACCATACAAACTAACATAAATTACAATCAGCTCCAGAATTACTGGCACCCTTGCTACACATGGGCAAAAAACCACAAAAACATTTTATTATGTTAATATAATTTATTTACATTTTATTAGAACCATTTATCTTCTGTGTAATTAATTGACTTTTTAACCTTTTTTTTTAAATTATGAAACATTACGAATAATTCTGGTACTAGCAATCCTTGGGTTAACTGTATAAATTCCTCTTACTTACTGACATGAATTATAGATTATTAATGTAACGTGCTACCCTTCGGAGTGGCCCACAAGCCAGTATGATATCTGCTTTGGGCAATCAAGCCTTTAAATAAGTGGTCTACATACAAATCCCAGCTATCTTGTTGAAATCTTATCTGCGTGGCTCAAGGTCACTCTCAGTGTGCTATCAGGATTAGAATAAGCATGGTGACTCCTGCTTGTGTGCTTCACATACTGAAAGCTGACACTGCACTTGAGTTTGCAAAGAGGGAATTTCCCGGCCTGGAGTCTCGCTCACGATTGAGAATAGCAGGCTGTCATGTGGCGCAGAGTGCGGACCAGCTGTCAAATGTAAGCCAGACTTAAATACCTGAGAGCACGCCTCTACTTAAACTCCAACTTTGTTAGGGTTGAGATGGGTAATGCCTAAAATGTAAATGTAATTTAGAAAATACAATTTATACATCATAATTTATGATACGGCTTATGATATCATTTTACAGATTAAAGAAAAAATATTTTTAATGTGATTAGATTTGAGACGCATTTCCAAGCACAACCATGAGGTGGCTCCAGTGCTCATTAACGCTTAACATTTGAGACTTATATATTAGGTATTATTCTTATTTCCATGGATATTATTTACATATAGACAAACATTACAATGACTCCTTGGAATAAAAAAAGTTACGGCTAAACTAATTTAATTACAAAGTATGAAGAAAGAAATGAATAAATGAAAATTATGTTCTAACAAGTTAAATAGTAAATCTTCAAAAACAGCCTTTTTATGACTGTTATCATAATTCATAGCTGTGAACTCTCAAACATTAATGTTATTACATTCCAAGTCACATTGAGAACAATGTTATTCATCAAATGAAAACAGAAAAAGCAGTAAACCTGGAATCAAAACTAAACAGAATGGGAGTGTAAAGAAACAGAGCACTGTGGCCATGGAGAGAATCTGTTGTGCTCTCTCTGTTTCTCTCCCCTCCCTCATTCCAGGATACAGAGTCATCATAAGTGACGTGGCCGATCAAAAACCTTCCACCCGAGAACATCAACGAACCACAGAGTGACCCCAAGACCTGCGATCGTAAAGGTAAACACACTATACCTCAGGAGGTAACACAGCTCATGCTAGAATGTGTAGCATGTGGGACGAAATCAGAGTCTCATCAATGAACCAATTAACCACCATTATATAAAAACATAATAAAAAGCCCTCCATAAATTTCCCAGAAACAGATTCCTTAGAAGACAACAAGCCACTGTTCCTGAATCATCTAATCTCTCCTGTGCATTTGTGCAGCTTGAGACAAAACCTGACTGAGAATCAGTATTCGAGGCATGTCTTATCTGGAATCCCCAACTGTTGTGCCACTGACAGATGGAGGAACCCTTGGTGCTTTAATCAATGCTTGGAACAAGCTCAGCATGCTGGCAGGGGCTGTGGCCATTACCCCTGCTGAGACCTGCTACGCTTTCCTCTGCTCGGAGACTAAAACACTGGTTAGGCATTCATTAGCTACATCAGACTGACCAGCACTACCGACCGCTACTTCACCAGTCTTTGTTGTCAGATTTCCTGTGCTTTGTCATGGTTTGACTTCTTTCTGTGTTTCATGCATGCAGAGCTACAGGCTGATGGACAGCTGGAGAGTAAATCTGGCAACCCAGGAGAGTGATGGATAGTGTGGGTGCACCCTCCCACTCTCACTGCTGGATTTACAGCAACGCTCTGAGGCTATCAATCTTGACACAGGCCATGACTCTGACTTCACTGAGAAGAGATGATCGATCTCCCATGTATCCATCTACCCCCTGCCCACTGTCTGCTTGATCCAGCTTGAAACGTATGAGTGGAGGTTGTGATGGTGCATGGTGTTATGTGTGAACAAAGCATAGCTCAGTGAAATCATTGCTGCACTGCATCATCTGACACTGGATGTACCTCTGATCTCATCTGCTTAATGGCAGCTCATTTTGGTCCAGAAAAAACAAACACCTCCCTGTAACAGTTTGTTAATGTAGCTGTAATGTAAACACATTGCAGCAACAAGCTATCATTAAGAGCCAGACCGATGCAACATCAGGGATGGCAATGGTGCTGGAATACAAAATTGACATATAATATGCATATGTAAATTTGGATGACTGCTTATGGATGACCATAAACCATGGTTCTAATGCAGCAAAATCACACAGGCTTGACATTAAAAATAAACCATGTGGTTTAGATGACTTTTCAAATGTTTCTAGTTTATCTAATTAGAATTAGATTTACTCTTGATAATTCTATTTCATCAATGAATTCAAAACCATTTGGTCTGAGTATTTAAGATACACAATACAGCCAAAAGTATCTGGACACCTGACTGTCATGCTAATATGGGGCTCTTCTCCAATCTGTTTCTACAAAGTGTGAATCAGACAATTGAGGAGAATGTTATTTTATTTCCCTTTCCTGGAATTAAGAGGCGCAAAACTGTTCCAGCATGACAGTGTCCCTGATGTTTTACCAACCTTGATGCAAAAGACCAGAGTGTCTAGACCTCAACCACACAAATTGAACTGGTACACTGACTGCAACCCAGACCTCCTCAGATCATTGACCTTACTAATGCTCTCATGGCTGAATGAACAAATCTACACAGCCGCACTACAAAATATAGTGGAAAGCCTTTCAATGTGATGGTCAGATGTCCAACATTTTGGCCATATAGTATAAGTGGGGATCATTGTGACACCAGTATAATAGAATATAGCACAATAGTATAAATGCTATCTCGGCAATTCTCTTGCTTTTTGACATTTTCTTAACCAAGGCCAAAGCATTAGAGTTGTAACTTTAATTCACAATTAAATCACATTATTCACATCCTGGAGGTGGTAATTGTTTTTTTCCCTCTCTATAATGCAACACAAATATTTGAAGCTCATTACATTTTTAAGCTCATTAAAACTCAACCAGTTCTGATTCAAGTTACTGATTATTGGTGAATATCTGACAACATCACACAAGTTACATCAGCTTTGTGTAGGGGGTTGTGCAAACTCAGCAATGATTGATCCATCTTCACGTTTTCACTTGCCAGAAGAAAAGAGAAAGTGCATCATGGGTAAAATGACCAAACACCCACTCACTTTCCTTTCTCTTTAATGTAAAAGTGCTGACTAACTGAGCCTTGGTCTGTCCATCTTGCAGCTCAGCAGGACCACAGCAAGCCAACCACAGACTAGCGCCAACCCTCACACACACACACACACACACACACACACACACACACACACACACACACACACACACACACACACACACACTCAGTTGTCTACATCCCTTACCTTTATTGTTGTACACATCTAAGTAGTTGGGGGCTGAGAAGATGGTGATGAGCGAGGGGAAGCCTGTAGTCTGGCTCTTTCTGTACATGCGATACCTGACAACAACAAAAGCTCTCGAATCATTAACACTGTCTTTCTAGTTACAGAATCCAGAATCATTAAATCACCACTGCTTCAGTAAAGCATTAGGGTTTCTTCTATATTCTCAACAGGTCCCACTGGGTTTGGCCTGTGGGGTTTCATTTACTGCTCAGCTCCCCACTGCTATAATCTATTGTACTGTGAGACTAGGGGGAGTCCAAACTACTCAGACAATAACTCTGCAATAATCAATAAAACCCCTGCTGCGCAAAGCGCTCAAATTAACTGACTAAAGCACAAGCAGGGCAATTTCATTTGAGCTGGAGTGAGTAAGCAGAATTTCAGACAGTACCTCAGCTCATTTAAAAATTTATTAGGAAAAAATTGTATGCACTTGTTCAGGAGATGAGCTTAATTACAAATAAATATATTTTTGAGGTATTTACTAAAAAACAGCTTGCATCTAAATTGCTAGGCAGTCGCTTTCTCTCTTTTTTTTTATTAAACAGTGCTACAAAATCATGAATAACTTTATCTTTGCTATATACGGCCCAGCGGGAACATTAGGAACATAAATTGATCATTATTTCAGTTGCATGTATTGTGAACAAGACATTACCCAGCATCCTGTGCTTCGTGGGCCCGGATGACAGATAGTAAGTTGTTGTGTTGTAGGAAATCACACACAGCAGGATAACTACAGAAAAAAAAAAAACGCAACAGGAACATCAGTGAATACAAAATATTGTAGCAATTTAGCACAGTACATACTCAACTCTCTCGTAGTGACCATCAAGGAAGGAAACTTTGCATTAAAACAGTATGTATTTGTTTTGGAAAGCAACACGAAACCTCAAAACTCTCAAGATCAATGCTGGAGACTGAAAGCCAAAGCAAACACTTTCATCCTTCCTGAAAGGCTAGATGTGAGTTTTTGGACTTTTCCATGCCATAGCCATCGTCCAACTAGAAAAGGGCATGCTGGAACTTTCCTGTGTTTACAACTGGCTTTGGTGATGAATCTGCCCTGTGGCAGTCTGCAACCACTGAATGAGTTGACAGAACTAAAACAACATCTTACACAAACAGAGCTCGGTGCCTGCACAAATGCACTCTGAAAAGTTGCTGTTGAGGGAATGAGGTGCCTGGCTGTACCAGGCCAAATAACTGGAGGCCATGAAAATGGATTAACACTGGTTTGGTGGAATCTAAACTCATTAAAGAAAAATACTGAACCTGAGCAAAAACAAAAAACAAATTTGCTGAGGCTTACATAAATTTTCTTATATTCATTAAAAAGAGAAAAACTAGTTAATATTTTTATGGACTTTGGCAGATGCCCTTTTCCCGAGCGCCTTCAGTTTTTTTTTAATTCATCCAGCTGAGCGATTGAGGGTTAGGAGCCTCGCTCAGGGGCCCAGGAGTAACAGCTTGGTGGTCCTGGGATTTGAAGTCACAACCTTCTGATCAGTAGTCTAAACCTTAACCACTAAGCTACCATATATAAAGGCAGCCCAGTGACCAGATATCTCCAAGAACACGTTATTCTACTCAGTAAATCCTAGAAATATCCTTTTAACCATGTTTCCAACATTCATCACAGGATTGGAGGTCAGTTCTTATTGTTAGCAAAACAAGACTGTTTTATATAACAGTACAAATGACATCTTTTTTTTTTAGTTGCCTGTTGGACAAATAACAAAACCTAAATGAACTTCATATTTATATTGCCCTCAAGGAATCCAATTTACTGCAAAATATGCTAAAAAAGTAGTGAATACAACATTAAATACAGGTTTACTGTAGAGCTGTCGAATATTCACTTTTCAATATTAATATTAATTCAATATAGCACTTTTAACAATTCCCTTTGCCTCAAATCAGCTTTACAGAAGTATAGAAACTGAAGAGAGATTGAGAAAAAAATAAATAAATATATTTAATAATAAGAAAAAATAAATAAATGAATACATACAATTAAATTAAACATTTATTTTAAAAATTACATTAAAATTTTAAATATTATATATCTAAATTAGTAGATTTACATAGTTGATTTACAAATAGCAAATTTACACTGTGCCATTAGTGGTTATATGGATAAATAGCTAGCTTTAGGTTATTAAATATTATTTATTTTTGAACTTGGATCAGTGCAATTATCATGACATAGCGTTCATGGTATTACGAGAGCTACTGTATTTTTCGTATTATTTCTAACTTAAAGCCGAGGCTCATGGTGCAATGAGTTTTGCTTTCTATAACAGCACACCCTGTTGTGCTTCATTCCTTATTCATTTATGGTATTTGAGCATTAGTCATTAACCTTCCACAAAAGTAAAGATACTAACATTATAAAAATTAATTCTATTTTTACTTCTATAACACTTCATGAATTAATATGTTAAGAATATCTTAAAAAATGGTAACAGACCAGATTTTACAGACCAGATAAACAGCCAACTTTGCTGTGCTACATGTCAGGTGAAAATTTGAATAGTGAGCAATTACACAGCAGGCCATGTGTGTAAATGCTACGAGGACTCGTGGTGGGATGAGACAGGATGTTTGTGCCTGGAAGTGTTGAAAAGAGGCAGAACAGACCTAATGCACTGGTGCGGACTCGTAAAGCTACAGCTATGCAGTATGCTTTCAATTACACCCTACTGCTGGGGGACGAAAATAGTGTGTGTGAGTGTGTGTGTGTGTGAGAGTGTGTGTGTGTGTGAGTGATGAGAGAGAGAGAGAGAGAGAGAGAGAGAGAGAGAGAGAGAGAGAGAGAGAGAGCGAGAGAGAGAGATGCAAATGCAGGAGCTGCTTAGGACTACTAATTTAATTGCAGTACTTTTCTGCTATACTCCACTCGTCTGAGGATTCAGCTGTATTAATGGATTTTCCTGATGCCCTCATGTGCTGTTCTGGTTTTACAAAGGGATTTAAATACATCTTTAAAAGCTTGCACCACAACGTCACATACTATCCGTTGCATACTTTATCAAACGGTAAATTGTCTTTGGTAAGGTTCATGTGTCCTTCAGGCAGGGTTTTCTGAAAACCAATCTAACAATGCCAGTCTGATTCGATTTTCTAACAAGCAGGCCTATGACATTTTCTAGTCAAAGCCAAAACAGCATAAATCATACATAATGTCATAGCTGCCAGAATGATGGCCTACCAGTAAAAAAATGAATGTGATTCAAAGATTCATTCCTGTTGTGCAAATTTAAAAATGAGGAGAAATTTTTAACATACCTGCACAACAAGAACTCAATGCTATATAATAAACACATACCCAGGCTCAGAGGTCTATCCTAAACATACTATATATAAAAACAGCTTGTGTGGATCCTACTGCATCAGCTGAACTCAGGCAGTGTGTAATACCTCCCACTTTTCACAATTTCTGCCACAGTTTTATTGCTGTTATAAGCTCCTGGTGTTCTAATCTAGAGCTATCTAGCGGGTTCAGATGGTATATTGTTGGGAGATAGAAAAAAAAAGAAACTGCTGCTTTGCTTCAAGATTGTGGTGTAGGAATGTGTAGGTCATGTGAATTGATGAAGGTAAACGTCCAAATTTGATATTAAATGTCAATATTTGTCAATAATGTGGTTTTGTGCTTAGTACTACCTGTAGAAGTAAGAACAGCCTCGCACTGTGTTGTGTGTGAAGTGTTCTTGGGTCTTCTCATTGCCGAAGTCCTCCAGCGGATCAGACCACAGCAGGTCACACATTGGTCCGTAAGCAGGAGGCTCCTTGAATCTGTCTAACTGGAGATGGTGAACACATTGCTCAGTTTACAGATGTCTTGGATTTGAGGACATCACGATGAAAAACCAAGTGAAACATTAACACTTTTTCTAACCACATACTCAAAAGTAATGTTCTTAAATACCAGTCAAAGTCCCGAGTCTGGTATTTAAGCATGTTAATAAGCTAAATAAATGGTTGCATTCAGTTAGAGGTTAGAAGAGTACAATTTTTAGATTCCACTCATTTTTATTAAAGTTGAGAGAACTGTAGGATTATTAAGAGTCATAAATCTGGTACTTGCTCTGTGTGCATCATATAACAGGAAGGAGAGGAGGAAAAAGACATTGTAGGCTGTAATATTGCAGACCTGGCACTGTTTAATTAAAAATGGGTTCAATTTATTCGATGTTGAAAAACATGAAAATGAATAATAAGAGACTTTCCAGACAAACCGTCATCACATGGATATGTTCTCAGTTCTGGTAAAAGCTGTGATGAAGGATTCACAGCAGTAAACCTGGTTGAAGCTTATGTGTCTGTCTTGTTAGAACTGAAGTAACCCACCCTCTATCGCTCTCTCTCTTGCTCACACGTGCGACAATTCCTCTCCATGCTCATGAATACCATTGTGTGCACACAATTCATGTGTGCTCATTTTTAATCAGGCTGAAACTGCTCTGCTCGCTCAGGTCCTTACGCTCTCGTTTAAAGCTACTGTTTAAAAATGTATGTTTTATCATATTACGTGTGCTGTAGGGAGATGCTACAGTTCTTCTTCCTGATAGCTTTGCAAAGCACAGTTTGCAGAACGCTATGTGCGGCAAAGTACACTTGGCTTTTGTTTTGACAGTTTTGCATGCTTTCAGATCATCTTCTGAAGTAAATGCACACCGTATTGAACTGATTCCCAATATCAACCATCCCTATTTTTTGAGATTGCTGTTTTATAAGTAAATGCTGTAAATAAAATCTAATTTAATTTAACAAAGATGCCCTTTCTCTTTCTTATATGTTGATCAAAGCTAGTCAGTCATGGGTATTTGTCAGCTCACATAGACTGCTCAACTGTAGACTGTAGGTCTCTTTCAGCAGTATAATGGTATCTGCCACACTGCAAAAATGTTCAGGAATGATTTGAGGGACATGACAAAAATCCCAGATGTTGACTTCGCCTCCAAATTCTCCAGATCTAAATCTGATCGACCATCTGTGGGATGTGCTGCGCAAACATATCTGATCCAAGGAGACCGCACTTCACAACTTACAGGACTTAAAGGATCTGCTGTTACCCTCTTGGTGCCAGATACCATAGCACACCTTCAGAGACCTTGTCCATGCCTCAATGGGTCAGAGCTGTAATTGGACCTACACAATATTTGGCAGGTGGTTTTAATTTTATAGCTGGTCAGTGTAAATATTCAAAGCTGTCACATGATTAAGCAGCAATTCGATGATGCAAACAATCTCAGGTTAGTAATGTAAACCATTATGCTGATCTTGGTATTGAAAACAGCCTGCTTTCAAATAAGAGGGTTGGAGTTCACTGAAATTAAGTAATTCACCAATATCAAGTGATTAAGTGTGTATTTTACAGACTAATACCTGTGTCTGAATCACATAACCTTCTGAAAGACTGTCTCTAAATATTCGCTTTTCACTTAAGTATAGTTATGTTCAAAGTGCTACATTAGGTATGAATTTGCTACTTACATTTTTTTTTTAAACACTATACATTTCACACTTTGAAGCAACATTCTTTAAAGCTGCTGGAAGAGTGGGAAGTTGATGGCTTCAGTGTGGCATACATACTTTTCTGATGTCGTCAAGGTTTGTTATTTCAGGGGACAGGCCTCCATGAACACACAGGAACTGCTGATTCATGAGCGCAGCCAGCGGAAGGCAGTCAAAGGCATCCATACATGCGTCATACACTCGCTCTGAATACTTAATTTTACCTATGAGGGATAGAAAAAATGGCCAAGAAGTCAATCGCTTTCAAAAAACTGGAAAAACTGTTTTTCTTTTTTTTTAATCCAAATGCAATTCATCTGAAGTCAAACCATCAAAAGAGGCAGGTCGCATATATGACCTCATGGGCTGAACAGGAAACACTTTAATTTCTCACTTTAGACTTTCCTTAGAAGAAAGTTACTGCAGTGTGTGCATATTAGTGCCTGTTTGTTTTTAATTTTCCACATAGCAGTTAACATCATGCTCAATAGCTGATGAAGTAAAAACACAATAAGGTAATAAGGCTGTTTACTATACTTACATTCCTGCTTAAAGGTGAAATACTCTGTTAAATGTCTACATTCGTGGTTCCCACGCAGCAAAAACAGTGTTTTGGGGTAAAGAATTTTTAAGGCCCATAAGTACAGCACACACTGAAAAGGAATATAAACACAAAGACAAACATTTGTAGCAATGTAGTAATGACAAATGTTCAGATATACCATAAACAACTTTATTTCACTGAATAAAAAGAATCCTTAAATCAAAATAACTGTATGAATCTGCAGCTCTATAGTAACTATAAACATCTGCAGCTCTATAGTAACTACATCTGCCGCTCTATAGTAACTATATACACCTGCAGCTCTATAGTAACTGTATGAATCTGCAGCACTATAGTAACGATAAATCTGCAGCTCTATAGTAACTATAAACAACTGCAGCTCTATAGTAACTATAAACATCTGCTGCTCTATAGTAACTATAAATCTGCAGCTCTATAGTAACTGTATGAATCTGCAACTATATAGTAACTATATACATCTGCAGCTCTATAGTAACTGTATGAATCTGCAGCTCAATATTAACTACATACATCTGCAGCTCAATATTAACTATATACATCTGCAGCTCTATAGTAACTGTATGAATCTGCAGCTCAATATTAACTATATACATCTGCAGCTCTATAGTAACTATAAACAACTGCAGCTCTATAGTAACTGTATGAATCTGCAGCTCTATAGTAACTGTAAATCCGCAGCTCTATAGTAACTATAAACATCTGCAGCACTATAGTAACTATAAATCTGCAGCTCTATAGTAACTATATACACCTGCAACTCTATAGTAACTATATACATCTGCAGCTCTATAGTAACTATGAATCTGCAGCTCAATATTAACTATATATATCTGCAGCTCTATAGTAACTATAAACAACTGCAGCTCTATAGTAACTATAAATCTGCAGCTCTATAGTAACTATATATATCTGCAGCTCTATAGTAACTATAAACAACTGCAGCTCTATAGTAACTATAAACAACTGCAGCTCTATAGTAACTATAAATCTGCAGCTCTATAGTAACTATAAACAACTGCAGCTCTATAGTAACTATATATATCTGCAGCTCTATAGTAACTATAAACAACTGCAGCTCTATAGTAACTATAAACAACTGCAGCTCTATAGTAACTATAAATCTGCAGCTCTATAGTAACTATATATATCTGCAGCTCTATAGTAACTGTATGAATCTGCAGCTCTATAGTAACTGTAAAAATCAGTAGCACTATAATAACTGTATAAATCAGTAGCCCTCTTTTAACTATTCAAACTGTAGCTCATGGTGTGTGACAGGATAAAAACTTATGATCTCAAGGCGATAATGTGAACAGTTTTCTTGAAAGTCACATGAAAACTTAAACATTTAAGTAAGCACATCCTTGATAAATGAAAAAAGGACAGCATAAAGGACTAAAGAAATGGTAGAAATGAAAAGCTGCTATGTGTGAAAGTAGATAAACTGACTGTAATCTAACTCATAACCTTTGTGTTCCGCTTGTTACTTATCAATGGATAGAGTGTTCATGGGTCACACTGACTTTGGGTAGCTGATATGAAAAATATTTGACCAACCTTGAATATATCTGTTGTTTTTTTGTTGGAACAGTAAAGATACACAGAAGCACTTGTGCTTTTACATGGGGATGTTCTTTTGGCAGGTGTTTGTAAACCAGGTGCAAATTATTTAACAGAGTGAATTCAGCTTTTATTTATTTGTTTGTTTCTTTGTTTGTTTGTTTTTTTCATTTTAATAAAAAGCAGATTGTGTCCATTAATATTTCACCAATCTGGGTAATCTAGTTTATTCTCGAACATAACATTTGCTCAGTAGAGTTGTTTTTTTTTTTAGTTTCACAGTGAATAAAAACTAATTAAAATGAATTTGGACAAATTTGACAAATTGAAAAAGGTTCATTGGACCCAAACAGAACACAAGGCTTAAAGAACAAATCTTCATGTAAGTGTTCATTGTGTTAGGACAGCATTGATCTCATACTATAAAACTGGTTATAAAACCAACATGAAACATACTTCAATACTGAAATATCCTCTGTCCACATAATCTCCGAGGAAAAGGTAGCGTGTGCTGGCTGGTGATCCTCCCACTTCAAACAGCTTCATCAAGTCAAAGAACTGCCCGTGGATGTCTCCACATACTGGAAAAGAATGACAGAGAAAAAGTTCAGAAAAAAAACAAAACACCGCACCAATGCACCACATCTAATCTCTGTTTATATCACAACTCTAATGAAAAACAAGAAAACCCTCTTGATCTATGCATGACACACGAGTTCACACTAGTGTGCATATTTCCATGCAAAACTGATATCGGGGCTTTGAAGTAGCACAGTGACTGAAAGCTTTTCCTCCATCTTATGACCAAACAATGGTGCCTGGGGCTTTTTCATATAAAGAGTGTCACCTGGCCTCATGTTTAATGAATAAAACATGCATCAGTGCTGCTGGCTGAAATGTGCCTTTGTGCATTAAACAATACGCACTGAGCAAAGACTCACTTTCATCCAGCATCCCGTTGAGTGATGGCTATGGCGATGCACTTATATAGTGACAGTGTAAATATGCAGTCAGATGTTTTGTGCTATAATAAACTGAGTAAATACACTGTCTGAACAGATCAACATGGAGTTCAGCTTCTAGACCTTTATTTTCAATTGAAACAGTGTGTTATGAAATGGTCAAAAGGTGCATAATTATAACACCAATATGCATTAAGCGCCAGGAGACTGTTAACTTGGATCGCTTATTCTCACATATTCCTATGTAATGTCTAGATTTAAGGCCAAGAGAGGCAGTACAGTGGCATTTAACAGACGGCCAAGTCAACTGGCCCATAATTGTGTCGCAGTTTGTCTATGAGAGGGGTCTTCAATGCATCGCTCTCAGTAGCTCGAGACTCACTTCTCGCCCCTTTCTGGTGTTGTACCAAATCTGATGCCTAGACAGCAAACAACAATTAACATGCTACTTATGTACATATAAAATGATTTATTGCAAAATATAACTGGTCGATATTGAGATATTGTTTTTAAAATTTACCCAGAAATAGCTTATTCAGCTGGTTTAGTTTAGGTTAATAATCGATGTAAATCATTGTTGCTAATAATAAAATACAAGTAGCTCTTTGTTACTTTCAGTTTGTCAAAGTAGCTCTCAAGAGGAAAAAGTTTGGAGACCCCTGATCGAAGACTTAGAAAAATACTTCTTAAGGTTTTGTTTATTCATGCACCTAGTTGATGTGATCTGGATAATGAATGATATCTGAACAAAATGAATTTAATTTTTTTTGTAAACACACTTGCATGAGAACATTCATTCATTTGTCTATCTCCAGATGCTGCTTGATCCCGCTTAGCATTAAGATTGCATAAGAATAATACGTTTTAAAAATTAAAAATCTATTCACTCCCATTTTTGGCCAGTTTGCTCATTTTTTTCTCATTATTATTCTCTGAAAAGCCTTAGCATGAAAACAAGTCCTTTAAAGCTGAGCCTGAATTCTGGATAATGATCATTAAAAATTCACAGCAAACATCCAAATGATTACACAAACTGAAAGCAAATATTTCCTCCTTTGTAAGTATGTCTTATGCAAACTCCTGGTATCCATTTCCAACATCTGTTGTGTACAAATATGTATTATCTATATAACATTGTGAATTAATTGTGAACATTGTGACCCTTAAAAACAAATGCTGCGGCTCAGTTTTTTTAAATGTTACTTTAAACACCAGCAACCAAAAGAAAAAATGAGCAAGGACAACATGCTCGGAAAAGTGAACACATCCTACATTGCAGCACATGAGTGACACTGTTCTCATAAGATGCAAATTTCCGTAGTTACTCTGCTCTGCAAGCTTGGTTACTAGGTTCATTTGAAATGCAAATGCTATTTAGCCAATGGTCTTTCCACTCACATAGCATCCTATCAATATTTTCAGCTTTCATGGCAAATGTGCGTGCAATAAATTGGCTCGGCTCGAGTCAGCGGCATTGGGGCTCTAATAACGCAGCCTCGTCCGTCTCTGCTGAATCCATCGGCGCTAACGTCTACGCCGCATTGTTTGCGTGTCAGACTGGACACCGGATTAGTTATATGCCAGTTATTTAATATTTCATAGAGGCAGAATGAGTTCTATAAATAGAGCTTCCGCTGTTCAACTGCTATTTGCTCAAACTTATTAAGTCACGATTTATTAGCAGTGTTTAAGCATTGAGACGCTCCTACACATCAGCAAAGTGTAAGATTTTATAGCGCTGCACTTCTACACCGTTCTAATTGGTCAAAAGCTACTGAATAATATTTCATAATAGCACAACTCGAGAGCTCTAAAGCCAATCACAGGTTTATATTAATGTGTTTGTTTTAATTCATCGCAGGATCCAAACACTGCGGATTCCTTTCCTTTCAGAAAAACTAAGACTATATGGGAAAATCTTCAGAATAGAGGTTTCCTAGTAACATGATAAGCTTCATTTCTTTCTTAATAACAGTCTTCAGAGAGGGAAGGACTGTTATAGCTGCTAACTCTATAACTAACCTGTTTCACAGAAGTTCCACAGCATTAAACTACAGACACACTGGGCTTCACACTGGGCCATAATCACACTAGGCACTGATTACACACAGCTCCTGGTTACACAATTTCACTTATATACACGGCTGTAAAAAGGATAAGTATTTAATCACACTCTCTGGTGTCAACCGGATGAAGACAAGTTCCTCTCAAGGTTTCTTCTTCATATCGTCTCAGGGACTATTTCCTTGCCACTGTTGCTTCTGGCTTGACAAATTCAACTTTGTACATTATATGTAGAATTTTTACAGTCCTGTAAAGCTGCTTTAGCACAATGTCCGCTGTTAAAAATTCTATACAAATAAAATATTATTTTCGTATAACAGCACACAATATGTTACAGATTCGAAGGTATGTGAACTTGACCGTTCACATCCATATGTGCTTTCTGCAAAAATCAGAAAGGGGACGGTGTCCCTGCTTTGCTGATAGCATAACCGCCACTCTTCTAAGAAGGCTTTCCACTAGAATCTGGAGTGTGGGATTTGTTTAATCAGACATGCGAGTGGGCTCAGAAACTGATATCTAATAAAGAGACCTGGGTTGCAAGTCAATGTACCAGTTCATCCTGAAAGGTGTTCACAATGGGCTTGAAGCCAGGACTCTCGACTTCTTCCACTCCAACCCAGAGAAATCACGTCATAACAGAGCTCACAAAAAGAGAGCTTTGTGGCAACAGTTTGAGGAACAATCACCTATAGGTGTGATGGTCGTGTGTCCACATACTTTTGATTCTAAAATCATAATAAATGTTTCTTTATATTCTTATGTTTTTTTGTCAGTATTGTAAGAAATTACAGATTGTATGCACAGATTCCACTCCAAGATACACATCAGAAACAGCCCATTCCCAAAAACACTTAAATACCATAAGGCGATACGTTTAAAACTCGAAATGAATAACCTTGATCAATTGTTAATATAGGAGTAGCAGCAGGACATCAAGGACCGTCACTAAACGAAGGATATACGTGACCATGTTAAATCATTTAAACAATAGTATCACGAGACCATTTGGGTGACAGCACCTGTAACAATACCAATCCAAGGTGTACATGACCATGATTAACATTTAAAGACATCCGGATAGACGACAGTGCATGACCTCAACCATTTGGTAGATTCTCTGTCTTTATACTCAATTTATATTTAAAGCAAAACCTCGTTTAGACTGCAAAGGAAAAAAATGGTAAAAATGTTTGAGCAGGATTTGTCCTGCATTCATCTTGACTATGATGAACCCAAAGTTCTTCATGTATTTTGTCACTGCTACGCTGGAATAAACGTCTTCTTCCTTAAGATCTTTCACCTTATCGTTTTATTTTCTTACAGCATGGAGGCCTTAAAAGACAGAAATATATTCTTCAAAAAAAGAAAGAAAAAAAAAAAAAAAAAATCAACACCACACTTCCAACAATAACATCCTCATGTTAAAGTTAAAGACAAAATATAGTACATATCTGGCAACCCTGTCATCTACCACACAGATAAAGAACAAAGGAGGTGGTGGTAGTTAAATAGACAAAAATGTGACAGAAAAGTGAAAGAAATCTTGACTTTAACCTGCTTGTTTTGAAACACGGCATAAGAGACGATGAAGGAGGCTGTATGATTTGTATGAGTCGTCCTTTGAATGTATTCTGCTTGCGAACACAGAAAGAAATCTGAAATCAGCCTCTCACTCTCCTGAGTGATACAAACAACCGGGCAGCATTCAGACCAATCACAGACAAAGGGACGGCTCTGAACAAAAGATGTGGGTGTCAGAAGTACACTGCGCCACATGAAGAGAAACGAAGTGTGATTTTTCAGTTGAAGCATTCATCTTAAGTTAAACATACTTTTAATAGAGAGATTAACAGCTAGATAAGCACCTTTCCTCCTTTACCACTTCGGATTTAACACAGCAGCTCATTATCTACTGATTAGTTCCATTCTTCACTTTCTGAGCGCCTGGGTCTAATTTCATGCTCTCCGTTTTCATATTCATCCCTTTTCCTTTGTCTTCTCAGTTTCTGAACTTGCAGGATTGTTGATAGGAGTTAACTTCAGGTACACTCGAAAAAAAAACAAAAAAAAACATCAACAACAAGAAACATAGCAACAGTTTAGCAGAAGCTGTAATTAAGAAAAAGGATAGAAGATGAGGATGACTGCTGCCACTTGGAATAACAACTTCTCTTATTTGGATAGAAACTTGTTTGGAAACCCTTTAGAAACTGGTAAATGTATTTATCTGCACGTGTTTCAGTGTGACACGCAAAACACTGGAGTCAAAATGTCTTCTGGAACTGTCCAATTAGTATCTGTTAGACGAGCTGCAGTGGGAAGCAATTAAGCTGAGCTTCAAGTCTCTGGAAAAAACACACATGTCTGCACTCACACACGTACACATGCATGCACTCTCTCTCTCTCTCTCTCTCTCTCTCTCACACATACACATGCATGCTCTCTCTCTCTCTCTCTCTCTCTCTCTCTCTCACACACACACATAGGCATGCACTCTCTCGCACACGCGCGGACACAAACACAGCTTACTTCAAAAGTGTAGCAGTAATATACTTCATAAAGTTATTTTGAGAACCTAAACATTTGTGCACAACTAGTGTGTGTGTGTGTCTGTGTGTGTGTGTGTGTGTGTGTGTGTAGTTGTTAGTGTAGTCAAGGACTGTTTTACAGTCTGTATTAATTTCCAATGTGTGTTTTCAGACTAACAAGCTTCATTACTGGTATCATGCAGGAGTTTCTGTCTGCCACACTGGCAACTCAAATAAGAGGCTGAATGTCACATATCTTTCACATCACTGTCAACATTACGTCCATCCCGAAAAACAGAGCGCAGTTATAGAGAGATTTCTGGCCTTATTAGATGAATGTTCCAGTACAACACTAGTGTGGTCACCTGCAATTACACTAGCAGCTACTATCACTATGGAAACCTCCCTTATTGGCATGGAAACAGCCCCGTGATGAGCTCCTCATTCACTGCAGAGCAACTCCATCCCCACAGGGGTTTTACGGCTTTGGTGTAGCACATTTAATAAATATAGGATTAGCGACAATGAAATGATATCATACACTGCTTTCCTGTTGCGAGTAAAGCTTGAGAGAGCAAACACAGTGGTTTGTCGTAGTTTTTTTCTGGACCAGTATTAGTTGAACAAAGACAGATTGAGGCTGTTGGCATGCGTGCGCATGTGTGTGTGTGTGTATATATGTGTGTGTATATATGTGTTCTGAACTGGAAATGATCTGACAGACAACACTGTGCATCGGATGAGGACACAAACCCAACATGGAGCGTTTGTGTGTGTGTGCGCGTGTGTGTGTGTGTGGAGCAGCTCCAGCGGGGAGCAATGTTACACTGTGAAAAGGGCAGTACTGTGTACAGACAGTGAAAGTGTCAGCGTTTAAGAGCTGTTACACGCAACACGGATGAACAAGCACTCGACTCTGCTGAACTGATGAAGATGCACTGATATCCTGTTCATTTTATATACAGATCTCTCAGCTCTGAGTGCTGTCTCATACCCGATGCTGAGCTTTTACATCTCCTTAACCTCCATGCAAAATGTGCGAGACTTGGGTCATATCTTCGCGTGTAATACTCGCTCACAATACAGATAAAGCCATGTGTTCACAGCATCAAATAGACTAAAGCTGGACAATTTAATAGGAACACCTGTAACATTCAAGCAGCTCAGTTAATGCTCATATCAGACATCAGAACAAGGACAAAACATGATTTCATTCACTTTATGGTTGTTGGTATGGTTGTTGGTGCCAGACAGCCAGCAGGAATAATGCCTTGATGATAAGAGCTCAGATAGGACTGGCCAGACTGCCTGAAGCTGACAGGAATGTGTGTTGGGGTGGGTGGGTGGTTGTGGGGGTGTTTACAGAGATCCAATCTTGCTATGATTGCGTGTGATTGGTGGCTCGCTGGTGTAAGGAAATGATGAGTTCTGTCCAGGCAAAAATAAATTGAGCATTTTCTTTTTGATTGCGATATTTTTTGGCTCCCTAGTGAGATATATTTGATTATTCTCCTGCGTGTGATCGACAGTATTCTTTATTACTTCTTGCCCAGGATAGTATTCTTGGTGACGGTCAGTGCAGTGAGCTGCGCACTCAGTGATGCTTTTCTTAGAGATGCTTGTTGCTAATGTCTTCGAGCAGAAACATGGATGGGCTGCTTCAGTGGGAGGGAGAACTGATGAGTGACTTGTTGCCAAAAATGATTTAACGGGTGTGCAGTACCATATGGCATGTATGTAGCTGTCTAGAGTATTTTGTATGCAAAAAATCTGAAGCCCCATTTTTTTTCAATTTCTATTTGCCTTCTAGTGTCTTCTCATGAAGTGTGTGTTATTAGTCATTAACAAAAAAAATCAGCTCTGGGACTAACCGAGAATGTCTCCTTCTAATATTCTGACGATATGAAGTCTGCAGGATCAGTTTTGGACATTTCTGCTGTATAACACGTTGTAATGAATGTAAAGAGAGAGTGTGTGCTGCTGCTTAGTCAAAAAACAAACAAAAAACCCCACCACATATGTACTCTAGAAAGCACTTACATTTTTAGCATTTGGTAGATGTCCTTATCTATTTTTGCTATTAACTGAGCAATTGAGGCTTAAAGGCTTTGCTCAGGGGCCCAGCTGTGCCAGCCTGGAGATGCTGGAACTCAAACACACAACCTTCTGATCAGTAGTCCAACAGGTAAGTCCATCCTTAAAAATATTTTGGTTTGCAGTAACAGTTTAAAAAAAAAAAAAAAAAAGTGTCGGTAGGTAGGTCTATATTTCAGTTAACTATATTATAGTTCAATGACATCTTGAACATTTTGAATATTGATGTTGCTCGGCCCTAATACAAATGCAGCCTTTCAATTTCGACTCCAACTCCTCACCATCAAAGATACAGAAGGAAATTAGTGGTAGAATTGTAACTTGTCATAGAGCGGAAACACACACGACAGAAACAGGATGCAATCAAACAAAAAAGCCACTTTCAAGGACAACATTCTCCCTCCCTCAAACACACACACACGCACACACAGGCACAAATGCTGGGAGAGGGGTGGGAGGGGGTAATAGAGGGAGAGAGAGAGAGAGGCAGTCACGATCGGGTTCTTGATTAAGTGAGTGAGTAGGAGCACACAGTGTAGAGTGAGTGCTGGAGTGATCTCTGCGACTGCACCTCCATCAGCAGGCCACTGTGTAGGCGATGTACATTACACAACTCCACTCACAAGCCTACACAGTGCCAACTCAGACGCACACACACACACATTCAGACGCACGCATGCACACACACACACACACACACACACACTCAGCCGTGCGCACACACACACACACACTCTCAGACGCGCACACACACACACTCTCAGACGCGCACACACACACTCTCTCAGAAGCGCACACACACACTCTCTCAGATGCGCACACACACTCTCTCTCAGAAGCGCACACACACACTCTCTCAGATGCGCACACACACTCTCAGACACACACACGTTTAAACCCTGGAATTGCCCATTTCGAGGTTTTCACAGTGGAGCCTGATGTAATTAGAAATCAGTTTATCTTTTAAGTATCCCCATTTGATATTTTTATTGCATTTGCTTTTTGTTTGTTTTCTTTCTCTCTTTTTATTTTTTTAATGAACCACCTGCTGTTTTTAAAGCGTGATATATTCATCAATCAGTAAAACACTGGCCTTAATGCATTTCCACTAGTCTGAACAAATTTCTCCCAAATGTGCGTATGATTCATGTATCAGACAGCAGTTAGTTCCAGTCACAACATTATTCTGAGAGTGCCTATATTGGAAGCACACTGGGATGTGTGTGTGTGTGTCACACGCATTTGTGATGCGTAAAACATCCGCTTTCTACTTTGACACAATTACAACAGTAGTGTCAGCAATATCAAGCTCGAAGTCCATCACGCTCCATGTATGATGTGCAGCCGACTTCAAACTTTTAACTAAGATGCTGTAAATACTGCCCTGTAATGTAATGTAAATGTGCCCTGTAAGGTCACATCCCCTCAGGCTGTACCCTATGTAATGGGCATGTATAGTGAACTGGAAGCCTTTAGAAATGTAGAATGAAGCTAATTCCACACCTTCAGGTTAAATATGAATTAATATTCAAACACATTAAATCAAAACAGGAATGCAACAACCAGATCATGTAGTATATCTTACTGATTATGTCACAAACGGAAATTAATATTTTTTCTAATCAACGGCAAATCATCTGATGCATCTAAGAAAAGATTTCCCCCAAGTCTACAAACTCATGAACAAAAACACACACACACACAGACACACAGACACACACAGACATTTTTGTGTTTATTTTGCACCGTAATGTTTTGACTATGAATAGTATCAGTGACATAATAACAACAAACCCATCAAGTCGAGTCAGGTCTAGTTCACAGCGAATCTGTGGTTTTGGCATTAAGCCTGCTCTGTATAACATGTTCCTATTGGTCGATCATTTAGTGAAACGGTTCTTTTGCTCTGAATGTGGTGTACATTCAGAGCAAAAGAACCGTTTCACTAAACGTCTGAGCAAATTGCTTCCTCTCAAGTGACAGCCATCAGGTTTTTCAGGAGTAAATGAACAAGAATTCTGCTTCTTTGCAGGTGATCTAATACTAGCGAGTACACATGAGGGACTACACCTGTTTACCAAACTTGCCGGTTAACAAACAGTGTGAATATTTAACAGTCAAAAATCACACACGCTCTCAAGACAATGGCTCCTAATCCTCAGTCCTTCACAGCTCTGAGCATATAAGTGTAACTGTGCTTGTAGATGTAACAGACAGAACCAGACAAGAAGTGGCTCTGGGTCTTCCTCACAGCCAACATTAACACAAACTTCCAGTCATGCCATTTCCACTGGAGACACATCATTAATTATTGTAGACATCATTTAACAGTGCAGTTTAGTTTAGTCCCTGCTGTATAAGGCCCGTCTGATGAGGCTGCCTTTCTGTTTAATGACATTACAGGAACTAGGACTTTCCAGATAAAACAATTAAGGCAATTGAGTCGTGCTTGGAAGAACAGCCGCAGCCTCCGAGTTGAACTGTCTATTCAGCCAATTAGCAAAAGATGGAGGAGAAGCTTGGCACTGATTACTGCTGAGTCACTTAGTGGATGCGAGGCCTTCTGTTCTAACCACAGGACTGCTACACAGCCCGGGATATGAGCAAAAGCTGACTGTCTAGAGTGTGTTGTAGCGAGTATGTGCTACTACATATGTGCTAGTGCATGCATTAGCAGAAGAAAGTTGCTTTGTAGTTACAGTGATTGCATTTTCGCGAAAGTGCATGCTAAGTTGCAAGTAGCTCACATGCTGGATTTTCATGAAAAAAAAAAAAAGTTTGGAAAAATCTAGTTCGATATAGTGTTAGTGTTTTTTAGTATTTGTTCAATCGTGAAAGAAAAGAGAGCCCGAAACAGCTGTGGATGCATACAGGAAGAACGACGAGAGGACTGACAGAGGACCAGCACTGAGCAGCTGTGTGTAGGTGTGCTGAATGCTGGACGAAAAGCATCAAACACAATACTCGAGAAAAAAAGTCGCTGAAGCTTTACTGCCTTCATGAATCCATCACCACCTGCTTTATCCTGGTCAGAATCAAACTGGGTTGAATGATAAATTGGCTGCAATTTTATAAAACAGAAGCAGCTCAGCTCATGTGAAAACAGCACTGGTAGGTACAGGATTGGGTGAGGCTGAGACTTTCTGTAGGAAATAGAAGGAAGACCTGGAGGGGACTGAATAAAGAAAGCAAACAATAACAAAAAGCCAACAGTACCACTCCCAGCTCTACACATGATCAGGACAAGGTGAGCTAGTGTGTCTTTTAGAGCATGGAAACAGCATCTGGTTAGTCCTATGATGATCTGGAAATACTGACGTACAGGATAGAGAGTGGGTGATGAAGTGTGACTGTGAGTATCTGTCTATCTACAAAGTGAGGAGGTTTGCAGGAGGTGCAATATTATTAAAGGGCTGGTAGGTGGAGGTCCAGGGCAGGTGTGTCTAATAAAGTGGCCACAGTGTTGCTGTAAGCTCTGATTGCAGATTCTGTGCACAGTAAACTGGGCAGTCTGTAGACACTAACTGAACACCTGTGAAAGTTTGGGAGTGGAGTTCAGACGGCGCTCCAACTCCGTCAGCTAAAAGACTGGTTTGAAGTATGAGGTGTTTTGAGGGTGTTTTGGAGACTTTCAGAAGTGTGGTGTTCATCACTCACATTACTGTTCCAGAGACATACAAGATCTATTCCAAAGCTCAGTTAAGCTGTTCTGGCAGCCTGTGATGGATTTTCCTTGAATGTGTCACCCGTCTGTCACTGTTTTAATCAATTTTACTGATACTCACATTCACATGCTCCCGAGAGCGAGGCTCCATAAATCATACACATTAGGAATAAATTATATAACGGGACTGATATCACCAAAGACTGTATTTAAAGACAGACAGAGAGACAAGCAGACAGAGAGGCAGGCAGGCAGACAGAGAGACAAGCAGACAGAGAGGCAGGCAGACAGAGAGAGACAAGCAGACAGAGAGGCAGGCAGGCAGACAGGCAGGCAGACAGAGAGACAGGCAGGCAGAGAGGCAGGCAGACAGAGAGAGACAAGCAGACAGAGAGGCAGGCAGGCAGACAGGCAGGCAGACAGAGAGACAGGCAGGCAGACAGAGAGACAGGCAGGCAGACAGAGAGACAGGCAGGCAGACAGAGAGACAAGCAGACAGAGAGGCAGGCAGACAGACAGAGAGAGACAGGCAGGCAGACAGGCAGGCAGACAGAGAGACAGGCAGGCAGACAGAGAGACAGGCAGGCAGACAGACAGACAGAGAGAGACAGGCAGGCAGACAGGCAGGCAGACAGAGAGACAGGCAGGCAGACAGAGAGACAGGCAGGCAGACAAAGAGACAAGCAGACAGACAGAGAGACAAGCAGACAGAGAGACAGGCAGGCAGACAGAGAGACAAGCAGATAGACAGAGAGACAAGCAGACAGACAGAGAGGCAGACAGACAGAGAGACAGGCAGTCAGAGAGACTGGCAGACAGATAGACGAGACAGGCAGTCAGAGAGACAGGCAGAGAGACAGGCAGACAGACAGAGAGACAGGAAGGCAGACAGAGAGACAGGCAGACAGACAGAGAGAGAGGAAGGCAAACAGAGAGACAGGCAGGCAGACAGAGAGGCAGGCAGACAGAGCGACAGGCAGAGAGACAGGTAGACAGAGAGACTGGCAGACAGAGAGAGAGACAGGAAGGCAGACAGAGAGACAGGAAGGCAGACCAACCAATACATGGAGACAGATATTTAGATAGATAGACATAGATAGTGATAGATGTGTTAGATAAAAAAAGAGGAAAAACCTAATTGGTTAAATTAGACAGCAGTAAACCCATGCTGTTTGTTATATTAATTATTTATAAATGAATGAATATTTAGAAGTTGCTTGCTTGCATACTTTGGCCTGTAGTGCATGTACACACACACAATAGCGTAATTATTAGCTGTTAATGGCGTGTGTGTGTGTGTGCGTGCCTCTGTGTGTGTGCGTGCCTCCGTGTGTGTACCAAACACTTCTGTGGTATCAACCCACTTCCCACTCACTGGCACAGTAAACCCTTTGGCAAGCGTTAAGTGAGAAGAAAGGTATGCTTATACTAGTGTGTGATACAGAGGGAGAGCGTGAAAAAAATATAAGTAGGAGTGCATGTCTGTGTGCGCATGTGTGTGTGTACCAACAGGATGGGGATTAGCTAGGTGGGAGTGATTAATGGCTCTGTTTCAGACACACAGTGTACTTCTGCATGTCCTGATGAAGGCATGTGTGCAGATGAGGGCTGTTCTCACCTCTGTCTCACACAAACACACACACACACACACACACAGTGGCTCCAAGAACACCAGCAGCCCAGAGCTTAACACACAAACATGATGCAGCATACACTATAAACATGCCCTCATACAGTCCAGACACTGAAAACTCACATTTAGTAGAAATGTAAATCACTTAAGAAGTCTGACACCAATCCAAGTACAAGAAGAAAAAAATAGTGTTTGATAGTAGCATCAAATTATCATGAATATTCATTTTTTAAAGTAATTTCCCCTGAGCTGCTAGAATAGATGCAACCACAAATCTATAAAGTAAACAGAATAAGAAAAAAGCACAAAGACACAAGGTTTGGGTGTGGAGGCTGGATTTTAGTGGACTGATTCGCACAGAGGCTGACTGTTACACCGCTTTGATGCAACATATGTGTACCAATCATCCCTGATGCACACAAACACTGAGTACACTGTACTGAGCGACACTGTAGGTGAGGGACGCTATGGTGGGAGACACAACCACAGCAGGTTTGTTTGTTTGTTTGTTTGTTTATTTTTAAAAAAGCTTCGTTTCAAATTGAAGTGGAAACAAAAATAAAAAAATAAAAAAACAAATAATAAAAAAAACATTTACTTTAAACGGCCGTTCAAAAATTCGCCAAAACTGGCTACAGTAAATGTAGATGAGCTATTTGTAGGCAGGATTATTAAAATTACTGAAAAAAAAATCAAAATAAATAAAAGATGGAGATTTCATCTTCTTACATCGATACCGTGGGTACGAGCCCATTGCATTTTTACTCATTTGCCTCAGTAAATTTACAAAAGCAGAGCAAAAGCTCTTAAATCACTCTGGTGACAAGTGTTGAGAAATGTTTTGCTGCTTGTTCTATTTGCTCAGTATATTAACTTGATAGAATTCTTGTTTACAAAAGGGTCCGTGACGTGGGAATAAAAACGAAAAAAAAAGATTTCGTCTTTACAAAACCACGGTCCTGTCTTTTACAAGCGGCCGTTAATTTTGGCCCCGACGATGAAGA
The DNA here is from genome assembly GCF_030014155.1 of Tachysurus vachellii. Lineage (NCBI taxonomy): Eukaryota > Metazoa > Chordata > Actinopteri > Siluriformes > Bagridae > Tachysurus > Tachysurus vachellii. Next base: position 12,062,894 of record NC_083466.1, on the reverse strand, counting down.
CAGAGTGAAGTGGCGTCTGTGGACGTGTTACTCACTACAGAATGGAAACTGGCCTGAAAATGGGCAGTTAGCCTTGTGTCCTTGTCCACACACACATACACACATGCGTGCACGGATACACACAAACATAATTGTTCTTGTTATTTTGTAAGAGTCTAGTATAAACACAAACAGCTTATTTTGTATCACTGTATAAGAATTCTTTCTTCCTCAGTTGCTTTATTTTTTTTTTTAATAACAATAATATCATAACCATGACAGAAATCTTTGAGGTTTAAGGTCAAGCAAAGAGCCTCACTATTACACACCATTAACAGACAGAAGGTGTTCTGACACACACATACACACGCACGCACCAGATCGACATCGTCTTAAACACATTCGTTCCAGCTTATGTGTTAAAAAAATTCCAAGTGATGCTGTCCGTCGTTCTGTAAACAACCTGAAGTTGAGTTTCATTGGCTCTTAGAAGTGAGTGGGAGGAACGACGACACTGTGGGCTGGAATTCAGCAGAAAACATTTAGAGAGGGAGAGGGCGAGGGAGAGAGAGAGGGAGAGAGAGGGAGAGAAAGAGACAGAGGGAGAGAGGGAGACAGAGGGAGAGAGGGAGAGAGGGAGAGAGAGGGAGAGAGGGAGACAGAGGGAGAGAGGGAGAGAGGGAGAGAGGGAGAGAGGGAGAGAGAGAGAGAGAGGGAGAGAGAGGGAGAGAAAGAGACAGAGGGAGAGAGGGAGGGAGAGGAGAAGGGGGATGAATTGCAAAGAAAACTAATTTAAGACAGTACACCAAACACAAGTCGGGATTGAAAAATACCTGTTGAAAGAGCAAACGGAGAATATAAAGAGAATGAAAAAACGAGTAATGCAGATTAAATCTCAAAGCCTGAGGCTGAGTGTAATGAGAAACAGACAAGGTGTTTATGTTACATGCGGCCGATAGAGTACACACCCAAACACAATAACAAGCAGCGCTGCACAGGGCTCGTCCTCCTGCTCTGTGTTAATAGAGTCATCAAAGAGCTACAACCCAAAGACTAATGAAGTCGACTAATAACAAAGAAGGCAGAGGAGAAAGAAAAAACAGAGAAAGATGGAGTAGTCTCTGGTAACGTGCCTAGGAAATTCATTGGCCAAAAAAAATAGGTTCAGCAAAAAGCAAAGACAAATCCAACAGTACACGTTTGCTCTTTTTCTAGTTTAGAAGCAATGTGTGTCAAACACACTAAAGCAAGGGGCAAATTCGGGCCAGTGTCAGAGCTGTCAAAGCAATCTGAAAAGAAGATAGTGGTAAAAAAGTGGAGTATCACATGCAACCCGTTCTGACAACACTTCCCCTGTTAACACGGCTGAGCCTCGCGCTGTTAGAGAAGTGTGAGACAGAAAGACTTGGACATTTCTGCTTTTACCAAATGTTTTCAAGTAAAAGAAAGTGTCGAGAAAGAAACACTGACCTGTAACCGGGGCCTCGATGTCCAGCAGGTTCTTCTCAGAGCGCAGGATGGCAGCTCCGTCGCCGATGAGGCGCAGGGCCACGCTCTCGTCCACGCGACCCTCTTTGGTCAGATGAGCCTTGAGAACATCGACTTTGGGCTTTCCGTCGCTGTCAAACACCTCTTTCACGGTCAGCCTGTGGCTGGGAGGAAACGGGACAGCTGGAGAAATTTAAAAAAAAAAAAAAAAAAAAAAAAAGAAAGAAAAGAAAGTTAATCACTGTGGGCTTGACTGAGGGCACAATCTTATCCACAAATGCCCATTTGATTGCAATCAAGTAGCCACCACACCTCATTCTACTTTAATGGAGTGACCTTGGTACTTAAATGACTAGTAGGTGGCTCCTGTTCGGCTGGAATGAGAAGCTGCAGGCGTGTCGGCTCTTTACAGATAACGGCGAAGAATCCTGAGCTAACTTGGAACAAATGAAGACGATTCCTTTCACTTAATGTATAGTCAGATTTGCTGCCTCGTGCTCAGACAGCAAATTACAGAGTCATTTCATCACACAGTTACAGTTGGACAATATGGCAAAAAAATATATATATATATATATATATATATTTATATATATATATATATATAAATTTAAAAAATAAAATTTATATAAAAATAAATACTTCACAATACTTAAAACAGCTTTATAATATATTTAAACATCACAATATATCATTTTGCTGCAGTTTTGGTAAGTTCCACAATATGCTTGGAGATTGAAACAATTCAATGTGGAGATGAAAACAACTTGTAAAATGTGGCACAAATGAGTTCAAATCCTGACGTTGGGAGATGTGTAATATACGTATATATATATATATATATATATATATATATATATATATATATATATATATATATATATATATAAATAAATACACACCCACTGTTTAATATCCAGTCCTTGATTATATTTGTAGTGTGTAAAACGAGAGCGGACACCTGACAATAATATTTATACACGACACTTAATTACAGGCACTAAACACAATCTTATCAACAATTCTAAATGTCACACAATAAAAATGTATGAAAGGCATTTACTGAGCGATTATAAAACATCTGAAGACCTTCACGGTTATTGCACATGGAGAGTCCACTCTGAGCGACACCGCTGCACACAACTCCAGGATGTTGCAATGTTTTTTACTCAACAGGTAGACTCTCTTAAGTAAAGAGCAATTAAAGCTTTAAACAGGAGAAATTAGCTACACTAAACAGTAATTTTCTGTCTCTCTCTCACACTCACACACACACACAACTTACTCAGTTTATCTAATAACTCCATGGTTATTGGAGTCGCAGCCAATTAAACTGCAGTGAAAAACCAAAGGGGGGAAATATATTAACAGATTAATGCAGATAATTGGATTGGATAGCTGTTTGCTGCCTGGGACATTGGGCCCGTCTCAATCCTGCAGAATGAGATGTGTCCCATTTCCAGCGCAGCTGTAATAACTAGTGAGCTGATCAGCCAGCATTGTGTGCTTCCCAACCTGCGCTGACTGTGTGCTACGTGTGATGCTCCTATCATGCAGAGCACTATTCTGTGATCATCCACATGTCTTGTGGTTACACTGCAGACCTGCTGCTTACTGGGTGTATTGCACCATTCTGAGTAAACTGTATAAAAGGAGATCAGCAGTTATACACAGAATTACTCAAAGCAGACTGTCTGGCACCAATCACGTCACAGTCAAAATGCCTGAGATCTGATTTCTCCCTCATTTTGTTGTGTAACGTGAGCAGTAACTAAAGCTTTTCACCTGGACCTGGAGGATCTGATGCACTGCTTTGCTGCCACATGATTGGCTGATTAGACAACAGTCTGAATATGCAGGTGTACAGGTGTTCCTATTAAAGTGTACAGGGACTGGATTATCTGCTAATCAGATAATGCAGGACACAAAGACTTAGAAATGTAGAACTTGCAGAACTTGTCCAAACCTGGGAACCCCAGCGTAACACTGTGTATGGCTGACCTTCTGGCTTCTAAAGCACTATGTGCACAAAGCACTGCTGCATGACCTGCTATATATGCTTGAAATGGCAATGAAAGCTTCTTGACTTGACTTGACTTGCACATCGCTTCTTCTGAAACATCTCGAATTTCCTCGGACCGACTATCCAAGCAGGAACAGTGAAGAGGAACTGATCACTGGGCAGAATGTGGAAGCTGACCGCAGTGCCTCAGTCCCTCACGAAGCTGTTACATCCATCAGCTCTCTTCGATTTCTGTCAGAACAGAAATAAACGTAAGAAAGCCAAGAGCTTTCACGGACTTTGAGAAAGGTAAGAGATCATTTAGCTGTCCATCAAGCACAATGGAGGCCGGGTTGGAAACTGCGATGTGGGACAGGTGATCTCACATGAATTACTCTAGTTTGTTCAAATGAGGAAAAAAAATAAATAAATTTAAAGGCTCTGCGCTTCGACTGAAATGGGGAAGCTGCTGTTTTTGCTGTTCTCATTTCTGGACGATTATACAAACACCGCACTTGCTTAATCTTAATTTATTTTAAAGTCTGACCCTTGGTTATTACAGTGAGTCACATGGATGACTCTTTTATACAATTCCTTTATTATGATTTTAACATGAACGGGCGGCATCGATTCCAAATACTATTAAGTTAGAAACGACTCCCTAAACAGGGATTTTGAAAGTAACAGCTCCACAGAGAGAAAAGTTCCTCCTAATGACCGACTTGTTAAAGTGTTTTAATTAACGACTGCTGAAGATCAACTGTTGTTTCTTTTGCTCCATTTATCCTCTGAACAAAAACACGACAAACCTGCTCGACATAACAGACACGATGTTTCCAGCTAGCTATGGGAAATGCTTTTAGACTTGCTGTCCTTTTCCACATGATGTGGAGCTTCAGGGGTCTGATTACATAAAAATACTATAGTTTTTCTAGTTGTACAGTACTACAACCTTCTATGCATTTCTTTTAAAGGAATCCACTAGTACGCAAAGCCACATTTGCTCCATCATCATCATCATCTTCATTCTATACATCCAAAACCTTTAGATGTTCATTAAAGAGGGCACTGCCTCATAAAAAGGAGCTAAATGACCTACAGGCAGTTGTGTTGTGAGCGTAACAGGAAAGGGGAATCGTCGCTAACCACACAGGAGATCTCCAAATGACAACTTAATTACACCACTGTTTGTGTTACACTTCTTGTTATTGCCTCGACAGTGGATAGGGGCATTTTCATTGATATGTGCTTAATCTCTAATCATTCTCACAATGATGATTCTCTCTCTCTCTCTCTCTCTCTCTCTCTCTCTCTCTCTCTGTTGTGTGAAACAGAAAGTCACTGCTGCTCCTGCTTTTTTAATAATTTATTTTGATTTATTTTGCAGTTCAAGGTTAGAGTTCTGTCATATTTCCAGTCTCAGGTCAAGCTAATTAATCACAGATATATTTTATTATTATGTATTAGAATTATATTTACAAAGCTTTTATTTTTTTAAACCTGTATTTAGCAAAGATGCCAATAATTCTGTGACAGACTTTACAAACACTGTGATTTCAGTAAGGTAAAGTTGAACAAAAATAGCACACTCATGCTCCAAACCAGCATGAGATTAAACAGAGGCATGAATCAATGACATTTCTTCCCCTTTTCTCACACTTCCTATCGCTTAAAAAAATTAAATATATATATATATATATATATATATATATATATATATATATATATATATATATATATATATATATATATATATATATATATAATGATTTTATATATATATAATCAAAATAAGAGGATGTGGAAAATCTTAATTCCTATAAGGTAACTTCAGAACAAAGATGATTTCAGTGCGATGACACAATAAGCACAGGGCATTGTAGTTGGGAATGTTTACAACATGCCTGTTAAGTAAACAAGGACTTCTTTGAGATTTCATGATTTTATACTTTTCAGCTAAAAACTTCCCCGGCAAGCAAAAATCGCTCAATATGATATTTGGTTGGATCGTATTTTTTTTAAAATAGAAATTTCCAAATTGGAGCACATGCTTAAAGATGCTACGCTTTACGGAAGAGTATAGCGAAGCTGCTTTACATTATCACACTAATTTTCTAAAGGTCAAGCTGGTCTTGTGCGGTCTGAAAAGCCGTCAGCCTCGTTATCACTTCTCAGCAACCGTGAGATTTTTCTACTCGTTTCATGGGAATATTTATACTGAACCATTCAGGTGGAAATTCAGGTAGCTGAACCTATAAACAGCAGCTTCACACACTGTAAATATGAGGGAAAATCTTTTGCACTTATATCATTTGTACGTGTTATTAATGAAAGCTGGGCGATGGGGCATAGTGGCTTATTGGTTTACATGTTTGCATCACATCTTTGAGGTCCGGGGTTGTGTGTTCGCGCACCTGTGTGTGTGTGTGTGTCTGGTGTCTACATGTTCTCCCTGTGCTTACGGGGTTCCCTCTGTGTATTCCAGTTTTTTACCCCCAGTCCAAATATGCGTTGTAGGCTGACCGGCATCGCTAAAACTGTCCTAGTAGTGTGTAATTGTGCCTTGTGGTGGCTTGACACCCCACCCTTAGTGTCCCCCCTTGTGCCCCGAGCCCCCTGACATAGACTCCAGATCCCCATGTCCACACACAAGCAGTATAGAACATACTAGCAGCATTCTTCTGTGTCTGTCCTACTGTTTATATTTAAGCAGGAAGTGCTGAAATGTTATTAAATGTTTGCAGGGACAATATTGAATGGCATTAACATTTTATCCCAGTAGATGATGATGCACAAGCACATGCATTGAGGCTCTCAGAAACCTCTGAGCGAGCACACACACACACACACACACACACACAGTTCTCTATTAACTCTTCTCTGCTTTTTTTTTTTTACACTCATGTAAATGAAAATGGTTTCTACAGATGAGCAAATATTAACCCGCCCTAAATCCAAACTCAGCTGCTGTTTCACACGAGTCACAGATGGCGTTTTACCCAAAGGAGCTTTGCTGAAACAGTCACTGCGACACTTTTAGCAATAATAATTAAACCAAACAAATGTGTTAGTGACATTACAAGAAAAAATATGTAACAAAAAAATATTTTGTTCCCATAAAACCTAATGTAGCAGGGTGGATAAAAAAAAAAAGGGATGTATTTGTATTAACAGTATATTATTTCTATTTCGTATAAAGTCTTTCTGGAGTGTTGCAGTCCTCACAGTTAGATACAAAGACTCAGTGCTGTCTCTTGCTTTGGTCAAATGAAGGGATTAGAAATGTGCACTGTGAAGTGAAGTGTCGGTCACATTAACTTGAACTCCTCTGACCGTGTTACACACAGACAACTTTGGGTCCTTTTAGTTCTTCCCACTTTTATGTGTCCAAGGCAGTTTCCTGCTGAGGAAGCCACATCAAAGCTCCTGCTTTCCTGTAAAAAATCCCTCTATAAAATGTTGCTGGCCATTCCCAGCTGCAGTGACCGAACAGCCTTCGAGACATTCCCTGTAAACACTAAACGCCATGCAGCGTCGCAGCATTTCTCCTAGCTGCTTAACCGAGGGGAAATAAAGCCGAGTAACATTTTTGGTGAGAACACAGCAGGCAATAATACACTCACACAATTTGTCTTGTTGATGGGACGCAAACTGTTTTGACATTTGAAGGAGCTGTTTCCAGCGGCATATACAGAAAAGTCAATGAGGCAGCTCGAGTAGAGCCGGAGCAGCAGGAGCGCAGATGAAAAATCTGCATGATGAGAGACGTTTTAAGGGAGAGCGTGGCCCCGCCTCCGCCCCACATCAGCCAATTACCATTCATAATGTAAGCACGTCTTGTTTTCTGCTCAGCAGGGCAATCAGAGGCTCATGCATAATTCCATCCCCCCCTCCCCCCAGGAACGCAGCTAATTTCTCCAGCAGATAAGAAATCGGATATGATGCTCTGGTTATTGTTCGTGGCTCACTCAGGGCAGCCGTTCCAATGGAGATGTGGAATAAATGGTTTTCCATCAGGGCACAAAATGCACACTGGATTTCGATGGTGATCATGTTGCTGGAACACATTTCCAGAGTGCATTTAAACACACGAGTTCATTACCTCGTCTAACTGTATTTGGACCTCTACAAAATGATCCAATGCTCTCTTCAGCAAAACAAGTATTACCTTTCCAGATCGCATGGCAAAATGGCCGACTTTTGCCAGCGCCATTATGACAGCAGCGTCTGGATTTCTATCAGGAGGTTCTGCAATCCTGTCTTCGGTCCTGTCTTTAAAAAAGAGAGAATAAGGGACGTGTCAGGATCGCATGGAGATGCTGGACTTTACACTGCTGCTTGGAACTCAATTACTGCACAAGCTCCCTTTAATGTTCCTAAAGAGGTTACGTTTCCCCGCGAGAGCACTCCCTCATCTGAAAGCCCCATTAACTGTCGTGGGTGTGTGCTTCATAAACGTGCCCGTGGCCGAGCACGTGCCTGCTTAAAGAGTCGCCGACCTTTTAGTGCCTTTTTCTCAGCAAGTCAAGTTTTGCCTAACAATATTGCGTAAGAGGACTGCTCTGAAAAAGCAGACAAAATTATTAAGAATTGCCTAAAAAAAAAGTAAAAAAAAACCGAACGGTTAGGTGCGTTATCACCACTGAACATGACATTTTTTTTTTAAATAATTGTGTAGTTGTGACGAGCCTAATAATAACCTCCAGTCTTCTGCGAAAGTCTTCCCCGACAGTCTGGAGTGTGGCCAGACATTAGTGTCAGACTTTAGCTCATTAGTGAGGTCAAGCACTGGTGCAGGGTGAGGAAGTCTGGGCCTCTTATTCCACTGATGGGAAGCTAAAGTTACAGCATGTTAAGACATTCTAGACAACTGTGTGCTTCCTGTTATGTTGGAAAGAAAGAACCACATATGGGTCCATATAATGTAGTCAGAACATCAGCTTCTAGGAGGTTTCAGAGAGTCCTGACTTCGAGTGCACTTTCCTACTCGGACACTGTTGGCATTTAGGGAGAGATTTTATTAGGTTCCTGCCTTAGGCCAACATTTACTGTGTGTGTGTGTGTGTGTGTGTGTGTGTGTGTTTCACCATACGTGTATAGTCAAAGTAAATATTGTTAATGCTACAGTTTATATGATCAGACTAGGATTATTTTTGCTGGGCCTGTCTTTGTGTAACAGTATGTATAAGAAGAATCTTCAGTGAGGCTTTACATCATGTAACCAGTTTCTAACCATTTAAACGATTGCTTATTGTTTATAAATTGTTCATTTATTTCAGCTGCACACATCAATGTAATAAAAAATCTTTATGACAATTAAATTGTTTCATATTACTGACTGGAAAGAGCACAAACCAAAATAAATAAATAAATAAATAAAATAAACAATTTGTAAATTACGATTAGGCCAAGGAAATGTTGTGTTATATAAAGAATCAGAGATGGTGTGTGTTTATGGTCACAGACACGCTGTCATGGCTGAGCTGTTATGATGCTCTTCCCCTGTCATCCGTTTCAGCTCTCTGTGAACTTTGTCATTTATGGAGGTTTGAGGGCGTTACTGAATGTGAACCGAGCGGCGCTAAGTGTTTATTAACAAACGCACAGGAGTATGAAGAAAATGTGTATTACTAAAGCATTTGCAAATCTAGTGAGAGATTTTAGCACTTGTTTGCCCTTTGTTCACATACACACACACTTTACTACAAGGCTGATCAATGAGGCTCAATATCAGTCAGTAGCTACAACAATCATGGTGTGAAAAGAAATCCCGACATGAAGACCAGACTTCATCGATATGAAGTAAAACTGTGGTGTCACTTCCGATAAAGTGAGCATTTCAGCACAGAGGTGTCAGTAAAGATTTGTAGCAGAGGCTCATAAACAGAGACTGATTAACCTTTGAGACTGCCTCGCCAACCGCCTCGTCAGCACGTCAGACGTCATCTATCGTTCTAACTGATCTGGATGTGAGCGTTTATCATCATGAGCAGCAGCTGCTTGGGGAAACCACGGACTAATTAGTGAGATAAGAGCTGAACAAAGTGCATGTAGTGATTGTGGAAGTGATGTAAGGTTGCCTGTGGTGTGTTCTGGGTGAATATAGCTGTGCACAGCATCTCTGTGGTGTCACTGAAAGTGCTGAGGTGGTACAAACCCTGCGCAGAGACCCTGGGGGCTGCTGAGTGTGAGACAGTGTAGGGCTGGCACGGCTAAGCCAGAGAGCAGCTCTTTTACCCTGCCGCCCACAGAGCAGCTCTTTTACCCTGCCGCCCACAGAGCAGCTCTTTTACCCTGCCGCCCACTCCATCTCTGTATCTTGGAGAGAGAGAGAGAGAGAGAGAGAGAAACAAAGAGAGAGAGAGAGAGAGAGACTGACAGACAGAAAGTGTGTGTGTGTGTGTGAGAGAGAGAGAGAGAGAAACAAAGAGAGAGAGACTAACAGACAGAAAGTGTGTGTGTGTGAGAGAGAGAGAGAGAGAGAGAGAGAGAGAGAGAAAGTGACAGACAGAGAAAGTGAGAAAGGGGAGTAAAGTGCACTGAAATGGATGGTGGAACTCTCAAATCACATCCAGTGCTTTCACCCAGAAAGGTTGAGAGAAGATTCCCCTTTGTGGTTAGGACAGAGCCACACAGACACTCTGATCAATGGCCTGGCTGAGATGAGAAAGAGATGCAAAGAAAAAAAAAAGAAAAAAAAAAAAGCAAAAGCGCAGGCACTTATCTTCCACTGCCCACAACCACTTAGCACAGCTGCGATTCCAACCCCGGCATACTTAAGTGAATTGCGCTGATGGAGAGAAAGGAAGAAAGTCGAGAACAGAAGACAAGATGAAACTCCCACGTATAACCATATATGACAAACATGTACATGACTTACTCCAGAGATCTGATGACTAACAGCATTAATGTGGAGGGTCTAAACTGCTTACACCAGGGGGTCAGTCTGCATTTACTAGTAACTTCAACCAAACCAAACCAGACCAGACAAAAAGATGCCACAGCTGTACACTTCACTGAAGGAAGAAAAAATAGTAGAAGAGCACAGAATGCAAACTTCCAAACCGTCCAAATCTGATCACACTTCCAGTCTCACAGAGTGCAAATATTTATCAAAAGATGTATTAATTTCACATAAGAGAGAGATAAAGAGGGACAGATAGATAGATAGACAGACTGACAGACAGACAGATAGTGAGAGTGAGTGTGTGTGTGTGTGAGAGAGAGAGAGAGAGAGAGAGAGAAAGTGCATGTGTGAAAAAGAGAGTGAGCGTGTGTGATAGTGAGCATGCATGTGAGAAAGAGAGAATGAGTGTGTGTAAGAGAGTGAGTGAGTGTGTGTGTGTGTGAGAGAGAGAGAGAGAGAGAGAGAGTGTGTAAGAGAGTGTGACTGAGTGAGTGAGAGTGAGAGAGTGTGCGTGAGTGTGTGAGAGAGAGGGTGAGAGAGTTAGAGAGAGAGTGTGTGTGTGTGTGTGTGTGTGTGTGTATATGTGTGTGTGAGAGAGAGAGAGTTGTGTTGATAAACCCCCCTCAGGCTCACTGAATGTTTGGGTATGAAGGGCTACCTAAATAAGGTCAAAAATGAAAGTGTATAGGTTTTACTCCAGGAACTGCACAATACCTTGAGTTAACAAAATTAATTTACTGCAGAAAGTGTAAGTAACACATTTAAAATGTGACTAACCGTCCTCTTCCTTCTTAAGTCTTAGGAAACTTCCTTTGTCCTGGGACATGCTATCAAAGTGCACACAATATTAATAACACAGGGAGATTAGGCCAGCATGTAAGACTGCGACTGCAGCTGCCAGTTTTCATTTAGCAGCAGTTCAAAGCAAAGAAAAGCCGGTGCACAAATAAGCAGTAATCCTCCTTAAATCCCCCTCTACCCATGAATGCCATCTGAATGCAATTTACTGCTAACTCCTCTTTAACTTACTGCTTCCATTTCTCCTCGGTTTAAATATGTTGTGCAGGGCTGCTGCAATTAGCCAACAGTAATCCACTAGGAAAAAATCATCCGTGTGGATTTTACCCATCAATAATTTGCTTACTTGTTCAGTTCATCATCTTTCTCGTGTGGTTATTAAATAAATCATTCCATTGATGAACTTCAACTACAAAAAAAAAGCCTGATATCTTCTATACAGGTGTTTGATCGTTTGTTGCTGCACTAGTCTAGCTTGTGTTTGTACTGTAGCCTGCAGAAGACATCACCTGACTCAGTAAAAGCATTTGCACAGTAACACGTACATTAGTAAGACATACAGATCACACTGGACGTCAATATTCTACACTTCCAGCTTCATAAATCTCCTCCTCCAGGATTTTGCAAAGAAAGCAAAACCAAGCCAACAGCCTGTATTTGGAGGAGATTTGGGCCAAGATGCATCATGTGACTTCATCGCAACACTCATTGGATACACGTGCCCTTTTTGATCCACGTGCGTCAAACATGAGTAAAGCCATCGCAGGAAGTAATTACACGTCTTCCCTGAGGGTTTCAAATCAAAATCTGGTGCTTGAGATTTTATAGGATTTGAGTAGTTTTCTCCAAAAAAAAAAAAAAAAAAAAAAAAAAAAAAAGACATTTTAACAAAAAAAGCTGCAAAAATCATACATTTCTGGCTGGGGAGAGAGAGAGAGAGAAAATCAAGGAAGGACTGAAATATTTGAAATCGGAAAACTTTTTAAATGCTTGGGGCATGTAGGGCTTTATGAAAAAAATAAACATGTTCCAGCTATATTTGGAGTAATATTGTTTCAAAATCTGGGTTTGAGAGACTCAGTGGCACTGTGGACAGAAATAAGTCTGAATATATTTCAAAAAATAATAATGACAGCACTTTTGTAGATGATGTCGGTGACTCAGCGTGTGCTCTCTAGAATGCGTTTGTCCGACCTTCACTGTGCAGCTTCCCACACGTTTAATCCAGTTCCAAACAATCCACCAGTTGTGAACATGACTTCTGCACTCCTTACACTTCTCTAGCTACAGCCGAGGTGCTTTTCTTTGACATTTTAAGGCTTCCTGTTTTAAAAGGCAAGACATTATATGATCAGAAGTATGTGGAAACAAAGTAAACTCCGTGAAGACATGGCTCGTCGAGGCTGGAGCGGAAGAACTCGAGCGTCCTGCACCCCAGGCCTCCTCATCAGACATCGCTGTCTGATCACTGTAATGAACTTGTGCAGCTGAAGCCTTCCCTGAAGAGTGGACGTTATTCTAGCAGCAAAGACGGATTACATCAGGAATAGGATGTTCAAAAAGGGTCAGGTGGTGACAACCAAGTGTCCGCAAACTTATAATGCACTTGAACTGATGTAATCAAAATCACTTGAGCTTCCAGACTGTGCAATCGCTTAAAATGGAAAAGAAATAAAATAGCGGTTCCCAATAAGGCAAGTTAAAATCAGTAGACTGTGTTAGTAATATAAAGATAAGCCTAAAAAGGCATTGGCCGCTGTATGACCTCTGTTCTGTACTGGGAGTACTTAACTTTAATCCACATAAGGACAGATAACAACAAATATCAAAAGAGCGAATACTATCTCCAGTGTTCAGTGGCATTGTGGCTGTGTAACACAATGCACACACAACATTAAAGCCAAACAGAGCCACTTTGTGCTGCCCTGCTGATACAGAAGGCGCAATTTTGCTCAATGCTGAATACAGTACAAAGGAAGTGACACGAAAGAGCGGCCATTTAGCTGTAAGACACACAGTGGGATGGAAGATACGTAAGCAGTGGATGCAAGTGTGAGACAGAGAGAGAGAGAAGACAGAGATGGGGGAAAGACAGAGCGAGAGAAAGAAAGAGCGAGCGAGTGAGGGAGAGAGAGAGAGAGAGCTCCATGCATGCAGGCAGGATTGAAGGCCAATGAGATGGAAGCTGAGCCACAGCCAGGTGACACCCACATGAATCTCAGTTTGTGCCCCTGGCACACTCGGATTTGGAGGAAGTGGACGATTCAAACGGAAGGAAGGAGAAAGCAAGAGGATGGAAAGAGTCCAGCTGGATGATGTGTTTAAAAACCTGGGAACATTCACCGTGATAAAATCTGCGAGTACAGCCTTAGCTACATAAAACCATTTATTAAAGCCATATTAGCCATCAAAGAAGGGGTGAGCTGATGAAAAGCTGGTGATCTCAGAACACTCCTTTTATTTTTTTATTTTTTTTTAAATGGCCAGATAGTGTTCAAAGTCAGATGTACTTTGTAATCAGAAACTACACTCCTTCATGTGGACGTTATTAATTTGCAGCGGTTTTGCTTTTAAATCCGAGCGCATGTGCTTGTTCAAAGAGCACATGGCCTTAGTAACCAGCCTTCTGTTATCGCATGTCTGTAAACATGGGTGTGGCTTCAGCTGAAGTGAAATTGTTCATTAAGGTAATTGGTAACCTTACACGCTGTTCATGCCAATTCACCTGGAGCACTATTTACACCCAGGACACCCAGATTTATTCTATTTCTCCAACGAATAGCACCTCGCTGGAACACTGTCTGAAAGCTAAGAGAATATAGAGCCAGCTTTGAAAACGAGCAAACATGAACAAACATATAATTAACCACGGCAAGACATGCGAAACCTGCTGCACAAATCCTAGCAGGGATCTGTGTGGAAGCAAATAATTACCGTTTTGTTACCCAACCCACTTTCTTATGCAGAGCACAAACACTTTCCTACACACTGAAAGGCTGTGTGTGTGTGTGTGTGTGTGTGTGTGGGTGTGTATTGCTGACCGGACTGTGATATCGGTCTCTCATCATTTCTGACTGCCTCCAACCCGATCATTTAGGAGATCATAGAACAGCTTAATTGATTTCTTTACTTGTTATTTACAGCATAGAATGATCTAATGTGAATCAATTCCAGATGTCAATTACACACACAGCTGTGGCAGATTTGCCCCGTTACTCCATGTGACACTTTAAGAAAAGTAGGCGTGGGGGGTGGAGGGGCAGACAAAGAACAAACAAATGAGTTACAAATAACATCTGATACTACAAAACCCTTGCCCTGTTACGGTGTAAACCCAAGGAAATGAGGAAGAACCACAGTTGCCAGGGAAACTGAAACTGTAATAAAACATAACTTAAACACCATAGTTATAGAAATAAGGCAATAAAATGACAATGGTTTTTGGAGCATGATGTCACAGAGGATCAGAGTGTTGTCTCAGTGCGTGTATGCATTAAAGCTGAGACAACGACATCCGAGGACATGAATTGGGTTGATCAAGGGCATAGATCTAAAGATATCCAAGGGAACATCACAGCTCATTCGAATATTTATTCAGGTCTCAACAACACGATGTGGAGTCTAAACTTCATGTGGCTTTAAGATCTCACACGCTGATATCTGTGCACTCTATGTTTTTTCCCCTCTGCATAAACACTCCAGATAATTTCTGAACATTCATGTACGCAAATTTTAAAGGTTAGCAATCCCATCAGTGGTTTACAATTCAAGTCCATATTTCTACATATGAACCGACTGGAGCACTAGATTTATTGCATGGCATGCTGACATGAGGTCAGGTGTGCAATAGTGTGTTTTTTCCCCCATGTCTGAGTGGGTTTCCTCTGGGTCCTCCAGTTTCTTCTCACCTCCATCAAATATTCTAGAACGCTGGAATAAAACTGCCTCTAGGTTTGATTAAGAGTGCTGAGTGATGGTAGTGGACTGGAGTCCCACACTGTATGCACTCCCACCTCACGTCACGTTATCTTGAGATCGGCTCCACAATAAACTTTCAGTTACTGAAGATGGACAAGTGGCTTTGTCCTTCCTGGTGATGTCTAAATCAGCAGTGAATGTACTGTGAACTTACTGGTCCACCAGGCAAGTGTCAATAAGAAACTGATGGCACAGACAGATAATCTACATGCATCCAGAGCTTGTGGTTTATTGACCTCTAAATAAAAGCTGTGTGAACAAGTGTGTAGATGAATAACTGTGTTGTGAAGAGTATTCTGTGTTGAACCTCGCTTTAGCCAAGGTTAATGTTTGACTTATGCTGTATGAGGAATAGGCTTTACAAGTTATACAGCATGAATAAGGGTGTGAGACAGACCTCTCTCCCTCTCTCTCTCTCCTTCAAACACACACTAGGCAATCCTGACAACACACTCCACTCCATCCTTCAGACAGTACAGGTTCTAGTAGACACTAATAAGCACTGCTATGTCTCCTACTGTGTTGCATGTGTGTGAGTGTGTGAGTAGTCTGGAAGTAAAACGAGCCTGCCCGACAAACAGTGCAGCAATATAGTTACTCAGATAGAGAGAGAGAGAGAGAGAGAGAGAGAGAGAGAGAGAGACGACAACAGCTTGTGTGCCAGGACATGTGAATACGACACCCAAAGAGCATGTACGAGTGTGTGAGTGATGTGTGTGTTGCTTGTCTGTACTTGTGCGAGACTCCATGATGAGCCCAAAGACATTCCTAGCTTGCACTGGCACAATGCTGTGACATAGGATTAGGCCACATTAAGAGGCAGCGTGCAAATCTGCATTCTGACAGAATGGGCCTAAACAACAAGTCAGTGCACAGAGAGAGCGAGAGAGAGAGAGGAAAACAGCAGGAGTGGAAAAAGGTAAAAGTAATTTAAGAAGTCATTTGAGTAGATGAGAAAACTACACACAAAAGGAACGGTAAGCCTGTGGAGCATTTAAATACCAGTGTATTGAGGCATATTAACCAAATAACACTTACCTAATGCATAAGTGGAAGAAAAAGCCTACATGAAGACAGAAAATGGTATTCATATGTGTGTGTGTCCATGTATCCACACCTGCACTACAGTTAAATGTCCAACTGGCAAAACTCCCACGCTGCTAAAACCTCAGATCATACACCCTGAAATGCAATAATGCACATGGCTTGGTAAAGGGAACAACAGAGGCCAGAAAACCTGCTGTTTTTCATCCTACAATCGCCATCAAGCACATCTGCAGTGTATATGTCTTAACCGTAAACAAGGACACGTCTGTATGTAGGGGTAACAGAATGTTCTGTCTGTATGAACAGAAAGAACAAAATTCACCCAGGATGGAAATCATGGCAGACAACTGACCAGTCAATAAATGTTTATAATGTTTTTTAGCACAAAGCTAGAAGCACATTGTATGTGGCTCTGATCACAACAAAAACAACAATTTCTCTCAACGAAAGGGATTTCTGATTCTGATTCGATTCTGATTTCTAAGCTAAAAATTCAGGTAAGGGATCATGTTTTTATTTACCAGTCTCTCAAACGGCAGCGTAACGTCAGCCCTCATGATAAAACAATAGAATATAAATAGACAAATACAGTATGGAAGTGTACAGTATAAATCTATTCAGATTCCTTGCACACTTTACTGTATTATAGATTTCATTTTATATGGATGCAATGTAATTAATACCCAATAATTCATAATGACAAAATAAAACCAAAAAAAAAAAGCTAATTAAAATAGTATTTAGAGTCTTGGTTAAGGTAAGATTCTCACAATTTACACTGCATGACACAATAAAGTCCAAGGAACTTTCTAAAGTCTTCACAATCCACTGAGTTTTATACAGGTCTGGGTGAGGCTTTGAACCCATTCCAAAAACCTTTCTAAAATAAAAACAGTTTGCTCCATCATTGTTTGGATCTTTCTAGAGCTGTAACAGGCTGAGAAGGGCTTTGGTCAGGAAGACCATGTCCACTTAATCTTCATGAGCTTTAAAAGTCCTCCACAGACATGTCAGAACCTGCCTGAAGGTCTACCACAATGGCCTGATTGATGAAGTGTTTCAAGCTCCTGCTTGACTGGAATGAAAACCTGCACCCACACCAGCGTTCTGATCCAGACTGGACACCCCTGTCCTAGATGATCAACACTACTGAGTGTATGATACATGGCAGGCAATTGTGAGCATAAGGTAAAAAAGTCCTGAAGAAAAAAAAACGGTGCATGCTTTGGCCTATACTCCAAGCACTGAGGAAAAACTAGGTACTAGAGGTCTTCACGGGTCCACTTAGGTCCGAAATCCCGAGGTCTGACCCCGAGACCCGAGCGGGTTCGGGTCTAAAAGTTTCACGTGTGCCTCAGACACGGGTTGGGTATAATAGCGGCATCGGGTAATTTAAAATGAATGTGATTTTACCGAACGGACCCGAGAAGACCCAAACTACAGTATTTCTCGTGTGTGCATCGACTCGAGTTCCCTTTCCAACCTCTCCTCTGTTTGCCAAGACCGCTTGTGACATCGTGTGGCTGGCGGTAAGCTAATTTTCTTTGAAACACACCTGGACATTCGGGTCCAGTTGGGTTTAAAAAAAATTTCCAACCGGTCAGGTCGGACTCGGGTCTAATTTTTTCCGGTTTGTCTCTGGTCGGGTCTTTCTTAAAAAAATAATAATAATAATAATTATGCACGTCGGGTTCTGGCAAAAAGTGATTCAGGTCACTTCGGGTCGGGTACGGTACTGTAAATGTGATGCTTGTTAAGCTGCTTCTTATGAAGTACTAGATAAAGGGCTTGAATACTTTGCAGCTTTTGCAAATTTCTAAAAAAAAATTAAAAAAAGTTTCTTTGAGCTTTGCTGTCATGTCTTAAAAATTAAGTGTAACACATTTGAATGAAATCTAGGATGAAATGAAGTGCACAAAGAGTGAATGCTTTCAGAAGCTGTTTTACGTTATTATCTCATTCTTAGACAGCTTCATGCGTGCTGTGGGGCCTTTTACAGCAAAATACAGACAAACTCACTTTAGGAATATAATCAAATACATTTTAATATGTGTGGTATATAAATGAAGTCATGGAAAAATGAGTTTGGGGCCTTTAAAACAGTATACTGGATTATTCATTGGTGATTTGTTGCACAGTGGCACTGAGATCTCTGAAAACTTAAGTTCTAACAACACTTACAATAATTATTACTCAATCTCTGAACAGTAAAGAGCTACAAAACTATTGGTTTGCAGAGATTTAATATCTATTATGGTGTAACAAAAAAACAAACATCTGAACAATTTCCTTTGGTGCTCCAATCATTTCATGCAATTGAAATGTGAGACATTAAACTCGCTGTCCACTAGAACAGGGCAAAATTCTGCAGTTCACTAATCCCTCAATAATTGTGTAGCAGCAGCATCGTGCATAAATTCATTCAGATACAGACCAAGAGCTTCAGTTAATGTTTACTTCTAACATAAGAATGGGGGAAAAACTGTGGCATGGATGCTGGTGCCAGATGGGCTGGATTGAGTTTTTCACAAACTGCTGATCTAGGATTTTCACACACAACAGTCTCTAGTGTTTACACAAAATGGTGCAAAAACAAAAAAAAAAAAAATATCCTGTGTGTGGATGGTCTGCAGGCTGAAACTCGGTGTTGGTGAGAAAGATGGTTTATGTTATGGTTCCTATTAAAGTGGACGGTGAGGGTATGTGTCACACCTAACTGTATTGGTCCTGTGTTGAAACTTAAATAAAAACTAGATTTGTAAAGTTCGTCACGACAAACTTTGATGTCGGCTTTGACGATGCAAGTATTCGCCAGTGCTTTTTGGTGGCGAGTGGACATAATGGACAGTGTTCCTTTTGGAAGCAAGTAAACAGAAAGCTAGGGTGGCAAAACATTTGGAGGTAAGTGCAGACGAGCATGTGACGTCATCAGAATACCCGTGAGGAAGTTCCCCTCATTGTTCTCAGTGTTTTGATATGTCACATGTCCATGTTTTGATTTTGCATATTTTGGGGGCGGGGCTGCAGCACAACCGGAAGGCCAGTCGATACACCAATTTAAAACTTTGTTCTGAGTATCACCCTAAAGGAGCTGGCCAAGTTTGGTGTTGATAGTTCGAAAGCTTGCCGAGTTATAAACCTCCAAATTTTATAATGGGAGTCTATGGGGAAAAAAGGCCATTTTGAGACCCGGTACCGGAAAGTACCGGTAATCGGATCGCTTAGAAAAGTAATAGCAACAAACTTCAGACCAGGGTCTACAACATCTCCGAATTTGGTGCATGTGGCTCGAAAGCCCTAGGAGGAGTTACTCTTGATAAATTTTTGTCTAAGCTTAAATAGGAAAACAGAATGTTGGCTTCTACAAAGCCAACATAATGATCATATGCTGTTAGTGGATTTAAAATGAAACTCCAGGACAGGATATGATAAGACAAGTCTGTTTTATCCCAAGTAAGAAATAGTTCCCATTGTTACTCACTCCTGGTTCAGTCAGTGCTTTTTATACTTGTATGAGAGCCATGAGTTTGTGTATAAGCTGTGTGTGTATCAGAGAGAGAGAGAGAGAGAGAGAGAGAGAGAGAGAGAGAGAGAGAGAGAGAGAGAGAGAGAGAGAGAGAGAGAGAGAGAGAGAGAGAGAGAGAGAGAGCGCTTGGGCAGTGCATCCAATCTAAGTATGCAGTAGTCTTTAGTGCATGACCTCAACCTGATGGAGGATCAAGTCAAGTCAAGAGGCTTTTATTGTCATTTCAAGCATATATTGCTGTTGCAGTACAGTGAAATGAGACAAGGTTTCTCCAGGACCCTGGTGCTACATAAAACAAACACAGAGCTAAAGACTTAGTAAGTAGTCCTAGTAAGTAAGTACGTAAGGATGCTACTGGACACATTATTGTTGTCACTGAATATTGTTTGTCCCTCTAAATTCACAGGGTTCAGATTCTCTGCTCACTTGTTGTGAAAACACACCCAGCTTTTTGTCGAGTCACGTGAGATTTCGCTTCACATGGAGCTCAGAGTTTTGTGTTTAAACACCCATTATTTAACCGCTGCTGTAACTCAAAACTAAAACACAACACTGGCAGCTTCTGGTCCATGTGTTGTAGCACTAGTGACTCATTGTGTTTTTGGCTCGTCAGGTACACTGGGTCCTGCTCTTTCACAGCATTTACACTAAATACGAGTGAATGAAAATAGCGTTAAAATGGGAAATTTCTTTTCCTGCCGGTTACAGCTTGAGGCTTGAGGATCCTCCTGAGGGGAGTCCGCAGGGTGTGTGTGAGAGAGAGAGAGAGAGAGAGAGAGAGAGAGAGAGAGAGAGAGAGAGAGAGAAGCGCAAACTGGTCAGGAGTGAAGTCGCCTCTCTTTCTCTCTATCATCTCCTCTGCCTCCTGTGTTATGTGTGAAATGTAATGACTCGGCACACGGCGCAGGGATGATCATGCTCTATTTTAGCCTGGTGCGCTTAGTGCCTGTCGCAGGGCCCACTGAGAGTCTGACCCACATCAAACAGAATGCGAAAGCGCCATGTGGATGTGCCGGAGAAAGTAATTACACCTTGTTCTTCCTCAGCAGCCTCCCGGAGGAGCGTGAACACGGAGCAGAGTTAAGCACTATGAAAGCATTCGTGACTGCGTCAGCCGGGTGTGAGGCGTGTGGAACAGTGTAGGGGAGACTGTGTGTATGTGTGTGTGTGTTTGTGTGTGTGTGTGTGTGTGTGGGCATTTCACCTGAATAATATGCACCCCTTGTGTGAAAAAAAAAAACAAATACTGTGAGACAAAGTAATAGAAAAGAGATAGAACTGATTTCTTCTACAAACTAAAACTTCATCAACTTGCATTAACTGCAACATTAAGTTTGACTCGAAGACTTTTTTGACCAACAACATTTGATTATCTGTTTGCTTAACTGACACTGATAGCATTACTACATTTAGTGTGTGATTAATAATATCAGGTGAAGGTAAACCCCACTGTGATTAAAGCAAAGACATTTTAAAATATGCCGAAGGAATATTTGGCTGTTTGAGCTGCCATCAGAAATAATTGTGCTGGATAAGAAATTAATTAGCACAAAGTTGCTGTTGAACATCAGTGGTTTTTCACAGCATGTGTATACGATCTGTGTGTTGATTTTTTTAACCCCTGAAGATACAGAGGAAGTTACTTTTTTCAGAAGAGGGCACGTAGGCTTGGTTTACGTTTAAATGTTTATTACACTGGTATTTCATGATGAACTGCCTACATCATTGTGCAGTGTGTTTAATGTATTGTCCAATACCCAGAAACATCGCATCATGAGCCTCATCGTGAACAGTGCATTAATCGTTTCACCTCCAGCAAGTACGACGGCTCTCTTTGTCTCTCAGAGGCTTGACATTCCTAGCATTCATTGCAGCACTACACTGAATGCTCAGCTGCTAGGAGGATTTCTTCACAACAAAACAAATCAACTAAAAAAAACAAAACAATGAGAAATGATGCTGTGTCTAACCCGAATACATCTTAATACGTTCATTTTTCTCCTTCTATGGTTATTGATGACTTGTTCAAACAGCCACAGCACAGAGGCAGAAAAAAACAAAAAAACGCTGCAGTACATGACAGCAAGTCTAATATCACAGCATATAGGCCAAGGTACACGAGAACAACCCTCTGGATACATAGAGTACAGCCTATACATCTGCTTGCTCTCTTAAAGATGTAATCTCAGAGATTTCTGTTTCGTTGAGTCGTACATGTTTATGTCTAAACTACTGAGACTTACTAAGAATTAAGAACAGTCATTAATTTAGACACTTACTGCAATGGATTTCAAGTTCAAATTTACAGGGTGAAGAATTTCTTCACTGCTTCGAAGGGTTCAGGGTGTCCCCTGCCTTGTGCCCTGGGATAGACTCTGGGATCCCTGTGGCACTGTGCAGGATCAGCGCTATACAAATTGGATGTGTGGATGGATGAAGCTGGCAGATGGAAAACATTTAGCGCAGGATGAGAGGTCTGCACTGGAGGACGGGCTATAGTACGATAAACACTGCTGATGATTTGTGAGAATATCACATGGCTTTTGATGAGTGCAGGCTGCAGCAGTGCTGAGAATAGGGGGGATAAATAGGGAGGTGTGGTCAGACACATTTACTGTACCATGCACGTTAGCAATAAGACACATTCTGGACAGGGATTCCTCCAGAACTGATGTTTTACAAAATAGCCTTTGACTTTTTTTTTCATGTGCTAAAATGGAAATGTTCAGACACTCTGTATGCACAGTTCTTGTAAATAAATGTGCAATCCAGTCTTGTTGTCAGTGATCGAGTCTGTTCTTCTGAGCAGGTTCGAGCACACAGACTTGCTGTCATGGCAACAGGTTTCTGGGTCTAGAGTACAGAGTTAAGCGTTAGTTTTTCCCCATTGACCTGCGGTGTTAGAATTTGGATTCGCCGAGAAGCTGAAATCTAAGCTAAATGTTATCATTTATCCAGCAGTATACTGATTTGGTATTCAGCCTAATGTTTCATCAGTTATTGCTTATCCCGTTACAAATACAAACACAAGATGAACAGAAAGGACACACAGTCTATTGTGTTTCAGACCGTTGATGGCTCTATGAGAGATGACATGCATTTACTCCAGGTCTATTAAAAGATTTATGAAGGCATTTGGGATGTTAGCAATAATAACCAGACAGGAAGACTGTGATTGGCTGTGAATACTAAGAAGAAAAGCAGATCGGGGAAGAAAGTGCGACGTGACTGTACAATACAGAAAGGCCGGCCGGCCGGCTCTGACTCGAAGGATAACAAGAGGGATGTCTGGAGCTCAAGGGATGACTCGTAAGCTGTGAGTCGGAGGAAGTTCTTAAATAATAATGTGTAATTACACACGTCTGCCTTTTATCTGGTTTTTCTATTGTGGCACTTTGGCTGTAGATTCTCTCGAGGTGGTAGGCAGAAGGATCCAAGTAAAAACGCAGCTGACACAACACTCTGCTTGGACTTTCCCCGGCTTCTCTGAGATGGTGCGCTATGAATACCGACACTGAGGGGGGTGTCCTCAGATCGACACTGTGTGTGTGTTGTGCTGTCCGAGTGCAATCTTACACGTACACAAGCTCATATGCAGGGGGAGACATCCAATCCTTTAACACAGAGGCCAGAGTATAGCTGCATTTGGCTGTCGTGGCAGTCCGACACATTCCGACTCTAGCTCGAGTTACGGGCTAAAGTGGGCTCTAACAGAAGTAACAGCTATACCGGGCAACAGGGTTACCAGCTTGAAGAAGGTTCCCGCTTTAATAAGTTTTTTCCCTAAATTGTGCCAAGATTGCCTTTTGTACAGGACACTAAGGATCCATATAGTTAACAAAAAACAAGACGGCAATGTATGTCGAAATAAAAATTCACTCTTCATTTCAAAGTGTATGAGGAAATAAGAAAGAAAAGAAAAAAAAAGCAGAAACTCTGGTCAGAGATGAAACCGGCCAGAGGTTACTATGTCTCAGATTTTGACAGCTGTAGTGTTCACGCGTTCTTCCGCGCCTCACTACATGGCCTACCAGGCTGCAATTAGAATCCTGCCAGTTCCACTGACTAACTCGTACAGCCCTGCAGCACACGGCAGCCATGTTAATTACACTGAACGCAGCTAGTCGTCCTACTGAGAACAGTAAGCAACAGCGGTGACAGCGAGAGACAGGGATCAGAGACAGATGTTACTATGAAGTCAGTGGCATGTGTTGAACTCGTGTGTGAAAGCAGGAAAGAAGCGAATTTGGAGTGAGAATGAGAAATGAAACGAGCGCTACTCTGTGCACACTCAAGAAGTCGTCCAAGTCCTAAACTATGAGGCAGCACTTGATGCCCGCTTACGCCCTGACTAAAGCATTCCTTCGAACTGAAATTTCAAAGTTTGTTCACTTTGTCTATACACTACAACGAACTAATATTTTGGTTTGTTGGATATATTTGCAGTGATAGTATGACAGGGCTTTGAGTAATCACTTCAAAATGATGTACATGTGCACTGTGACATGGTCCTTGACACATGGCTCTTGGGTCAGCACCTTTAATCCTGAATCCTGGTCGGTCATGTTGGTGTTATCCTTCTTCCAACTTGCACCAAAAGAATGAATCTCCTCTTCTCAGATGACTAGAGCAACAGGCTACATGTCCAATATGTCCTGGCATGTCTCACTTGGATATATTCAAATGTGTCCTCAAACTGAATTATGCATTCACACTGTTATCGTTCATAATGTAGATCCCTCGCTTGTTGGAGTATTCCAACAAAATGTTTTTCCCCCTACTACAATCTCTTTAAGTAAAGAACAGGAAACCCATATTCCAGGGCCAGAGTCAAGCCGTACTCTCAAGGAAGAAGAGGTTGTATGTGCTCTCTGCCATATAAGTCACAGTGACAAGGACCCATCGTTGGCTGTCTGAGCTTATGCATGTGGTAAAAGGCAGACAGCTCTTTCCTCTGAGATTATTACAAAGCCCCCTGACATTGCATGAGCAGCATGAAAAGGCACAGTCACCTGGCTTTTGTGGTGTAACTGAGGAGTGATACCTGATGGGAGGGAAGTAGCCAGGACTAAACTAGAGTGAAATATTAGGGAAATATCCAACAAACCTGAACACTGTTCTGCACAAGCCACATTAAGTGCTCTGAAGCGTACAAAACATGCTGACAATAATGTCCTGTTCTCTTCGTTACAGTTTAACTTCCACTGATCTTATCCAGTTTCCTGGACATGTTGTCTGAGCGGCTCTTGTGTGTTGGTATAAGCAAGATAAATGTAATTATTTACTGATCAACACGCTTTATAAGCTGATGAAGCAGCATAGCTACATGGCTTCATTTTTATTACTTAATACACTTTTCTACAAACTGCTGGCGATTACTTTTTTTTTCATCTGAATAATCAGATCATTTCAAATCTTGGCTGCTAAACTACTAGAGTTATTAGGATAACTTAATTTTCTAAGCACTATGCTTTAGATGGGGATGTGGTAGCCTAGTGGTTAAGGTGTTGGACTACTGATGGGAAGGTTGTGAGTTCAAATCCCAGGTCCACCGAGCTGCCACTGCTGGGTTGCTGAGCAAGGCCGTTAACCTTCAAAGGCTGAGATAAAAATATAAGTCGTTTGGGATAAGGGTGTCTGCTAAATGCTGTAAATGTAAGGGCGTTTTGCTGTTTTCGTACCTACACTCATTACTCGTTCATCTGCAGAAAGCATTTCATCCTGGTCAGTGTTGCATTGTATCCATCCAAAAAACACGAGGTGCGAGATGCAAATACATCTTTCATGGACTGCCAGGTCACATCAGGGACCCATGCAGACACACATTCACACACTCATACACACCGGGGGCAATTTAGTAGTCAGTGCACCTACTGGACAGTTTTTGGTAGATAAATGGAAACTCGGAGAACCCAGAGGAATCTGCACACAAACATTAAATCATGTTCGGGATCAAGGCGGCCCTGAAGCTGTAAAGGTGGCAAAGCTACCCGCTGCGCCACCTCTGTATTATACAAAGGCAGTACAATTCAATTACATGAAAGTATCTTCAACCTCAGGGCTTCTACCTGTGAAGTTGGTAGCTGCAATGCTAATCACTCGTAGCTGGCAGCAAAATTATGATAAATACTATAATGGAAGAAGAATGTGGTGAGTCACGGGGTACTGGAGTAAAAGTGTGAGATTGTTCTGTCCTCATCTCTTCTAGCATGAAAGAAAAACTCAACTAAAGTTGATGTAGACCAGTTTTACAGAAAAAAGATTTAGCGCTGAGGTTTGAAGCAACCAAATATTATTCAAGGAGAGAGATCATTGCGATGGTGTAAGTGTGACCAGCGTTATTGGTGTATGGGGTACTTGTGTATGTGGTTTTATGTTTTAGTGGTTAGTGAACTGTGTGTTAGGTGGAGCAGACCTGCAAATAGGACATAGTGAAACAAGAGTCAGACAAACAATAAAGTAGCAGCAACCCAAAGCTCAGCAGAGAAAGAAAGAGGAAATAGAATTAAGGCTTGTGCTGCTTGGAGCCAGAGGAGCCATTTTAAGCTGATGATTCATGCAATGTGAGCGAATTAAACACTGTGGTTCGAAATACGGTACGGCAAGTGGCACATGACAGCATATTTACGTTGTTAATACAATACAAAATGAAAAAGGCGTTTCTCATTTTAAAGTCATTGAAGGCTTTTTAGGAAAAAGATGTTATATTTATAAAGACCAGTACTATTGAATCATACATGGAGAATCCAGGGACATATTAACAAGGGAAACTGTGTCGGTTTGGATTCATTATTGTCTTTGCAGGACCTGCCATGCTGTACAAACAAAGCTTCCGTAAGCAAACAGGATCTACCAGAGTGAAAACGGCACCACCTAAAACTGTTTGTGTGCAGAAACGCCTGCAAACAACCTTATACGCTGCAACGTGCGCCTACTTGCCATGCTTTAACAGTGGTGTGAACAAAAAAGGATAATCCCGTTTTAAAAAGATTGTTACTTGTACCCTATTACAAAAAATACTACCCGTCTCTAGCAGAGGCGGGGAGTAACGAATTACATTTACTTCGTTACATTTACATTTTTTTTGGGTAACTTTTTGAGTATAATTAAAGATGCGTACTTTTACTCTTACTCAAGTAGATTTTAGTGGAAAAACTTTACTTTTACTTCGCTACAATCGGCGGCATTCCTCTGTT
This sequence comes from Tachysurus vachellii, assembly GCF_030014155.1. Classification (NCBI taxonomy): domain Eukaryota; kingdom Metazoa; phylum Chordata; class Actinopteri; order Siluriformes; family Bagridae; genus Tachysurus; species Tachysurus vachellii. The sequence continues at coordinate 12,035,973 of NC_083466.1, read as the reverse complement.
ACTCAAATGATAATAAATATGAGATTTAATAAATAATAATTAGTTTATATAACAAGTCTCACGAGACTTTGGAGAGGCTGCTTCGCGAGAGTATGCTGCGCATCTCCCGATGAAGTTTAACGCGCCTTTAGTTGGAAGATGATGGCTGAAGCAGAGGAAGACGTTTGCGCTTTATCAAAGGCAGATCACCCGTGGCCTCAAATTAATTCTATATTTTCACTCCAAGATGTAAAAAAATAATAGCTTTATAATGCGATGCATTCTGTGTGCACCAAAACAGACATCGCAGCTTACAAGAATTCCAGCTCCAACCTAAAAAAACACGTAGCGGTAAGTGTCAAAATTATGCCTATTTGATGGTAATTTGGTAACTATGGGCACTTTGACCTTAACGTAATACTACATTTCACACACTGTCAATGTTTTCCCTCATATACTCTCTCGTGCAATCCTGTGAACCCTACAAACAACACGTTCATGAACAAACGTTCATTATAAGCATCTGCATTTTCATATCCATGTTCCACAAAATAAATTGAATTGCATGCTGTAAGACGTTTTGCATTTATACGCAAATCCTGACGTCTCACTTAAGTTTTTTTTGACAAATTTTTTTTTCACTAAAGTGTAGAAAATATACAAAATAAAAACGGGATTATATTTTTGATTTATCCCTACCTAAAGAATACATGTACTTACTTATACTGTAAAATGTAACAAAGTAAAATTCCAATACCAGAATAAAGTAAATTAATCTTAAAAGGAAGAGCAGGTTAGCCCAGCACATCATTCATTTACATCATTAAAGCATTAATCACATCATTCATACATTCATACATTCATACATACATACATTCATACATACATACATACATACATACATACATACATACTTCAACCTTTGTTTTATATTAGCAGAATAAAGAGACTTAAGGAGAGGTGTGTTAAAGCTCTCCAAGTAGTTTGAAAATCAGGGTTTTTGCTTCATATCAATCAGATGAGAAGTAACTAGTAACTAACTACTTGAGTAGTTTTTTTTCATCGGACACTTTTTTATTCTTACTCAAGTAACTATTAAGATTGTTACTTTTACTCTTACTTGAGTAAATATTTCCATAAATACTTTTGGATACTTGGATAAATAATTTTGGATACTCTACCCACCTCTGGTCTCTAGGCACTGGTACTCACTGACCTGCTGATAACAGATGGTATATGATTGCATAATCGCCTCATAAGGCATCACCTGAAGCAGGAAAGATGTTCGGAATATAAGAGTTGATAGACACTCATACACTGATCGCCGGCCCACTGGAGTTTAAGCTTCAGTCTCCTTCTGTGAGCTGTGAACTATTTGGACGTTAGCTAGTAGAGATGTGCTAATAAAGAACAGAGCTCTGATATTGACATCTTCTCGGTAACTATTCCAGTTCTCTGCAGCGGGCTTCGGCTGTGAAACGTGAGAGGAATGATGTCAACCTGCTTGAAGACAAAGCGCACCCTGTATTCCACCAGCAGAACCTGTGTTGTGTCAGTCAATGTTACACACAGACATTATATAAAAACTCATCGGTGCGTCAGATTAGGAAATAGGTTCGATCAGATCAGATACCCATCCAGAGCTTCAGGCCAGAACGTGATACTGATACACAGTAATAGACTGGGGCATGCCTACATCTTTTCTGTTCTGACGTTCACATTTATTGTTGTGCAAATTGTCCAAAAGTTGCTGTAACTCACCCGACATCGAAACCACCAGAAACACACTAGGCTGCCAGACACGATTATGGTAACAGAGATCATCACTTTTCTTACAGTATATTTGCACCTAATTCAACGCAATACTGTATTATTTTCATCTGCATATTTGTGCAATTATCCAACCAGCCAATCACATGGCAGCTGCACAATACTCAAAATTATAGCTATACAGGACAAGGGATTCAGTTAACGTTAATTTGAATGTTCACATCAGACTGATCGGAGATCTCTGTGGCATGGTTGTTGGTACCAGATGGGCTGGTTCGAGTTTTTTTTTAGAAACTGCTGGCCTCCTGGGAATTTCACACACAACAGTCTCTCGAATCTACACAGTATGATGCAAAGAAAAATAAACATCCAGTGAGCAGCAGTTCTGGGGGTGGAAATGCATTGATAAGAGAAATCAGAGCAGAAAAGCCAGTCTTGTTGAAGCTGAAGTGAAGGGGACAGAAACTAAAATAATCACTCTGTACAACTGTGCTGAGCAGAAAAGCATTTGGTTTCACTTCTGTCACGAAGAACAAGAATCTGAGGCTGCAGTGAGCACAGGTTCAAAACATCAAACTATATATATATATTCTTCTTGTTTAGGTTTATGTTCATACCATATAATTATTTCTGTATCAATATCTTTGTATTTAATGACTGTAAGTAGGCATTTTAGTATTTTGCAATAATGTGATATATATACACACACACCTCCAATCTCACACCCACTCACAGAATATTAAAACAAAACACTGTCGTAAACCTCAACCAGTTAACCAATGTCAGTCTAATTTAATGACTCATAGTCAGAAGTCGTAGTAGGTAGGCGGTCAGTGAGCAGTCAGCACTTGTATAAGCTCTCTGTAATGAACAGATCCCAAGAGAAGAGACAAACTGCCATGAGCAATATTGCACAATCCACTCACTCTGAGTATTAGCCAGGCTGTACCCCAATGATATAGTTAGCACACAATCTACCACATTCATTCCACTGCGCTCTCGTTCTCTCTCTCTCTCTCTCTCTCTTCCCAAACCCCCACCCCACCCCACCCCCACCACACACACACACACACACACACACACACACACACACTCCCTCTCTCTGCATTCCATCGACATGCTGTCATGGCTGTGCACCACAACATCCCCCACTTCAAATATATATATCTCCACCCCTCCCTTCAGGGCTTTCCCTCTGCCCAGTAATCCATCGTCTGCTTGCGCAGCTGACTTTTCACATCTCGCTCTGTATATGGGCCGGTCTATCACACTGTGTTGAGAACCAGAAGGACAGAGGGCTTGTCCGTACTCGCCCAACATTTCTCAGTGCAAAAAAAGAAAAAGAGAGAGAGAGAAAAAAGAATAACAAAAAAAGGCAATGTGGCACAAACATGAACATAGACATAGAAGACAAGAAGACAGAGGTTAGAAGAAGGTGAAGATGATCACCCACTATGCATTTAGTGCTCATGACAAACAGCCAGGTATCGTATAAAAAAAGAAAGAAAGAAAAATCAGCTCCACAGATATGCATCAGCATCATGCACTTCTGAGCACGAGGTATGTAAGAGCAGACACACCTGTATGTTCATACACCCGCCTGCAGCATTTTACAACCTTCACTGTGGAGCGAATCCAACTCCTTAAAGGCAAACTGAGCGTCATAGTAAGTGTCAGAATTTACATTTTAATGTGCGAGAATGTCAGAAGCAAAAAGGTAGCTGTATTCTTTCCTGTTTTAGCTACATATAGTTTTGAGTTTTATGTCTAGAATGTGAGACAGCTTTACGGATGTAGAGTCCACGATGCCACATCAGCCACTTTAGTCAAAACAACCAATGATCACTGATGTTTTGATGCTTGGTGCCAGTACAATAAAGGATTATGCGAAACTCAAGAGATTATTAAAATATAATTTTATAAAAGAACACGTCAAGTAATCTGACGCGATATCCGAAATGAAATCAGTTTTTAAACCAGCTTTAGTTTCTAAACTTGGAAGACACTATGCAGCCACTTCTGTCACTCCCCTTCTTCCCTGACAACAGGCAGCAATATTTGTAGTAAAGTGGCCAGTGATTGATCTCTGGCACTGCTGCTGCAGATTTGGAGAGGAGGATCTAATGGCATGCTATCTCTGGTACGTTCTTGCCAGTGCTGCAGAATGCCTGGGCTAACTGCTAAAGCTAGGAGTGATAGATACCGCTCTTCTGAGAGAAGTGCAGATCCTCACTGACCTCTGATGAAATACAAATTCTTTAACACACATACGATCATTAATACCTTACTGCTGTCAGCGTCGTTCAGACTTCTCATAATCTTGAATTACATGAACAGCTCCATGTCTCGAGTATATTCAGAAATACTAAGTTCTGTGAAAAATTGTATATGACTGCTTGATCTAAAGCCTCACTGGGGGAATCTGCGAGCATAGGTGCCTTTAGCCTTGAAACTGAAATTTGTATAGTAAGGGAAAAAAAAATACTAGCTTGTGAATTATGGCCATCATATAAATCACAAAATATTCTGAAATGGGGAAAAAAAAAATCCAGGAAATTCAGCTACTGGTCAGCTGTTAGCTGAATGAACAGTAGACAAGTCTGCTCTGCTTGTAAACAACAAACAGAAAGCCTTGACTCTCATTGTTGGTAGGTGATGGCAGGCTGCAACCTGAGCTGATGCGAGTAGTGGAAAATCGATGCGGGCTGTTTGAGTGCACAGGGACTCCCTGAGCTCCACCTGATTAATAGCAACGATCTGAAAGGGCACGTGCCTAATAAACACTGAAAAACAATCAACACTTTGTGCTTTCTTTTTCTTTACCACATAAAAGCCGCGTGTCAGACCTGTCGTCTTCGTTCATCCTCTGTGACAAAGCGTGAGTGGCTCCACTGCCATGAGTATCCCTGCACAACTGATACACAAAAGCTGAAAGACTACAACCGTGTCACATGACCATCATGTGCTTTCTAGTGTGTAACAAAAATGTTGGATCAGACTTCTCCTAAAAGCTGTAAAACATCATTTGACCTGGCAAGTAAAGCTCTGTAAAAAACGTATTCCAAACACATACACACTTAAACCTCACCACACAATATCTGAGGGGGAATTACAATTCTAGTCTCATTTGTAAATCTAACATTTATACACGCAGAAAGATTGAAAATCCAAGATATGTCAAACTATCTTAAAGCATATTGTCCCAGGTACCTTTAAAATATCTTAGAACATTTGGTCCAAAGTTTCTCATCTAATTTATCCTCAAGCATCGGAAAATATTATATCCAAATTGTCTTATCGACGATATCTTAGAGTATCTTAAAGTATCTTATCCAAAGCATCAGATCTTATTCTACAGTTCCGTGTTTTTAGATCGTTCATCCCTGCTCGAGCGTGCTGCATTATATTTAAACTCACAACAAAACATTCACTTCATGAACTTCTTTCGGTTTACTCCCCTCGCTGCTTTGCATGATGGACAGCCAGTAATTAGCCACAAATCTACTACTGTTCTGAAATATCACAAACATTCCAGCTGTTCATTAGTTCGGTCTGGTTTGGGGGAAGAATCAGTGTTGACAAAGTATAAAGCTTACTGGGTTTAGAGTTCTCTGAAGCGCTCAAACAGAGACATGGCGCTTAAATCTAATCAGCATTAGAAGAGAGTAATGGTGTGTATTGATTATGAAAATCGGTGGAAGCCATTATACAGTACATATTGCTGTTGTCTTAAAGTCAACAAATATGATAAGATTGGATCATAGCATCTGCCCATGGCACAGACTGTAAGCAGAAATAAAGCACGAGAACTCCAAAGACTTATTTATGTTTGGCTTGGCATATAAACACAATACAGGGAAATACATTTTCAATCAATTCCAAGAAGCATAATTCGCTTTTAACCACAAGCCAAGTTTGCATTTCAAACAAGTCATGTGTGGTCTGAATCTGGACAGGCAGTACGTGTAATCCAATAATGGTAAAGGGTAAACATACTGAAACGGGCCGATCGTCTTTTTCCTTCTCCTCTTGCTGCAGACCTTGCAAAAGCAAAAGTGCAAGGTGCAACTGCAATTTGCAGCAGCGGTAATGGCTTGGCAAATTTAAAAAGTCACCTGAACAAACAGTGGTAATGCAGTCAGCCTGGTGACATGGCAACAATATTAAAGAGCTTCTGTTATGAGAGATGGAGGGGGGGAAAAAAGCACCGTGATAACCCCCTAAACTGCACATTAACAAAATACCATTTAATAGCAGGCAAATTCATGAGATTCAATTTGGCTTTCAAAGCAATTCAACTCAATAACCCCATTGATTCTGCCTCATTTGCACTCAACAGCATTACACAGAGCGGCACTATTCCTCCTTTTATCCGCGGTGACTAATATACATGGACGTTGGAATACATAACCTGTGCACATAGCTGAAGCGTTATGAAGCAAAGGACACAGCGGCAAAACAATATGAACTGGGAGTGAATATTAAAAATGTCCCAAACCCCTGCTGTAGTGAGCAGGAACAAATTTGGCCTAAATAAAAACACACAAAACTCCCCCTGAGCTCGGGACTGAACCGGGGACCCTGAAGCTGTGAGGCAGCAATGACGCGCCACACTGGCTGTACTGAATATTAAATTCCCAATTACTAAATGAAAGAAATGAATGAAAAGGGCATGTCACCTCACACACGTGCAATCTCACTTCAAATTCACCAGGGACATGCTGTGTTTCAGCACGTCTATCAGGAGCCATTTTTACGAAAGGCTAAACAGTTGTTATTAGCGGAAAAACGGCGACAATGAATAATTATTATACCGACCAATCATACTTCTAGTGATGAAAACCTACAGTATTTAAACATTCATCCAAAAGAATCCAAAATGCATATTAACATCATAATACTGTTGATACATAGTATCATAATACTGTTCCTTACAAAATACATTTGGACATACAAGAACGGCGAACTCAATATCCTAAGCCAAATAGCCATGATCCCTAGCACATCAAGGCACTGAGACCTTCATCGCCTGCACTAAACAGAACTAACTGTTAAAACTAAATCTACTGTCGGTCAGCTTCTTCAGGAGCCATTTGCATACAAAATCATCCCCCGCCCCCGAATCCACTAAATTCCCTGAAGTTAAGCTTCTCTGATCCGTTTATGCAAGCCTTATGCTGAGCGTGTTAGCCGCTTCTCACTGGCACAAAGCTGAAACGTGTAATAAGCTAATGCGAAAGTAATCTAATCAGAGCTCGCCCAACGCTCAAACACTACAGTTTGTGTTGTCAGACAACAGCTTCATGTGATGTTTCCAGCACAAAGCTAATGTCACGTTTGGGCTCAAGGCAGCAGGTGTATGAATATTTTGACACCACCACACTAATGTCTTTTAAACCATGTGGGTCAAGTTATGAAGTCACTGAAATGATTAAATGTACTATAAAAGTTGTGAATTTTAAGTTCGTCATATATAAATCAATCGTCCTGCATTTACTGCAGCAAACACCTCCATTTGTTTACCAGCGCACAACACCTTGTAAATCTAAGTAGAACACGTAATTAAATATAACTATATAATTACTTATAAATATACTGACATGACACTGGATACAGGGGAGAAATGTTACTCCAAAAGCATTGCTTAATATAGAAATAAACAAGTAAAAACTGGACAAAAAGGGTTGGTCATGAGACCTCGTCGTGTATAGAGACATTTTTTGGGTGTGCAGACTGCAGTCCTGGGCCAGACCAGATTTATTGAGTCATGCACTAATCAAGCTAATTGCTTTAATACTAAAAGGGTAATAATGCCACTCTACAGTAGTCAAGCTCTTTTTGACAATATTTGACTAAACATTCTTTCTTTTATTAAGGAAAGAGCTATTTTCCATTTTTCTCTCTAGCATCACAATTAGCCTTCATTGGCTCCAGTGAGGGTGGATCACAATGAGCCCTTCGTCTTCTGCTTGAAAAACATTACTGCAAATCAGCCTGAACGAGTTTTTTCACTTTTCCTCACCAGCACATAAACTGCACACACAAACACATATTTTGGTTGGTGGCAAACTTGTACAGAGAGGGGGGAAAATAAAACCTGGTGAGAAACCATCGACACTAAAAGTGCCTCTGATGTTCTTTGTGTTATTAGCAGCATGTGCTCGGCTTGCCTGTGTACATACAGTACATACTTGTGTCACACTGCACCTCTCCCAGCGCCAGGCTAAACAGATGGACTCTCTAGCTCCTCTGCCTGAAACCCTCCTACGCTGGTCATGCAGTGCCTCCAGAAAACTCCTCACTAATTCCATAGCAGGTCAGGAGTGTTTTCTGCTGCCGCAGTTCTACTGCGGTGCTTGGGAGAAAGCTGGTCTGAGTGGGAGAAGACCAAAAGAAAAAAAAAAAAGCGCTGTGTGTCTGCTCTGCATGATTTCACAACACCAGTGTGTTTGGCATGGTTTCCCATCACTACTGCTGAGAGATGGCTAGAGTTTGCTTTAGTTCTACACAAGGGAGACTGAGTGTATTCTGTGTCTCAGGCTTAGTGAGCATTGTTTATATATATATATTTATATATATATATATATATATATATACACATACATATATATACACATACATATATATATTATATATATATATACACATATATTATATATATAAAAACTGACTCTGAAACTAGAGTTGTAGTGTTGACGCTGAGGTAGCTCTTCTCCTTACAGTCCTCCCTCTCAGGCTCTCACACTACTCTCCTCTCCGCTCTGCTCTTCTGACAGGGAGTCGTCTCTGTCGCTCTTCACATCAACGCTGTCTCAGCAGCTCAGCTTTTGCCACCTTCCACACCCGAACATGTTGCGAGGCGACATGCTGAGAGACCGTCCTGTCACACGCGGCACAGTAACCTGCACACTTCACCAAATGCCTGGCCACCTGAACACACTGCAGGACTGCACAGTGATGGAGCTCTACATTCTTCTAAATTATCAGGACAGTCAAACACATACAGACTCATGACGGAGAAAGCCAATAGTGTTTCCCTAATTAGCGCCTGCAAATAAGAAACTGTTAAGAGTAGGAATGCAGTATAGGATAACATGTAGCTACTGCCGGATTCACATAATGTCTAGACATTTAGAACAGGTTACATCCAGCAAACAATGGCTGCACCGTTCAAGTCCCCTTGAAACAGTTTCTTAGCCGCTTCCATCTGAAACAGGAAGTCAAAGTGACATCGAGATAAAGCGTTCTAGGGGAAGGAAACCAGAGTACACTGTCCACGGTTTCGATCATTATATTCAGAATCATAAAATTAGAATAAAATAAAAATAACGATAACACTAAAGAACAGAACACGAAAGACACATTTATTTTGATTTTGGTTTTAAAAGACAACTCAATAAACTCTTCAGGGGGTTCATGAGGAAATCCATCTTTGTGTGTGTGAGTGGGTGTAAATGTGATATACACACAAGCTGACTGAATCCACAGTGAACAGTGGGTGGCTTGAAGCATGGGTTTGAAGTATGCGGAGTTACTTTAAAGTTTCTTCAAATGACTCAACAGGGAGCAGGCAGTGTCAGGACCACGGGCTTCTCTCGCCTAGGTGCTCATCTACCCGAGTCTAATGTCACATACTATCAGTCTACGGATGCATTAGCGAATCCAGGCAGTAGCATCGTGGAGGCTCTCAACAGACCTCACAGACTGAAAAAGGCTCGACTTGCTGAGTCACTGTAGTTCAGCTACACAGGGACTGGCAGTGTAATCGCAGGTGATTATGCGAGTTGGGATAATAGGATGAGAACGCAGTCTTACTCGCAGCTTGGCTGACGAGACAAGTAATTAAAGTGTCTTTTATTGAGGAATTAATTTAATTAATTTGTCTAACTGTTCTTCTAATTTGATCATAAACAGATCCCAACAGTCCCAACCCTATTACGTTTCATTAGGCCAGCATGGGGTAGAGAAAACCACCAGCATATCTGACATACGTTCTGATGGAACATTTAACAAGGCTTGGATCTTGGGACACTTCTCCACACAGAATATTTAAACCTCTTTTATAGTTTACAGTGCAGACTACTTGGGTTTACTAGGGTCCAAATCTAAACACTTGGGAGTTTCTAAAGCATTTCTATTGTTTTCCATCTTCTTGTTGAAAGCTCTATAAGTGACTGCTTTTCATCGTATGTAATCCACTTTTGTCACCAAACTTGGTGTACATGACTAAAAGTTTGTCTTACAGCTTTCTCATCTGATCATAAACCCGAACACACGAAGCCAATTGTAGTTCTAGTAAATTTCAAAGGAAGGGCTTCTTTCTTGCAGCACAACAGCTTGTTGTTATGAAAGTGATCTTTAAACTTGAAAACCACAAAGCTCAACGGCAACATTTTAAAACCTTTCTGATCTTTGGACTTTTAATTGTACCTCACTGTGTGCGTGGAAAGTGTTCTTGTTTGTCCAGTTGTTGGCAGTTTATGGTGCCTATCTGTTCTTTACTGCATATGTATTTTTATATCCATTACCTGATTTATGCAGGTCAGTAGTCATATCTCATTTGTGCTGAACGGTCTTTGCTTTTATTCACTGGTTAACGACCACAGAAAAGTTTCAGCCTCAAATGCACCTCATATTTCTAGCTCTGAGAAACAGGACATATATGTATATACACTGTATGTATGTATGTATGTATGTATGTATGTATGTATGTATGTATGTATGTATGTATATATATATATATATATATACATATACACATACACACACACACATATATATATATACACATTATATATATATATAGAGTCCCCCCAGGGTTTTCACTTCTCAGGCTTAATTTAATGCTTATGGTCCACTACATACAGTACATGTGCTTATTATGGCCACTTGTACTACAAATAAACTGTAGTTTATGGGTTGAACGATCTGTATCTTTAATGTTTCAAGCACATAGGCTTTAATCTAGCTCTTTCAGCTCAAACCAAAACTGTTAAGAATTTCACAATGGTATTTGTGTAGGCTGCAGAATTACTGGAGCTTTATCCAGTAAGGCTTCATGATTTGTTTTTTGTTGTTTAAGGCCTGAACATAAGCACGAAAGGAAAGATCATCATTTAAGAGAAAATGTGGAAGGAAAAAGACAAACAAACATTACTGCATTCAGATTGGTTTAAACTGCATTAGTCAGAAAGGTAGTGATATCCCAACAAGCGTAATATTTTCTACTCTGTATATATTTCATCAGGGTAAATGCTTAAATAAACTCTTCTATTTGTTTTTATTCATCATTTGCTTGTATGTCTGTATTTATGATTAAAACATGTAGCAATTTTTTGGTTAAACATTAATAAATAAAATATACTTTTGTTCATATAATAAGCATGCACATACACTACCTGCCCTATCATATAATAAACACACTACTAAAAACAATACAAACACTAATAACATCTTATGCTTCAACTTAAATGCCAACAAAAAAAATGAATCCTTCAAAAAAAAGCTGTAGAATCCAGATTAGTTAATGGTCATGAGAGCTGAGCTGGTCACCAAGCTGCTCATCACCAACACCTTCCTATAAGCCATATAGTGCACTACATAGTGTGTGGGTAAGCCATTACGCTTTCTGTCTTGTGTAGGACACATATGTAGGCAGTAAGCCATTCAGTAAGCCTACTCTTGGATGTGCCGTTACTATAGAAACAGCTGTAAATCAAGGTTTGCACCTCATGCACAGCGCTGTTACTGGAACCAAAGACCGTAAACTGTTTAAAATCTCTTTAAATGTTCACTTATTTGAACATTTCTTTACATGCTGGGAAATAACTGCCCTGGTGGCTCGTTCTTCTGGCTACTGAATATGCAGAAACGTGTCCGGATTATTATGGTAAGTATTTTTCCAGTAAATGGTTGCTCTTAAGAGCCAGTCAAAGCTTCAACATAATACTGGCCTGGCTTCATAGCTGTAGAGCACAACCAGCCAAACCCCACCCACCTGTGCCAACAGCTAGTTAGCCATGTTAACACATCACTTCTCAGCCTTTCCAACATGTTCAGTCTGGTCTCATTCTCACCTCAAGTCCCTGGATCAAATTAAGTTCATGAAAAGTACAGTGGCATCCAAGACACACTCATACATCACTGGTTACATGGGTCCTAGAATGGGAAAGAGTTGCAAATGGCTTTTAATACAGCGTTGCTTCACATGAGCAATAACTGATATGGACAACCAAATGATCCAATATATCCTCTTAATTATATAACCTTAAATTATATGACTATTGTCTCGATTCGGCAAATGAACCTACGTGCAAAGGAAACTTAAAATTACCGTAATTATGCGGTAATCAATTTAAAGGATGGATAAAAACAAAACAACAACAAATACTCCTGCTGCTCTACATCACATCTAGCCACAACCATAGTGCATAGACAAAATCAAAAATCTGTTTGTGCCACAGCTCAATAATACATCAAATCTATGGTGCCCTCTGAGAGCAGGCTGCCCTGCAGTAATATCCACTCTTCCTCAGAGACCAAACACGTTGTAGCAGGTGTAATGAATGCATCGCAGCTCTTACTTAGCCACACCTGTTAACAAAGCCTGTCCATTGACCTGTCCATCTGCTTGTCTTTTGGCTTCCTTCTCTCACATTTTCTTTCTGAACACATAAAGGCTCTATTAGCATACGGAGCTGTGCTTCTACACAAGAGGCTGAAGGAAAAAACCTCAAGCAAGACAGAATTACAGAACAGACAGGATCGTTTAAAACTACGGAAATGCTGCTGAATAATCCAGCCCTGTGCTGCACATTTAGACTCTGGAGAGAAGAAAACAAAAATTTATTCTGAATGCTAAAGAAATCTCTCTCAACAATTCTGAGCTTCTCTAAAACCAGTACTAGAACCTTGGCATAAAGGAGAAAATTGTATGCAAAATAAGATGCAAGCAAATGACCTAGTAGGTTTTGCCTGCGTATAGCGGAAACTGATTTATAAACAGCGAGGCTATGGTGAAGTCAGCTAGCAGGCGGTGCTGGAGACAGACCGACCGTGTTGTAAATACAGGGAGCAGGACAGGTAAACAAATGAGAGGCTTCTCGGGCAGCTGAATAAATATCCTAATATTCCACCAACAGTGACACAGCATTTATGAAAAATGAATCCGCACACTGCTCTAACGCTACATGTCTGTGCTTGAATCTAAGAATAAAAGCATGATAAAGGCATAAATAAAACTCATAAAAGCATCTTTACAACAAGTTGAAGTGCGACACTACGGGTACGCTTCGATTTATCTCTCTTGACAGACCTGATCGATGGAAGATTTGCAGCACTTTATACAAGTCACTCTTATCCTAGCACTAATATTTCTATTGGGGCAAGAAAAAAAACTAAAAAAAAAAAAAACATGCATTTCTTGCTTTACATTACTGTAGGAGCCTATTACATAAAACCACCAGCTAATGAGGTGAGAAAGGAAGCACCATTTCTTTCCTTCCTCTCTTCCTTCCCCACCCTTTTCAAACCTCATTCAACCCTGAGCAAAGCACTTTGTGCCACTGCACCCATTACTCTGATACCTTGTGCCACGATCTTTGAAATATTTATAATGCAGGGTCCTTTCAAAGGCACTCTGAGCCCTTTTCGTTCGCATCCTCTGGCCAACGAGAGGAAATTGCTCTTCACAGCGGAGTCCTAATGAGACGCAGCCGAATGAAAGAGAGCAAAGGACCTATCGGCTCGCGGAAAGGCTTTCTTATGAGAGCAATCAATTCATATCAGAAGGGTGCATTTATACAACAGCGCATATCTAAAGAACGGATCACATCGGTATTGCGAAGTGTTTGCCTGCAAGGAAGGCCGCATATTGGTATTTAACTTGTTGGGCAGAGAGTGTAAAAGAGGTGCCGGGGCAAGCGGTCATTCTAAGGGGCAAAGAAGGGGCATCCTGTGCTGGTCAGTGTAAAAAAAAAAAAAACAAGCATCAGAAGTAATAATACTTAGAGGCACAAGCTGTTAGGTTTATGATGCTTCAATAGAGTTGTGCAAAAGTTAAAGCTCCAGTTAAAGACTGCAGAATTATAGCTTTGGGTTTTAAATTCTAAACAAATTTGGGGGGGGGGGGGCAAAATGGCTGACTTATCACTAAAAGGTGATTCGAGAAACTAATTGGCTTTCTGAGGCAGCTCTTATAGTGAGACTTGGCTCGCATACATGAGATAAATTGTTTTGTTTTTCTTTATTATTTCCAACACCAGTGCTGTTACTCTTTTAATCAAAATGTTTCCATGGAAACCTCCTTTTTAATGTGAGCTGTTTATTGGTGTGAACAGTGAGTCGTGTTTTGGAGGACAGGGAGAATAGGGAGGATCCGCCCGAACCCCGGCTTGTTAAAAACTGCATGTAGTCAAGCGTATCAGGGGAGGTGATCAATTACCAGGGTAAATGAAAATAAATCTTCTTAATGACTTACAGACACAGGTGGTATAATAACATTAATGCAGAGTTACTGATTCATTTGTAGTACCTTGCTGATTTTACCAACAGGCAGCTAGATTCAATACAAATTATAAGTCATGTTGCTTTTGTTCATTAAAAGAGAAAGAGAGAGAGAGAGAGAAAAAGCAAACTTTGTATGTTTGGGATTGGTGGTGCAATGAGCCGTTTGGGAGCAAAAAAAAAGACTCGACTCTTTTGGTGAGCTGAGCCAAATGATTTGACTCACTGAAAAGAAGCGGAATTCCCATAACCGCTGAGTGAGTAGACTAACCTCGGTAATACAATGCCACATAGTAAAGAATACTCAGTCTCAGGATGGCATTTCGTAATCAAAACAAAGGAGAGAGTTTTTTAATAAAAACGGGCCAAGACCTGTCAAAGTGCAGCATGACCAAGCTGAGGATTAGTATTAGTGCTCTGGTCCATCCTGCAACCTGAGTGTGAAACGTACATATGTGTTTCATAGCATAATACACAGCTGTTGAGCAACACCTGGGTGGTGGACTGACTGGCTGACTGACGGACGGACACAATGACTGACTGACTGACAGACACACTAACAGACACAGTGAAAGACTGACTGACAGACACACAGACAGACGGACAGACAGACACACTGACTGACAAACTGTCAGTCAGTCAGTCTGTCTGCCAGTGTGTCTGTCAGTCAGCGTGTCAGTCAGTCAGTGTGTCTGTCTGTCTGGGTGTCAGTCAGCGTGTCTGTCTGTCCGTCAGACAGACTTCACACTTCATTGCGCGCTTTGCTAAAACTACGTTTTAACACCGAATGTCACAAAGTAAACACACAGGAATATTAAACTCCACCGACACGTCGTGACAACACGTCTCTACTGACAAGAAGACACTGGTTCAGACACACACACGCTGTCATTGTGAGCCAATGAGACTCTCGTGCTAATAAAATAACTACCTTTTGACTTCCTACTTTCACCAGCCGGCTAACACCCTTTTTTCCCCCCTAAACAGGCAACTGGTCCCTTTTCCAGACCCTGAACCGAGAAGGGTTTTGGAGATATTATTATTTACACACACACATACGTTAAAACGTCCACAGTCTGTAAGCACAACACCGAATTGTTTTAGTTTCATACTCACATTTAACAACTCTATCCGTCGTAGACAACTTCGGATCATCATTCGGTTTGTTTTCAGACATTTCCAGTCAAATGTGTGTGTTCGTCTGTCTCTCTGTTTTCTTCTCTAGTCCTCGCTCAAAGACTCTTCCCCAAAACGGGAGACTGCGGTGATATTGCTCTCTCCTATCACTCGCCGGAAATACTTGCAACAGGGTAACAAATTTCAGAGCCGTTACTGTAGCTCCGTCTGATTTACAGCGCTACTGTAGCCAGTCTCTTACCCCACAAACCGACCGACCAACCAAACCTCTCCCCCCCCTTCCTCCCAGCTAGTGCAACCTAACCTGAATTCCCTGACACGCCCACGACTAGTGTGCTATTTTTATTGGTTACAAACATCCTCCCGCGCTACAGATTTGGTCAACGATTGGCTGTGACATGTGTCAATCTCTTGTATGTGTACAATTTAGAGTTAGCGTTGAGGAGAGGCAGTGTGTGATTATACAGTAGTTCGTCGTGTATCTCTACTGTGTGTGTGTGTGTGTGTGTGTGTGTGTGTGTGTGTGTGTATATCTCTAGTGTGTGTATCTCTAGTGTGTGTGTCTCTAGTGTGTGTGTGTGTGTATCTAGTGTGTGTGTGTGTGTATCTAGTGTGTGTGTGTGTGTATCTCTAGTGTGTTTGTGTGTATCTCTAGTGTGTTTGTGTGTGTTAAAGATGAAACATGATGAAAATCAGGGCCCTTTTTCATATTTTCATGCAAACTCAAAAAATTAATAATATTATTGTAGATATTTCACCCCAAGGCTGATGATCCATCATTTTAACACAGAGATCTGTGAATAAAAAAGAAATGATGTTTTATTGTGTCCGATGGAAGCTGTGTGCTGGGTCTCTAGTCCTCAAAATGTTCCTTCCCTTTTCCCAGGTATAAACCAGCTAACAGGTTTCAAAAATCAAATCAATATAATCATCATAAGATTTCATTCTGGCCTCCACTTCAGATTATTTGTGCAAACCAAATGTCTTAAAGTGGATTATTTAATGTCTGATAAGAAAACTGCACAGATTTGTAATGAAGAAGCTGGTGGTTGATTACTTTTAAGTCAACTTTTATAAGTTGTATACATTAGGACGGAAGTGCGGATACATGACTGTGATTTTATTTGTCACATACATGGTTATATACAGTAAAGAACAGCAACATACAGTGAAACAAAAACCTGGCCTGCTTTTATTTGGACTTTTCATGTAATAACTAAATTAAATAAGTGATAATTACATATAGAATATTTATTTGTAATATTTAAAAATGTTGATGTACAAATTTTGCAACAGAACAGTGTTCCTTATGTTTTTCTAATCTAGAGAGTAGATTTAAAGAACCTATCAGTGCCAGGTGTATCAAGCTACATTCGCACATCGACATTCGTTATACTATACATCAGTTGTTGTTCCTACTGCTGGTTGCCATAGCAATAGCGTTTCGTAGTGGGTTGTACAACTAGCATTCCACTTGACAACTAATCAGTTTTCTTGCTAATGAAATATATATATATATATAGCAACGGATATATGAATCAAGAAGAAAAAGAAGCAGTGGCTGCACTTTGCCACAAGTTGCGTGAACTCTATTGTCATCAACATAACAAGAACCCTGTATGGGCTCTTTCCTTTACGTAACAGCTGGCCAACTGTATAATTTAATAGGTTGAGTGGAGAATAGTGCAAGTGACTATACTATACTATGCAGGGCCTCTAGGTGAAAATGACTCTCAATAGAAAGAAGGAAGATCATTTTCAGAGAGAGCAGACATTTTGCTTACACCCCTGGGTACAGCACATAAAGAACTAGGTTGCATTTTACCATCCGGTGTTCTTAAAACATTTTATAGTCTCCAGTCTGTCAACCCTCGACTTTACCGAGGCGGTGAAGCTGTCAGAAAGAAGTATGAGAAAGAAATTACATGGTACATAACAAAGACACGCAGAGTTTGATCTGTTTCTCTGAAGATTGGCTTGAAATACACGAGTAGGTGCAAATGCATAGAGAGATCTGACCTTTAAACTCTTCAATCTCTTATACTAAATGTAATAGGAATGGAAAGCCAAGGGGCCATATCCATCTATGAATAATAATAGTCTGAACTGTAAATATAATTCAGTTTGAGATTTAAAACGCTCATAAAATAATATGCAGTCGAAAATGAAATTTTTTTTTAAACACATGGAAGCTTATACGATGTAAGCTTTTTCATGTCTTCTCACCAATCAAATAGTTATAGAAATGAACTGAGCTTCCTTTTTATAATGCATGTTCAACCGGTCAGATTTAACATTCTGATCCAATAGTTTTAACATTATATCGACGCTCATAGCTTGTTGTATTGAGCTAATCGCCCCTTAAGAAGAGCAAATAGAAGTAGATTGCATATAGGTTTGAAATCCATATTTGTCAATTTAGGTGACTTGTATTGACATTAGAATAAATTTCCATATAATATTTAAGTAGCTGTCATTAGTAACAGGCACTTTTACTCATCTCCAGTTATGACAAAAGTACATTCATCCTTTGACAGGTAAAAGTATTAATAAGGCACATTTCCTCTGACCATTTTCTACATTCCCTTCTTAGGCACGAGACAGAGATAAGAAATCCTTGTGATGTTATATTAGGCCTGAGAAAATCCTCAAACCCTGAAAGGACAAAAAAAAACGATGGATCCTGTCTTATTGCAGCCTTTCAGTTAAGCTCTGCACAAACATTACTCTGAAGTCACCACAGACCGAATTACTCACCTGACATTTTATCAAGGATAAATATTTGCAAGTGAGCAGCAAGGCTGCATTATCACACGCTGCTTTTGGCACAGCGCAAGTCCTACTTTCTGTCAGATGTGCAGACAGATGCTTTACACTCTGCCGCTGGAGGCCTGGACGTTATCCTCTCAGGCTTGTTGAAGTACAGCCACAGAAGACACAGACGATCTTTGTAAACACTGATAATGACATATCTATCACTACATGGAACTTGTCCTTATGGGCCCTAATGTAATCCAGATTATCCTTGTTCAACACAGATTTGGTTGTCATAATCTGTCAAGCAACCACACCTAGGCTTGGTGTTGTTGAGATAAGATTGGGATTGTTGAGACTTCCCATAATATACTGTACGTAGTCACTCTTTGCTGTGATCATAACCTCCAGTCTTCTTGAAAGATTTTCTGATAGATTTGGGAGCATGGTTCTGGGGATTTGTGCTCATTCAGCCATGAGAGCATTAGTGATGTTGGTTGAGGAAGCCTGGTGCATAGTCACCGTTCCTTTTCATCCCAGTGGTGTTTAACCGGTTGAGATCAGGACACTCCAGATTGACCACACCAACATTGGCAACCCATGTCTTCATGGCACAGGAGCATTGTTAAAAATTGGAAGATATTTGGGTCTCTTATAAAGACATCAACATACTGCTCACATACATTTGGCCATATACATTAGCCTTAACTGAAGAAGAATATGAAAGCATTTCTATATTAACCATTATCATCATTATTACCATTATTATATGCCATTATTTACAATTCCATCAAATTATAACATCAGAGATTATTCTTGCTGTTTACACACAATATTACCTTTAGGTTACACATATTTGCTACATATTCATCTTAGTATATAATAAAGTGTATGTATTTCCTTTATTGTTGCCTGTATTATGTATGGTACACACTATAAACTTATGCATATGTGCTTTTTGTAGCATAGTTTTATGCTATAGAATTTCCATAAAAAATCATTTTTGTTCTTAGGATTATGTAATTCAAGAGAAACAAACATCCCTTGAAGATATTTTCTATTAGGGCTTTCTGCCTCTTTGCAGTAGAATTATAGATTACTGTCTCAACTGCTGAATAGCATGTAATGAAAACAACAGACTGTATCCTCTCGTACTCTGAGGTCTTTCTCTTCAGGACTGATCAATACAGCAGTGATAAAATAGTTTCCCATGTTGTGCTGTTCGGCTGTTTGGATTCAATGGAACAAGTAGTAATGATACCTGTTAGATGTGTAAGCAAAATGTGTGTGGATATTACCATAATGCTGAGTCGTGATACATAGCACATTGTTTAACGTGTATCTAAATACCATGTATTTACCATTTATCATTTCATCATAATTATATTGTATGCACTTCAAGATTAGAGAAAGGAAAATGCTTCAATTCAACCAGTGCAAGAACAAAACAAATGACTGCAATCAGGTGAAATTTCAGTCCAGTCCAGAAGTCAATTCAAACTCTTTTCCTCCACGCTGTCTGTTATCTCTCTCCGGAGATCTCTTATCCCATCCAATCACAGAGGCATAAATGTCTGTTCTATGATAAAATGGCTGTGAGATTGATCACCTTTCGAGGCAGCACTCCACAGCAACAGTAAATATTGCAGCTGAACTTATTGAGCTATGAGGCAGGAGGCTACACCAGGTAATGTACAGGCTGCTTAGCTGCACAGAGTCAGGAAAGGAGAAATGATGTGAAGTTCAGGCTGACAGAAATTGGAAGCAGACAGCAGATGTGTTCGCAGGACATTAGTAGCTTGGTGCTTGGCACTTGTCTTTTTTTTTTGCTTGGTTTTGTCCTGATGTTCTCTTTTCGTTATTCATTTACAGGCCATTTGATAGAAATATCAAGCTAATAAGAAAAAAAGAGAGAGACGTAAGTTTCTCTGGATAAGGGTGTCTGCTAAATGTACTTGAAAATCTAATTGTATTTTTTCTGCATTGTCCTCAAGAGGTTAAATGACAACTTATGCAAATTGACCCTGATCCCAAGCCATCCTCTGGTGTGTAACCATTGTATTAACAAATGTGACTCCAAATGTCATATTCATAACACTGGATTTTCCCTTTCTATTGTTTTAAACAATAATAAAATGGGATTTTTCAACTGTAGCTATACAGCTAGATGACTTTATTAGGCCGTAGCACATTTCAGCTCATTCTGTCGCTAAAATTCAGTTCCACTTTTAACAATGAACATTGACACAAAGCAGCTATACAGAAATATAGAAATTCAGCATATAAATTATTTATTTATATCACTAACACTAGAGACAATACTAGGATGAACCAGATGCAGAAGGAAACCCATCCTCATCTGGGTGACCCTGGATAGAAAAGATTAACCATAACAGTAAAAGTAAAACGTATCCTGTAACCAGAATGTGAAGGATACACTGACACTGAGGACACCAAAATTGTGCCCACAGACCCAATAAAGCTCAATTATAAACCTGGGTTTAAATGTTAAAGGGAAATTAAAAATATGTTAAATTATAATGCTTTCTCCAGTGTCAGCACTCTCCAACATTCTAAAGACCTAAAGATTTTCCTTCATTTTTTTGCTTTTTTGATTTTCTAACATTTATTTTATTTTTGGAGGGTTTGCACATTGTGATTTCAAGGTATCAAAACCGGTATTGTTCCTACAATTCTTCCATCTGCACCTATTATTGAATGAATATTTATAACACAGAGCTGTTGAATTCTCGATTGTGATTGGTCCATAGATGTTGAATAATTTTCAATAACAGCAGTAGTTTGACTACAAGGTTATCTTATAGATCTAATTTTAAATGTATTGAACTTTTATCCATTTACTAAGACTATCAAAACCTAATCAGAACCTAATGTAGTTTAGTGAATAAAATAAAGAAGGAGATGAAGCAAAAAAAAAAAGACAAAAAAAAGACAGATGTGGAAATTTATGTCATGAAAATATTCTACGCAGAAGATGGAGAGGCAAAAAGAACAGAAATTGTGATTAAGAGAAGAACTGAGGCATAGAATTAGGAGAAATAAATACATCATATGTTCAAGCTTCAAAGGTACAAGTCAGTAAATTGCATTTCAAGGCTGAAAAAGCAAGAGAACAGCAAACAAGTTTGAAGTATCTATATTTCACTTGTAAGATATTATGATTTTGTGAACTGACAAAAACATTCAGAGATCAGAAATATCAAGATTAGTGAAGGACAAAGTGCTGTTCTGCTTATTAAATAGTGTTCACCTAGTTATTACACATCACACATCACAAGCCAGTTATATAAATCATAAACAGTGATGTTACATAGTATTGTGAACTGGGTTGCATGTAGTAACGTGCCATCACTGATAGCGATACCATATTAACACATCACAGCATGGAAAAGTGTGTGACATTTTTTCATTTGAGCACTACTGTACGTAAGAGTGAAGATTTTCAGATATATACAAAATCATCTCAGCTGTCATGCTTTACTTAAAGAAGTGATGAAAGAAATCGCTTGATCCCAAATGAAAGAAAGAGGTTTATTTTGAGAACGATGTGTCTCATTATTCAGCAGATTTAGCAGTGCATGGTGGACATCTTGTGTGCAGGAGTTTAATCCATGCACTGTCTTCCTCCCTAAAGAGTACTGCTTGGCAAGCTTAGAGGCAGCAAAGTGAAAGAAATTGCAGTGTGCAGTCGAAAAGGACTGCTCTAGCGACTGATGAAAATGCAAATTGCTGGCATGCTGAAGAAGCAAAAAAAAAAGAAGAAGAAATAAAGGTCTGTTTGTGTGTGCTGGGCAGTGCCCTTTAGGGCAATTATGAAACTGGGTTTTAATGTTCAAGGGAATTTAAATGGAAAATAATGATGCTCGCCAGAAACTCTTTTAGAATCGCTTTCTGGATTTAACGAGGAATCAAACCCTGTATTGTTTCAACAGACTTCCATCTAAAAAGTCTTCCATCCACCACTAAAGAAGCCTGAAGCAAGTATGTTTATACCACAGAGCTGTTGAATTCTCCATTCTAATTGGTCTGTAGGTGATGAACAATCTTCTATAAGAGCAGTTTGAATGCAAGGTAAAGCATAGTGTCATATTTAAAGCCAAAGCTACTTGTTGTAATGTGTTGCTGTTGTTAATATGGTCAAATTTCTTTTAGACCTTTTGGAAGGATTCTAGGGGGGCACGGTGGCTTAGTGGTTAGCACGTTCGCCTCACACCTCAAGTGTTGGGGGTTCGATTCCTGCCTCCGCCTTGTGTGTGTGGAGTTTGCATGTTCTCCCCGTGCCTCGGGGGTTTCCTCCGGGTACTCCGGTTTCCTCCCCCGATCCAAAGACATGCATGGTAGGATGATTGGCATCTCTGGAAAATTGTCCGTAGTGTGTTTGATTGCGTGAGTGAATGACAGTGTGTGTGCCCTGCGATGGGTTGGCACTCCGTCCAGGGTGTATCCTGCCTTGATGCCCGATGACTCCTGAGATAGTTCGAATAAGCGGTAGAAAATGAGTGAGAGGAAGGATTCTCAAGTATCAGCATTTTCCAACAGTCTGAGATGAAGCATTTCCAAGAGGTTTTGAAAAAAGTTTCAAAGTTTGTGCATTATGGTGTTTCAGTAACATGACAAGCTGCATTTGTCTTATTAACAACAAGAGAAAGAAAAAAAATGCTGGTGAGGGAGGGACTGTTTACAGAGACTTGCAAAATTGCATTGCTGGAGTATAAGAGGAGTAAAACACTTTCTGGATGTGCAGATATTAACATGATAATGAAGAGTGATTATTTTCACATAATAGCACATCCTGTCATGTTTTATTTGTTATGTATGTATGTCTGTTGCATAAACATAAAATCTAAGTAATTGCGTTATTACATACAATCAATATAGTCCTGTGTTGTGGTTCAGCTGCTCCAGCTCGATTCATAGATTTGAGTAACAAAATCTCCAAGGTTTAACTCTCCAGAGTATATGAATGTCAATTTATAATCATGTCTTTTAAGTTCAACAGAAGCTCTAAAGTAGAGATGATGTGGAATTTCAAACCAGGGCACTGTGATATCTTTAGAGGTACTGAAGAAGAAACACACACACAGAGACACACACACACACACACACATTGCTCACACAGCTGCAACAGGCTTTTCTATATTAGGTGCTAGCAAGCACTAGAGCACCACAACAGCGTGTCAACTAAGGAGATAGAACAACACTTTCAGTCACCACAAGAGAATGGCCTTAAGCCAGAATGTGACAATAGACACTGTGTGCTTTATTTTTATCCTAACTCTTCTGTAAGTGTCATGAAGCACTTTGATAAGGTCCCTCAGCTGCTGGGCTTTTTTATGACAAGTATATTCTTTAGTTCTTTATGACAAGAAAACATGGTGATATAAAAACTAGACAATTAGGTGTGTGTGTGTGTGTGTACAAACCAAAATATTAACTTTACTACGTCTTTTTGTTCAGGTCACAGAGGCTATTTGGTAGCTTTTCAGTGATCTTTAATACCTCCATATATACATAAAGGATTATGGAATGATTCACATAAAATGTATTTCCTATATCATCCTAATGTCAGCCTTTCCTACTATGTATCCTATAACACGCATGATCTTTCCCATTATAACCTTTAAGAGGTTTAGAAAGCTCTAGAAATGGTAATCATTATCTGTCTGGGTAGCTCAGCATGCTGGAATAAGTCCTGATGATAAGTTTGACTCAGCTACTATCTGCCAACTGGCCAAACTGCATGGTAGATCATATTTACCCGCTAGTAAGTTACTTTCCACTGTCCTGATTTGTGCCCAAATTAATCAACAAATGTTTAAGAGTTGAAAATTGCCTTATTCGTGTTTTTCTTTTAAATATATCTTAACAATATGGCATTCACAACACTTTAAGTTAACACTCTAAAGTGTCTATGTCTACCAGTTTTTTGTTTGTTTGTTTTTTTAATTTTCCACAAATTTCTTTAATTTAGTCACACACATGAATTTCTTCTCTAACTTGCCAGTTCCTCCCAAACTTCCCTATCCCTATCACAGTACACGTGTAGAGGGTGGAGGCTATCATGTGCTATTACGTACTCCAAAACACGTGAAGTCAGCCAGCTGCATCATTCCGAACTGCTGCTCATGCTCCATCATGGGGTAGAATAACACCCTCGGAGGAAAGCGCTGTTTACCCTCTTCCACATACATGTGCTAACAAACATGCCTGATTGGCTGATAGCTGTTCAGAATTAGATGTCTTTTTAAGCAGGGTATGTAAACACAGGTCCTTCAAGTAACTATGAAAACATGCTGTAAATTGTAAATTAGTCTCTGTAAATTGTCTCTGCAGAATGTGAACTAAACACAATACAGTTAGTTCTGTGCCTGCAGTAATAATGAAAATACTGCAGCAGTCGTTCACTAACCTCTGCTGTAACAAAGTATTGTCATCTGAATTACACATTAATAACAGGATACCTCACAGTCACAGTTGAACTCTTTACACAGCCCAGGCTTTTGTGTTGTATATAAGAGCTGTTATATGTAACAGATTATAAGTAGAACTCAGCAGAGTAGCCCATTAGCCCATTAGTGTCAACAGAAAGTGCAGCTATTTCCATGACAACGCCATGAAGTTACTATACAGTTGTAATACAGCTGTTTAAAAAGTCTTGACAAAGACGCCTCATTCTTTTTCTTCTTCTTGTTATAATCCAACCACATTGAAATGTGTAACTGAAGTGTTACACTCCAGAGCTTTTACTGTTCAACCACCCAATTTTCCCTGATGCTTCATCCTGGAATATATCAGAGAGACCCATCGAGTTGTTAAGTGTTTTAAATAATAGCCACATCTCAAATCCCTTGATCCAAAGCACACAATTGCAATTCATATCAGTAGCATGCAGCTTTCTATGATGTCCTTTCTTATATCCACAGACTATGTTATAAGACCTTACTGATTTCTATGTTCTATAGAATAGAATATGTTTCCAAAGCATATTATCTTTTGATTTTGTTATGCTCAGTCAATAAAATGTGATGGAGTCCTGGTGCGTTTCATATAGAATGTAACTCACTTTGTTCGATTTCATTTCTTTTTCACTCTATCATCTAAACAATAGCCATTGGATTCATTCCATGCTGAGTTATCAAGTTACAAACAATAGATTTACTGTGAGGTTTTTAATAGATGCCTGCATTTCATATAAATATTATTTAGATGATTAAACTGCTGTTTCATAAGCCTTTGACTATTACAATCTATTTTACATTCATAGTTAGCATCTATGTGCATCCAGCTGAGTGTGCATGTAGATTATTGGTTCATGAAGTAGGGTCTGGGGACTCAAAAACAAGTAGGAATACAAATAATATCAGCTTGAACCTAACATGTTCTCCCAGAGGAATGTCCAGGAATATCTAGCTTTATGGCACCAATAAATAGCCTACAAAAAAAGACTACAGTAAAATGTATTAAATGACAAGCCTAATTTTTCAATAGATGGATTATCTTCATAACATAAATCTGTGGAAAAAGAGAGTCTTTGGAATCTATTACATTTAATGGTGTCCCTGGATGCAAAAAGTCTAAGAAGCCCTAGTCTAATAGGAGGAAAATATACACCAATCAGCCATAACATTAATACCACAGTCGGGTGAAGTGGATAACATTGATTATCTCATTACAATGGCACCAGTCAAGGGGTGGGATGTATTAGACAGCACTGTATGTAATGGATGTATGAATGTAATGGAGCAGGAAATATGGGGAAGGGTAAGGATCTGAGCGACTGTCATGGCTAGATAACTGGGTCAGACCATCTCCAAAATAGTTCTGGTTTAGTTGGGTTTGTTTTACCTACCAATGTGGTCCAAGGAAGGTCAACTGGTGAACCAGCAAAAGGATCATGGGTTCCAAAGGTTCATTGATTTGCTCAAAGCTCATTTGGTTTGATTCCAAAAAAAGAGCAACTATATCACAAATGATTGAAAAAGTTCATGGAAATTGGAAGTACAGGAAAGATGTCAGAACACACAGTGCTTCACAGCTTTTTGTATATGAGGCTAATTAGCTGCAGACTGGTCAGTGTGGTAATGCTAACCCTTTTCCACAGCTGAAAATGTCTACAATGAGCATGTGAGCATCAGAAATGGAATGTGGAGCAATGGAAGAAGATTAATTAAGTTGAGGTCTGATTAATCATGTTTTCTTTCACATCATTTGGTCAGCCATGTTCATGTCTGTCGCTTACCTGGGGATGAGATGTCTCTAGGATGCACTATGGAAAAAAGGCAAATTAATTAGAACAATTTCATTTTTTCTGATGGTGGTCAATGCACAACTTCAACCCATCTGGCAAAAGATTTTCATGCTAAAACTTGTCCAACCTTTTGTTCTTTCCTAAATAGAAACCTTTCCTGCCTGCAGACTCAGCTTCCCACACACTCTCTAAGGGACGATAAGATTTTAGACAAAAAGGCAGACTAAACAGATGACTGTTACAATATACCTCAAAATATGTACCTTTATAGATCACTTTTGCCTTTAGAGATCTCTGAACTGCCTGCAGGCTTTTCGAAATCCAATCAATCATATAATTTGTGACAACATGAACCACTGATTTATGACTGTAGGAACTGCTTCTAGACTTCTCTACCATTGTAATTGCGCAGGTAGACTGTAACTAGTGTTTCTGGAGGAACAAATGCTACAACATGGTAATTTAAGCTCCTTTAGAACCCTAAGCTCCTAATTTGACCAATGCACAATGTTAATGTTTGCAAAACACAATCCTCTGATGATCTATTGCACTTTTGCTATAATACTCAAGCTGTAGAATCTTATGGGATGTAGTACTAAAACAAAATGGTGGGCAAACCGTAAACCTGATTTGGCAATCAGTCATGTGAGTTTATAAGATACACGTCAACATACATAATACATGATTTGATTTATTGAATCTCATAGGCTAATAGTGTACTTGTATATCCTATTTGGTAACTCAGAGCAAAATGCCATAAATATAAATCTACATCCATAGGACCTGAACATAATATTTAAGTGATATGGGTTTTTTATTGTTTTATAGCACATGACCAACAATGACATAAAAGGAACTGCTAGAGTTATGTTAAGTGCTAGAGACTAAATATCTTTAACTGTTCAGTTTCGGAAAGCCTCTGCCCAATGTAGCCACATTTTCTTGTACTTGGCTAAGGAGAGTAAAGCACAAAGTAGTCTTCCGCAATTATTACCACCAATCCGCCTCGAGGTTCAATGTGCTGCATTTACTGAAATGCTTTTCTGCACATCATGGTTGTTTGAGTTACCAGAGACTTCCTATTCTCCTCCGACCGCTCTCACCAACAGCAGTTTATTTTTTCACACCATTGTATTGTGTTTGAAAATTCCAGCCGATCAGCAGTTTCTAAAATACTCAAACTAGCCCATCTGGCAACAACCATGCCACTGGTAAAGTCACTGAGATCACACCTACCCCCATGTTAAAAATGGGTTAACAGGATACTCTTTCATTATTTAAGCACATACATTTGGTTAACATTATGTTATTAGGATATCCACAGCAAATTCTACCACTATCTTGTGGTGTGCAGGGCCCAAGTTGTGCATACAAATAAGATAGAAAAGTAAATACAACCACCAAACAAATAGCAGCAATACAAATTAAAGATGCACTGTTAAAAAGCTTTCACAGCTCAGTAGATCAGCGTAAAAGTTTGGATGTTCATATGTATTGCAGGTTTAACAAGTTAAGCTATTTGTGCTTAATATAGAAATATGTGCAGCTCTCTGTGTGCTACACATTTATGTGAAGACTTTCAGTATCAGGCGGCTACACTCTAACACCAATAAATAAATAAATAAACAAACAAACAAACAAATAAATAAACAAATAAATAAATGCTGATTTATATTTTTAAAGGTACACAAATGCTGTCTATATTCACATAACCTTCAACGCATCATGTAAGCGCTGTAAAACTGTTCATGATTCTCTTATGAGTTAAGATAAAATGTTTATTCTATTTTTAAAAAATGTCATTACCTGTTTAACCGCACGATCTTCTAAGATATAGGTTAATTTTAATAATCAACCTGCTCCATCAATTATTGTATGTTAACATTAATCAGAATTCTCATGTCACCATTACACTGGACCTGGTTTAACATGTTGCTTTCATTTCATTCGTTGTGACACCAATCATTAAAATGCTTGTACCAGCAGGCAGAAAAACACCTTAAAGCCTTTCTGATTGGTGGAAAGCATAAACGTGAGCCTGAGAGTGTGACACTCATCAGTAGCAGGACGTAGAGTGATAGCTTGAAATAATGAGCTTGCCCTTGGCTGCCCTCTGACTCACCCTCGTGACATCACTGTCAGGTCCGCCTTGTTACTACGGCAATCTCTCCTCCTAGCATGCTCCAACTTTATCTTTCCTCCAGCATTCATCCTATGACCTGTGGAAGACATAAGAAAAGCGTTGTCTCTAATGCTAGACAAAGGATGACAATAACAAAGCTTATTTAAAAAAAAAAAAAAAAAATATCAACCTTTTACTGATGTCTTCACAGTCAAAATCTGCACTCACTATAATTAAAAGTTGGTTTAGGCACTATCTTTTTCTCCGTAAGTACAGTTTTGTCAGCACAGTGAGCAGCTTTACATGTAGATGACTGCAGGAGAGCACACGGCTAATTAGTCTCACTTGGCTAATAGGCGCATCTTTTAAAAAAGGTGGATTTTATTCCCTTTGCAGATATTTCTTGGTGGCATTCGGAGATTGATAGAAACAGCACACTAATCAACAATTCACACTTCGTAGGACATGTTCACACAATCCTCCAATTAAAAATGAACTAAATCAGGGGATAGACATAAATAATGATGAAATACTAGCTTAAGATTTTTCACATGGTGTAGCAGAGCTGGTAGAAGCTATGTGTGGTTTCACATCCGTAGCCTTTGTAGATTAGCTCTCTCTAAGCTGTTCAGGTTGGATATCAAAAGGTTCGTCAGTGACTACACCCAACTGAAAATATCTTTCTTATGCTCCTGTGTGTTGTTTTCATATCAGTTCTCAATAAGTTTTATTTTTATCAGATACTATTCACTGGAAAGTCATGAAGATCTAAATTTAATTCAATTCAATTCAAGTTTATTTGTATAGCGCTTAACATTGAACAGAAGGTAAACATAAGGAGAAGTATAAAGAATTAATATAATAAAAATTCAAGATATATATAGTTCACAGTATTTATGTATGTATGTATGTATGTATGTATGTATGTATGCATGTATGTATGTATGTATGTATGTATGTATGTATGTATGTATTTATCCCCAATGAGCAAGTCTGAGGTGACTCAGGCCGCAGTGGCAAGGAAAAACTCCCTTAAATTGGTAAGGAAGAAACCTTGAGAGGAACCAGACTCAAAGGGGAACCCATCCTCATATGGGTGACACTAGAGGGTGTGATTACAAATATACAGTCAAACAAATGCTGTACTGATGTAAGGATCACGTGGAGTTCAGATCTCCTCTTAGTATCACAGAGTCCAACTGGAACTGGTAGATCTGAAGAAAGCAAAACTACAGTCAATGAAGGAGACTTGCTCAGAGCCATGGGCACGAATCGGGCTTGCCACTGACATGTGAGCGTTTCACTCACTGTCACGTCTTTAATCACATGAAATAAAGGAAGCAGCAAAGTTTAAATGCCACCGTGCTGGAGTTCACTGATTGATGTGTGGTAAAAACACCAATAGGCTGTTTCTCTCTGACCATGGTAGAGGATTTATCTCAAAGCCAGACCTCACTTAATAAGATAGCCAGACAAGTTCACAATAAGATCACTTTGGTCTAATTTGCTGCCCACTAGTCTTAAATTAATTCACAGCATTCTCAGGCTTTATTTCCCACCAATTTCACCTGAGTAAAAAAGAGAAAGTGATGACATGAAAAACCAAGCACTGTTCACAATTAGATTGGTGGGTGGTCCTCTCTCCAAAGATTTATCTAATGAGCAGAACAGATTCAGTCTAAGCAGGAGTGTATCTGCGAGAAGTGAGAAATGTAAAAGTATAGATATGAAGATTCATGCTCGCTTCACTAATTACAGTCCATTTGAAACCATACGCATTTCTTTCTCCCCAGCCTGCTACTTTTCCTGGAATGATTAGAGCCTTGCATTTCTAGTCAAGCAGAACATTTTATTTTGTTCAGGTATATCAGTTTCTGGATGAAATTACTGTACATGTTGCAAATGTTCAACTTTTACATAGAAGAAAATCTCAAAGGCTTACTTTGTGTTTGCGTTTTCTTATTTAACAACTACAGAAAAGAATCAACAGGGATACTGAATGTGTGTATAGCAATAGTATACAACATTATGCATTAATCTCACACACACACACACACACACACACACACACACACACACACACACTCACACACACACATATATATAATTAACAAGAGCACATTTGAAATAATTCACTCACTCACTCATTTTCTACCGCTTATCCGAACTTCTCGGGTCATGGGGCATCGGGCATCAAGGCAGGATACACCCTGGACGGAGTGCCAACCCATCGCAGGGCACACACACACTCTCATTCACTCACACAATCACACACTACGGACAATTTTTCCAGAGATGCCAATCAACCTACCATGCATGTTTTTGGACCAGGGGAGGAAACCGGAGTACCCGGAGGAAACCCCCGAGGCACGGGGAGAACGTGCAACCCACATCCCAAACCCCTGAGGCACGGGGAGAACATCGAACCCCCAACCCTGGAGGTGTGAGGCAAACATGCTAACCACTAAGCCACTGTGCCCCTGAAATAATTCAAATCAATTCAATTTATTTGTTTAGCGCTTTTAACAATAGACATTGTCTCAAAGCAGCTTTACAAAACATGAAAAACATAACACAAAAAATGTAATATTCTACAGAGATTAATATAATACAAACATTAATACTTATATTTAAACTTATATTTAATAAGACTTATATTTAAATGTGTTTGTATTGACCACTAATGCGCAAGCCTGAGGTGACCGAGGAGACTGTAGCAAGAAAAAACTCCCTTAGATGGAAGAGGAAGAAACCTTGAGAGGAACCAGACTCAAAAGGGAACCCATCCTCATTTGGGTGATACTGGAGGGTGTGATTATAAATATACAGTCTGACATTTGTGTATTGATTGGGGTTGTTGTCCTCAAACACCACATGAAGGATACAGGAACATAGTAAGATGACCCACAGTACACCAATCAGAGTGGCTTGCTGAGCTATATTTTTAAATAAAATAAATGGTCACAAACTTCAGATGGCTTATGTCAAGTGATAACCCTTTTGCAATCCCAAGAGGAATGTTTTGAATAATAATTGCTTGTATATTAAATGAAGCAAACAAAAAAAGGAAAAAAAATGAATGACGTAATGAATGACGCATTAAATGAAATGAATTACATAGTCTTACAGCCATTGATGCAGTACTGTGGCTTGCTTAATAAGAGAAGAAGAAGAAGAAGAAGAAGAAGAAGAAGAAGAAGAAGAAGCAATTGGGTCAGAGTCATATACCAGAGCTCATAGGACACTTTATTAGGAATGCTATACTAATACAGCATAGAGCCTCTCTTTTCTCTTAAAACAGCCTTTGTGCCATGGAGTCCACAACAGTTAGGAAACAGTTCTTCTGGTCTCTTTTGATATAATTACAGAACACAATCCATGCAGAATTTTCTGTTGTGAATCTCCTGTTCTACCACATTATAAAGGTGTTCTACTGGATTCCTATCTGCTGAATGTAAGGATCGCTGAAGAACACTGAATTCCATCCATCCATTCCATCCATACAGTGGTAAGGAGATCTGGGATCTTTCTCATCCAGATATCTGCAGCGCTGCAATGTCCTTGTTAAAAGGGCTATAAAATTAAAATTATTTCATTTTTAATTTTGTTGAAATACTAATGACCTTTTTCAGGGAGGGATGATTTTCAAAAACGTTTGCTATTTAACAGCCATAAGTCGTTATTTCATTGATTTTCTCACCTTCCAGATGTTGCACAATGGTGAGGGCAGAGTGCTCACTTCCCATTTAGTTATTCTTGCCCCTAAGTGGTCAAATAATGTTGAAGTCGTAATGGGAAATGCAACAAGTGATGAGAGGTGCTGAGATGGTTGGTTTACTTGCATAGTGATAGTTTAAAGTTTACTCATACATTTTAGTGTATATGTGATAAATGTTTATTTAATACATTAATAATTAATATATTTTAGCAAGCAAAGGCAAATTGTAAGTGTAAGAGTCTATTAGAACTATTTTTTTTGTAAGACATGTATATTGTAAAGACTAGGATAGGGAAATGATTTGCCGGGGGGTGGGGGTGGGGTGGGGATTATTAGTGGTAGCCTAGTGGTAAATGTGTTGGCCTACCAGTTGGAAGGTTGTGAGCTCAAATCCCAGGTTCACCAAGCTGCCACTGCTGGGCCCCTGAGCAGTCCTTTACCTTCAATTGTATAGAATGTAAGTTTTGTAACTGTGAATAAAGGCATCTGCCAAATGCTAAAATCTGCCAAATCGTAAACGAAAGGAATTATGGGTAATGGAGTGGATACTGTCCATGTCAGGAATGAGAACAAACTGCTATACTGCATTCTGGATGATTGTATTTTGTCAAATCTCTATTGCAATCTATTCTGTATCTATTCGCTATTACTAAAGCTCACAAAGCCTATAGCATTATTCAAGTGTGTTGACCATTTTTAATATGGATGAATGAATGTTCAGTTTTTTGTTTTTGTTTTGGCCCAAACCTCTTTCATTGTTAAGAAGAAAACTAGAAAAAGCACTGCAGTGTTAAGGTCATAATTAAATGTTAGACCAAACATCACAGTCAATAATCTTTTTTTTTTTTTTTTTAAGTTAGCATGATATTTGTTTTACAGTGCGTGTGCTTTTCTACAATGAAAAGGTATGTTGTTATAAAGGTTAAGTGGTGCTTGCTATATGTTAAAATAGACTAGACTGTAATTCCACTTATGTAACTCAAGGTTACAGACAATGTTTATCTTTATCAAAGGCCTTTAACAGTTACCTTTCTTTGGAACTCAGAGCGTGCACCATGTGGAAACAATAGTCAATGATATACTGTTATGTCTGAGTTTTGCATAGCAGAACAAGCTAGTGTTACAAAACACACCTATTGTAAATTGTAAGACTGCATTAAACAGTATATTGGAATGTAGTCTACAGTGTGCATTAATTATATTCTAAAGCAGAAACACAGTCAAAAAGATACAGTGGATTATTAATATAGTGGATTAATAGCATAGCGTAGAATTAAATCCAATCTGTGATATGCATTAGATTTATATGAAACCATTTAGTATCAGCATCGAGAGTGTTCCTTATTTATTATGCACATTTTTTGGGAAACTTCAGCTCAGTAATTATGATAGATAGAACTAACTTTTTTTGGGATATACAATAACATACAATATCACAACAAACATCTGAGTGGAGACTGTGTGTGTGTGTGTGTGTATGTGTGTGAGTGGGTGTGTGCGAGGATTATAACTATAAACAGGGAAACTGTGGTCATAACCCGCCTTCACAGATCATACATCCCTGTGACGCACCGACTCCTAGTCTGTTAACAGATATTAACACAAAGGACCTGTGTGTGTATATCGCAGTGTCACTTGTCGCCTAGACAGAAAGATGAGCAAAACAGGTGAGTTACAACCCTTTTTATTTCTTAAAACGTTCACCCATGCTTAAAGTGAAAATGATTCTTTAAACATGTCTAAATCTAAAATTATGTATACAGTGTTAGAACATTAGTAAAAAAAATTAGGATGTAATGTACAAAGTAGTATAAAGTCTTTGCTGATTGTGTGTTGTCGTAGAGTCTTAGTGGAGAACGCTACCTATTTTTCATGATAAGGAAATACATCTTCATAAGTAAAACAAGCAGCATTAACATCCTCCTTATAAATCACATTTTAAACGCTGAGGAAGGGGATAATGCTAATTGATGTTGCTCTATGTTGCATAGAGTCTCTTATAGTCAGCAACTTTCACCTTTAGTATGATTTACAAGTTTTCATTTCTCCTTCCAATGTCAACACCCAGTTGGCCATTCTGACTATAATAAAAAGATTGGGTATTTTTTCAAAAGCTGTGGAGTATTAATGCTACAAAATCAAAAAGAAAAATATGGAAAGTTACTACTTAATGTTTAATAAAACAATGAAGGTTATCAGAATAATCATACCTTTAAAGTATTTGAATACATTTTATATTAAACCCTGACCACTATTCATACCACTACAAAACTATTATAAAAATACTTTAACATACACACAAATAGCATTAATATTGTAGTAATTTCTTTTTTAAGCGCTTACTTTAGTATGCTATAGTGTACCTTGAAACATATAGAATATTCTAGTAACTTACTACAGAACACTATAATAATAGCTTGAGGTCTACAAATTATTCTACATAAACTACAAGTTTATGGCCCCATGGCAATCAAAGACATGTGTTGCCCAAACGTTTGCCACAAAATTGGAAACGCATAAACTAGAA
The DNA here is from genome assembly GCF_030014155.1 of Tachysurus vachellii. Taxonomy (NCBI): domain Eukaryota; kingdom Metazoa; phylum Chordata; class Actinopteri; order Siluriformes; family Bagridae; genus Tachysurus; species Tachysurus vachellii. The sequence goes on along the minus strand of NC_083466.1, from coordinate 12,001,193 downwards.
TGCTTTAGTATTCTGTAGCATTACAATTTTCTAAACTATAAGGGCCATTCCAGTTCAAGCATCACAATACTACAGTGTACAAAGTGAGGTCAATAAAGGCATGGTTTGCCCAAGTTGCCTACACAGAGCCCTGAAGTCAACCCCACTGATTGTCTTGGGCTGCAATGGAACAAAGCACCAGGCTTCCTTATCTGCCATCAGTGTCTGATCTCACTAATGCTATGAGGCACAATAATATGGTTTAAAAAGGTTGGTTTGGAAGAATTTGTGAACACCTTTGGGATGAACTGGAATGCTGACTGCAATCCAGACCTCCTCACCCACCACCGCTAATGCTGTTTGTGGCCAAATGAGAACGTCCCAACAGCCACACTTGAAAATCTAAAGGTAAACATATAAAAAAGATTGGGAGTTATTATAGTAGCAAACGCTGAAATATTAGCAAAAGCTGAAATGGGCTGTTTTATGGGTTTAATGTACTGTATGGTCAGGTGTAAACAAACTTACATACTTTTGGCCGTACTTTGTCACACCACTGAGCGTACATTGTGGCCTTCATCTACTGTACCCTCTCCTCTTCTTGCTCTAGGTAAAGAGCTGCTAATCATCTTTGAGCAGGAGGCAGAGCAGTGGGCCTTATACATACGCTCCATCCTGGCAAAATCTGTTCCAGAGACCGGTATATGTTGCTACAACATTGTATCCAGTCGGCAAGACAACTTTCTGGAGCTGAATGGCTACAAGTGCAAACTGCTCATCCTGTCGCAGGGTATGCTGGAAGGCATGTGCCAACTGTACCGCTTTTTCTTAGCACGTGTGCTAAGGCCTGAGACATGTGTCGTGGTGCTGCTGTGTGGTGTCGAAAGCCTGGATCCCCTACTAGAACTCATTCCTCTGAAGGGTGAAGAATGTCTGCAGATCTCGAGTGAACATGATGCACAGGAGTACTGCTCAGCTGTGCTCGACATAATTCAGAGAGGTGAGCCTTAAACAAATATTTATGGAGTCAAAGGGTGAGGAATTGATGACTGGTTCTGAGAAGTTGCTGGGAAACTATAAGCAAGTCTATGGTTAATAATGGCAGCTCTTCCTGACATAACAAATGGCGAGTGATAAAAAGGGTAAGGCAGCTGAGGAAGAAGGATTGTGATTCTTCATTATGAAAGAAAAAAGCATTTTGAGGATGAAAAGGTGTTAACAATGATTAACCTTACTGGCTTATCTGAAGCAGACCATGCGCAAAGAGCATGCCCAAGTATACAAATAATAGAGTGGCTCAGACAAGGTGAGGAAGTCAGATTTAATAAAAAAAAATAAAGAGAATTACTCTAAAGACCGCCAGTAAATTGCATTCTTTCCCAGCTGAAAGAAGCATCAGCCTCCAATGCAGAAGTCTAGCTGTGCTAAATAACTTGGCGCAGCAGGTTAAGCAGTGTTAGGGGAACTTAATCAAGTTTACATTCTGCCAGCGTGATCGGTGATCCTGAGGACTGTAATTACAGAGCAGTGTGAGTGGGGAGGGGAGCTGAGTGAGAAAGTGAGAGAGAGTAGAGAGAGAGAGAGAGAGAGAGAGAGAGAGAGAGAGAGAGAATTAGTGAGAAAGAGAGAGAGAGAGAGAGAGAGAGAGAGAGAGAGAGAATTAGTGAGAAAGAGAGAGAGAGAGAGAGAGAGAGAGAATTAGTGAGAGAGAAAGAGAGAGAGAGAGAGAGAGAGAGAGAGAGAGAGAGAGAGAGAGAGAGAGAGAGAGAGAGAGAGAGAGAGAGAATTAGTGAGAAAGAGAGAGAGAGAGAGAGAGAGAATTAGTGAGAAAGAAAGAGAGAGAGAGAGAGAGAGAGAGAGAATTAGTGAGAGAGAAAGAGAGAGAGAGAGAGAGAGAGAGAGAGAGAGAGAGAGAGAGAGAGAGAAAGAAATAGACATAGAGAGAGAGATTTTCCACATGTTTGAATCTTCATTATCCACACTGTGCACTGACAAGCCAATTACCACCCCTAACAATATATAATCCACATGAAAAATACCAGATGGTAAGCAGCACCTCTTTTTCAAAAACGTTATTAAAAACCGCACATCAGTGTATGTTTGTATTCTACTATAGCATTTTAGTGTTACATTTTTTTTTCACTATAGACAGGATATGCTAAGCAGCATTTTCAATAAACAATAGCAACTTGACAGACACTGTGGGCAATGTGTGCTTCAATAACATTGGTCCATCTATGCAAATACAGTAATTATGGCATTTACACACTGTTCCATACCTTTAATGAATACACTTCATCAGTGTCAAATGCAAAGTTTAATAAGTAAATTCCCAGTAAGTCTGTACTCTAAAGTCTAGAAGTATGCATTATATTAATACTTAACTAATAGGTTCACAATGATAAATTTAACATCAGGAAGTAATTAAACATGTCTAATTTACATCTCTAATGTGAATAACCATTAATATTAGTTTTGAACATTTTGAAAACATTTCGAAACTCCTCCTTTTCCTCTTCACTCAACTCAATGCATAGTCATGCATCATGGATCATGAGTGGATCAGCCTCTTGAGAGACCATCACCCATTTTATAAAGTATATATTATGTTATACTTCATACTAATAAAAGAATCATATTTTCCTCAGAGAAACCTGTAAAAATTCAATCTAAAAAAATGTTTTTCTGAGTTGCAACTTAAATAGCCTAAAACTTGAGTTGAGTTAACCTGGTCAGAAAACAAGTAATGATCAGGTGACGTGTAAACAGCATGAACCTGGCACAGCAAAGAGCAATAATAAGAAAAAACAGAAGAGAATTAGATCAAAATACCAGAGAGCATGTGCCACAATACAAGGCATGGCACTGACTGGAATAATAGCACAAACCATATAATTTCACAAAAAGAGATATTGAGTGTGACTTTGTAATTGAGTCCAGGTGATGGTGATCAGTTGTTACCTTTGGTGGCCATGTTTGGCCATACATTTACATTTACATTTACATTTACAGCATTTGGCAGACGCCCTTATCCAGAGCGATGTACATAAGTGCTTACATCTCTACCATTTGATACATTAATACTGGTTCACTAGGTTACATACTTAAGATACCATGAGTTTAAAACATTGTTCAAAGTTACAATGAAAAAGTTTCAAAGTTTTTTTTTAATTAAAAAAAATCTTACGACACCATCTTATGAGTGGTGTCTTGTGGGCTGTAGTTAGACTCTAAGGTATTATTTATCACAGTGAATTAACAAATCACCAATACTTATCATTAGTAATTAGCATTATTATTATCACTGGTTATTTATACTATTTTTTATTATATATACTGGTTACTACTGGTTATTCTTATCTTACTAGTATATGCTTAGTATACTAGTAAGATAAGTATATGCTTGATTATTTCCTGACTCACACACACACACACACACACACACACACACACACACACACACACACATATATATATATATATATATACATACCACGTTAGAGCACAAAACTGTTCAATGTCCAATGTTCAATGCTGGTTGAAGGTGTAGATTAATGTTAGCAACAGTAGCTCTGACATTACTTCAACTGGAAGGCAAATGCACTTGTGCTAAAATGGTATAGTTTCAATAGTAACAAGTTATACAGGCACTCTGTGGTGTATGTGCCATATAAACCAATGTGTAAAGATGGTTTAGCATTTTATTCGAATGGATTTTCAGAGGCAGCGCTTTGTACCAATCAGAGCTTGCTTAAATTTTCATGAAGAACATGGAAATGTCTTCATTATAAAGGGTTCTATGGTTTCTTGGTAACAGGAAAAGAAGACAACAGGATCTAATGTGTTTCTTGTTCCACAGCAACAAATATACTACATTGTTCTTTCATTTAATAAAAAAACATATTATTTATTAGAAACTTATCGTGGCGCATTACACCATAGATCATTTTCATACTATAATAGAATTCCTATTATAGTATAGTAGAATTGTATGAACCTTATTGTATGAAAGCACATTCTCAGAGAATACAGATACATGTATAGGACATACAAATAGGAGAATACAGGGCATATAGGAAAATATGGTAGAATATTGCAATAAACAATTAATAGAGAAAATGCATGAAATGTCAATGCATTAAGCTCGTACATTTAGAGTAACAGATGACAAAAGCATAAACACACACTAAGCTTTATATATACAAGTGTTAATGAGTGTTAATAATGAGCAGGTGCAGCTAATAATGAGGAAGTTCTGAACTAATCTACTTCCTTCCCTGATATCCACGTTCCAAATGAAAATTTGGAAATTTTACTTCCTTTCTTTCAAGGAAACATACATTACCTATGGTTATATATATAAAAAAGAAAAACTCTTAAAATCCTTTACAGTGCCAATATGCTTTTAAGAAATGTTGGTCACTTTAAACCCTCATCTCTAATAGCCCCATATATTATACAGTACATACCAGGGTATGTTATCTCAGGGAATTAAAAATAAAAGGCAGGGTTGCCAGATTAATGATAAGCTAAACAGTGTGTCTTTCTTCAAAATGCATTGTATTTCACAACCAACCACACTATCTATCTATCTATCTATCTATCTATCTATCTATCTATCTATCTATCTATCTATCTATCTATCTATCTATCTATCTATCTATAGCTATGCATATGGAATGAAAACAGTTTGTTGAAATTTAAATATAGTTGTGTTCACTGTGTTTTGTACAGAATCGCTCCTCATATGTACTTTCATATTGCAGCTCCACTCAATATTTTTCATGAACAGCAGGTCCACCTCTCAGGAAAAGTTAGGACATAACCATTGTCATTGACATTTCCATTCTTTCCATTCTTTTTTGTGCTTTCACACGGTCACACATCACCCTCCCTCGCTCTTTTTCTCTCCCACACATATTACATGCCTCTTGAACACCCGCATCAAGTATACATTCAGGTAATACACACAACACGGGGTCAGGTATGTCAAACTTTGTGTGTAAATATCAATATGAGAAAAAAACAAATGACATGAAACATGGTACAGTACTCACTGTGTTCAGCAGTCACTGGGTATTAGAATAAATTCTATTGAAGTAAGGGAGAATATAAAGTAGAGTCGGTTACTAAGATGGCAAACTCAACACAAATCATTCACATTTCCACTTTTTCTCTGGAGAATGTAGCTATGTCTAGAATGTAACTCATGTGGTTGTGGATAGAATAAACAAAAAGATGTATTTATAGTGAAGTTTAGTTTCTATTCTCTCTCTCTCTCTCTCTCTCTCTCTCTCTCTCTCTCTCTCTCTCTCTCTCTCTGCACAGATGTTTAAAGTACAATGGCATGAAACATGGTACAGTACTCACTGTGTTCAGCTGTCACTGGGTATTAGAATAAATTCTATTGAAGTAAGGGAGAATATAGAGTCGGTTACTAAGATGGCAAACTCAACACAAATCATTCAAATAAAAAATATTGCAATACCATAAAGAAAAAAATTATACATAACACACACACACACACACACACACACCAAAAAAGAAAAACCCACAAAATGAAGGTGACAGCATCATTATGCTTCAGTGGCAACTGTAGTATTGTGTTTGTATAAACACTGAGTCCTTAAAAAAAGAAGCTAGGTATCTGCAATGGAAGTAGATTTAGCCAAATATCTACCAAACAATGAAGCATGTTGATTAGATATTGTCCTCTGCAGTCTCTCAGCAGCTCCAAACAAACAGACAGCTCCATTTTACCATTATAAAACCTGCTTAGTCTGTCAGCTGTCTCCATGAGAACACTGTGTGCTGCTCTGATCAGTCTGACAGCTTGTACTATTTATTCATAATAACAGTTTTGTTGGTGCTCACTTTGCAGGATAAGCCACAACTCTGCAGAGCAATAATCACTATATCATTTCCACATTATAAAAAAAAAAAACTAACACTAGAGACCATTTTGTTTCAATCCTTATTTTGTCACAGACTGTATTACCATAACTAATGCAAATTTCCTAGCCTGATGTAGATTCATTATTATCCTTTTTATTTTTGAACTTGTACTAGCCTTTTGATAATATTTAATGTCCTATTTAACCATGAGAACTAAAAGATTTGGATGATTATTTAAAATATTAATATTAATAAATATTTGTAGAGATATAGTATTTATAATGACCCAGGAACTTCCACATAGGAAGATATGACCAGAAACTGTTATTAGGAGTGGGTGTGTTTGGTCCAGTGGCAAATCATATGCAAACTCAGAGCTTTTCTTCTTTATCACTCAATATGCAAATCCTAATTTCCTGCTTGGGAAAATGGCTGCTAGTCAAAATAGGATTAGAAAAGTTAACTACAACGATAACAATAATTATTGATGATAAACAATCACGAGATGATGAACTACACGTATTTTCACCTTTCAAAATTAGACGCAAATGGTTTAATATACTATGAATACATTTTAAGGATTTCACTTTTATTTGGTCTCAGGTGGACAGATGTCAGGAGACACGAGAATTCCTCAGGAACCAAAACTGGACAGAAGACATTCTGCTGGTGCCAGATCCTCTCTTCTAGTCCTGCCCACTCATGTTTCTTGTGAGGTCTGCATCACTATTTAACTACATTTCATAAAAAAGATAAAAACAAATGAATTCCTTAAAAGAAGACAAATGAAAAATATTTAATGAAATGCTTCATGATAGAGCAACACAATACTGTAATAAACACCATTATTACTAGCTACAGACCAAACATATCCATACTAGTGTTAATAATGACCGAGTTGCTATGGGAAAAATAATAAAATCATATATATGTATATGATATATAAGTGCAGCTTTCAAATGTGATAGTTGATGTCTTTTTCTCCTAATAGTACAGCATGTCTCTGGAATGTTTTCTCAGAGTGACATCAAAGTCTTTTAATAATCCAGACAACGCTGGTAAATTCTCAGAAGGTGTTGATTAATTTTCCTTAACATTGACAACTACAACAACAATTAGCACTAACAACTACAACATTGACAGTAGTGCTGGCTTCAAGGCAAACAACAGGTTTCTATTAATGTGCTCGTTCTAATGAGCTGTCATTCCTGTTGTCACGACTAACTCTAACGGAGATGCTCCACGTATTAATATAGGACACATATAATCTAATTAACAAAGACTGATAATAAAGAAAATTGATGCGATGACATGATGTCTGAGGAGACATTGATATAATATTAGTATAATATAGAGTTACCGCGTCAGCATTAATCAGTTGTAGATCTCCACATCAGTGGTACCACCGGGAACATAGGTCATCTTGCTACTAATTTGTATGTCTGAAACATGTAAGAAGCTATTCTAATCATTTCATTTAGAGAAAGAAGAAGTTTAGTTCTTGTTTTGACCAGTGACTTTATTAGGATCAATTCCAAAGTCTGCTGGTTGCAATGATAAATCCAAATTGCTGAAATGAAAGAAATGAAACACTTCAAAAGCTGTTGTTGGAATATAATGAAATATATTTTTGTGTGTTATCAAAGAGTTTTATTACTTCATATACAGGAACTATTAGCCATAATATTAAAACCACTGACGTGAAGAAGAGGTGAAGTAAATAACAAGGATTATCTCGTTACTATGGCACCCCTCTGGGGGTGGATTACTGTATATTAGGCAGAATGTGATTAGTTAAGTCTTGATGCTAATGTGTTCAAAGCAGGAAAAATGGGCAAGCATAAGGATCTGAGACACTTTGACAAGGACCAAACTGTGATGGCTAGAGGACGGACTCAGAGTCTCAATCTCAGATCTCATTCTCAATCTGATTGAGCTTTTGTGGGATGTGGTGGACAAATAAATCCCAAAAATAAATGAAGGGCCAGACAAAGGGGGACATACACATCAGGACAGAAATCTTAGGAAAATTGAATATGACAGTAATCGATAAAGATGAACTAGTAAGCAATAAATGTTTAAACTGTTTGATTGTAATGTAAAAGTTGTTACTATAACTCTAAATGAATACAACGTTGTACAGTTCATGACTTGATCTCCCTCTTCACAGAATCCTGGGGAGGTTTTCCTTCTCCTGCGGCAGGCCATAGCTAGTAAAGACTTGGAAGTGGAGTTCAGTGGGAGCAAGCAGAAAGTGAGAGTAAAGCCAAAAAACTGGAATGAGAGCACTCTCAGTGTGACTGCTGCAGGTAAAGATTTATCCTAAACATTTCCACTTTTTCTCTGGAGAATGTAGCTATGTCTGAACTCATGTGGTTGTGGATAGAATAAACAAAAAATGTATTTATAGTGAAGTTTAGTTTCTATTCTCTCTCTCTCTCTCTCTCTCTCTCTCTCTGCACAGATGTTTAAAGTACAATTGTGTAAAATAATAAATCAGTAATTTGCCTAACCCTAGAGCCTAACGAAAGAATCATTTTTCTCATCCTAAACGTTGGCAAAAAGGAAATAACAGTATCTTCTGTCAGCTCTGTAAACAGAGAAAATTCACGATGCATGAAGGTTTGTTTTGGTCAGGATTATGCTAATTGCATGTTACAGAATTTCCTGCTGGAAATGTGGCTGTAACGCTCTACTGTGGAGACGTAGTGAAGGGAAGCACACACCTACACTACTACAACACTATGGGAGAGATTTCCCGCTTGCTCAAGCAGGCTGCAGACCCGATGAACTTCATGTGTCAGGTACACAAACAGGATGAAACACATTAGAGGCTCCATTAAGCAAACACCACAGACACAGTATGTTGCAGGTAAAATACAGATATCAAACACCATCCTGGAATTTTTCAAATGCATTGTTATGTTAAGTATATACAGTATCTAGGTTTAAGCAGGTATGGGTATGTTTATTTTGATCATATATCATTTAAATAACTTTCCCACCTGAATATGTCTAGCATGCCAGTGTCGGTGTCAAAGCTCTGTAAATACCTTAAATAAGAGGTTTATGAAAAAAGCAAGATGAAAATATTAAGATTTATGTTTATTGGTTTAAATGTATTTGATTCAGGCTTTTCAGTCATCCTCCTCAGAGAAGCTGGATCACATTCTAGCAGCATGTGTGGTGAAGAAGATGCCTACTGGAGGTTTCCAAGGACTGCAGGCTGATCAGACTCTGGCTAGAGGTGAATGATTCTCTGGATCTGAATTACTCATGAACACTGACCACAACTCAATTCAACAGAAGCCAGAACTGATAGGCAGCTAGAAGCAGCTTTCCCCAGTCCCTGCCTTGCATCTACAGGTTCCTCATTTCTCATTCTGTTCATGAATAAATTATCAAGGAATCTCATCCGGCTCAGATAGGTACATTCTTTTGGGCATTTATGACTGACTTCCTTTCTTTCACTGGAAGGCCCAGAGCACTAAAACACACTTTAATTCACAGTAATTGTTATGTTATGATATATATATTTATATATAATGAGGTCAACTGTCGAGCTAGACTGGAAATGCTAGTTTTGAGATTTTAATTATATGCAGCAGAAGGCAATCTCGCTTCCAAGTAAAACTGAAACGCAACTTATTGGCAGGATTGGAAATGACAAGCATGTCATTTCACAGATCATCATTTCTAAGGAAAAAGTCAAGTTGACATGAGTTTTACAGAACATACCATGCACCAGTTACACAGTATTAACCTCATCTCTGGTTCTGCTAGAGAATGCAAATTGAAAGAGCAGATAACCGTCATTTAAAAATGATAACTTGAGAAACTCTGCACAATCTCATTTGCAGAGAACAAATCATATCTACTGAATCTGCTATCGACGCAGTCACCCTTATACACCTGAGCTCGTAAATGTCAGATGACCCCACATATCCCCTATCACTCATTTCTGCTTTCTTGAAATCTGAATCAAGCTTCATGTGTATCACTTGCTCTGAATGCCTTTCTTATGTATTTTAAGCCACTGTTTCTCATTTACATTTGTACGCACATACTCATATACATTCACTTACCAACTTCGCTCCACTTTATTGATATGGCGTCTGAAAGCAATAACAGTCTGATTAGGGAATGCGTGTCATTTAATTTGACCTTTGGTTCTTGGTAATGTACATTCTCTTAAATCCTCCTCTGTGCCGATCTCTTAGAAGATAGCACATAATGTGATATTGTGGTGTTTTTGGCCTGCAAATAAAAAGGATATCTTTTAGATGAATAAACTCTAATATTGAAATGGGCCGTAATATAATATGATGTCAAAATATTCCTTGATGCACAAAGAACATGAAAAAAAACTGCTGATCTCCTTAGATTTTCACACACACCATTCTCTCAAACTGAGACAGAGTGAGAGCCAGTTCTATAGGTGCCTTTTTGTTAAGAGAGGTCAGACTGGTTCAAGCTCCTAGTAAGGATAAAATAACTCATATAATCACTTCTCAGAATGTACAAAACATCTAACCTTGTGATGAATTGTCTACACCAGCAATAGACCACATCAGGTTCCTCTCCTGCAAAAACTGAAGCTATCGTGAGCACAGATTTTCCCATGCTGGCCAGTTTTGGTATACTTTTTTCCATGCTTCAGCTGTGGGGTGGTGATATCTCAAGTGGTTAAGGCTCTGACTTAATGACAGGAAGGTTGGGGTTCAGCACCCCAGCACCACCAAGCTGCCATTGTTCTAAAAAATATATATTCCAAAAAATACCCCTCGGCCATCAAGATCTTTGTTTGTAGCGACCAATTAGAATGAGATCACAGCATGCAGACAGTGTGTCTATGATTTTCACATCCATTTTTAATTTAAGATGCAGTATATTGCAATGAGTGGGTGAAAGAAAGAAGGATTATGGACTGGATTATGTCAGAAATGTGTCTGCACCACAGTGACCTTGTTTTCTATGTAAAAGCTTAGAAAAAGGGAAAAAGTGTTTCTGTTTTCCAATGTCTGAATTTTATGGGCTTGTTTCAAGTCTGGTTTGTGAGTGTAGGTGGTTGGAAATGTTTGCTAAAACCTGGCAACCCTGTGTAATGATATTAGCTGTTATATGTTTGCATCGCTGGTGACAGGAAACACCCCTGCTGTATGAAACACAGCAAAATCTCTCAAAACAAACTACTAGACTGTATAACTGTAATTAATTGTTTAGTTGTCTACTTTCAACCTTTTACGTGCTTAGTCTTAATATACACTAAATAGTAGCATATACTGTAGCAGTTATAGGCAATTGATAGCTTCTGTAACTTTATTTTATTTGAGGCCATGTCAGTATGTTGTCCTGCCCCATTAAATCTATGGAATACTAAAATGGCTGCTGCTGTGGTGTTTTGTGAATGCTGTGCCTGACCTTGCCAGTGTTTTAGTGCACACACTGAAAGCTGGTCCTAAATAACCAGGAGCGGTTTACAAATTGGACACTGATTGATGGTGTAATCAGTTCATCAGTAGTCAGGTATTGATCCTGTGACCAACAAATGATTGTCGATAGCTGCCTCTGAGCTGTCTTCTGCAAGCAGTGCCGGTCATCAGTCAGGGTACAAGCTGACCACAGCCTACAAGAAATGAATTTTCATCCAGTTTAAACAGTAAGTTTCAAAATAGCTGGATTAAAAAAATAGCACAGGCAACAAAACATTAACCAGAATAATCTACATATTAAGTTTAATATAGTCATATATGAAGCTGGACAAATCCTACTGATAAATATTGCATCGCGTTCTTACACCTACACACTGAGATAGAGCTTTGACACTGCAGCTAAAGCCTCGGTGTAAAGTAACCTTTTATATAGCTTCCAAAGCAATGACAGTCTATCAATTTTCTGTTTTATTTTTGACTATGCATTTGATTCTGCTACCACGTTTCTGTGGGCCTTCAAATCTGCTCACGATTTAGATCTCTCTGTTTTTACACTTTTGGACTTGCTATGCTTTTTTTATTTTTATTTTTTTATCATCAAACATTTTTAGCCATTCATTATACAGGATAATAGAAATAAACCTCCGGTGTCACTTTCAGTATCCACCTCGGAGGACATCCCAACTCTGCTACACTTTGCGGCACTGTACGGGCTGAAAGATCTAGCCAGTGTTCTTTTACAGTGCCCTGGAGCTCAAGAAGCCATGAGAAGCACCAACAGTTCAGGACACACACCTCTGATGCTAGCACATGCCAACGGACACTCGCAACTCCAAGTCCTTCTGCAGGAATCACTGGTGAGTTCTTCTGCTAGACACTTTAACTGTAGGAAATGTCATTTAAAGTATTTACAGATTTTTTTTTTTTTTTCAAGAAATATATCTCTGATTGCTATAGACACAAGACAGACAAACAGACAGACAGTTACAGTGGACTGATATGACACAAACACACCTCTTGCCTGGATGGATACTAAAATATGCCAATGTATATTTGTGCTTCCTTAAATAATGTTGTTATTACTAATAATAATAATACTAATAATAAACATATGATATTTCTAGTTGCACCTGCTACAGCCACAACTTGGATAGCAGAAGAAGGATTTTTGTCTGACACATCCAGTTTCTCTAGAAACATTGTGTACTTTTATTAATTTTTGGCACACATGGTCTTTTCATTTCAATTTTTTTTTAGTTCCTGAAGGTCTGCCTTCTTTAAAAAGAAATAATACTTTTCCAAATTCAGGGAACTATTGATCATAGATCATGACAATATCTACCTCATAATGTCAGATTTACTTCAGTTTTGGACATATTCCAGAATGATCAGAAACGTACAAGAATAGAAATCAAACAAAAAACAATGTACTGTATATTGCACCTCTTTCTCGAATCTGCATTTGTATCAGTTTAGAATATATTATATGTTCGTTGTGCAATGAATTCATTCCACCCTCAGTGTATGCATACAGAATGTATAGAGACTAAATGACAGGAACGAGAACAAGACTGTGGCAAATAAACCCTGCAGATCTTACTCTCCAGGGGTTTATAGCTCCCTGCTTAAAGGCAACCTTACTAACTTTCAAGCTATTATTTATGGACTTCCTCCCACATCTTTCAGGCCCCTCAGTGGTTGTAAATACCCAGCTCAGGTGGATTGGGGTCAGCTAGCAACCACAGTCAAGTCACTGATTTGTTTCAGCGTATCTGCTGCCAAAAGGATGTTAATGTGGCAAGAGAAGGTGTCTATATTTTTTCAAATGTTTCCCTTGGGAATGAGGTGAAGAAAGGAATTGTGTTAGATTTATGTCTTTGAATGCTGCTGTGTCTAGGGTTGGTCTTGTGATATACTTGAAGATCAACATGCCAGTAAACGTAGCCTTATATCCTGGAATATTGGACTCTGAGGAGAACATTTGGTTCTTTAAGAAACCCTGTTCACAGTAATGAATTAAAGCCAAGGCTAGGCCAATGCAACAATGACGAAACATCACAAATAATATTTATAATCCTTTCGCCCTGTTTCGGCCCAAATGAACTATTTTAATTGTTTAACAAATGTAAGCCAATATCAAAAGACAATCTCACAGATTAAAAAAAAAAAGTTATTTATTCACAGTGGTGCATTATAGTGAAGTGTTTGGAGAATGTTAATTGCAACATTATGCTATCATTTATAGTTTTGAATGGATGGAAGACTTTTTGCGCTAAGATCTCCAATAGCACCCACATGAAAGCTCAGTACTATGCATTTATTCACTAATGGTAAGCAGTTAAAATGTATCAATCAACATATCAATGAATGCGTTAACCAGAATCTGAGGAACCAAGTGATCTGCTGCTTTTTATAATAGGCTTCTTACAAACAGCACAGTACAAACCTGTCTGAAGCTAATAAGCCACCTTGATGTGATGATTATATAAGTGCATGGGTATTATTGTAGGTGAATGCTAAATAAATGAATGAAAAATGAATTAATAGTCTTATATGAGATTATGAGAAGAGCTAAGGAATTATTGAGAGATTGAATGCATACATACAGCATCATGTGTGTGTGTGTAATTTTAGATTTAACATTAAACCTTACAAAACACACGACAATCCTTAAACTATCACAAACTGTAATATTACATTAACGTTACATTATGGAATTACAAATGTAAAAATGTAATCCTAAAATTCGGAGATACTTTAATTGTTCTCAGCAGTTTCTTGCAGCATTGTGGTATTGACTGATTTTCAACCAATTTCTCCTCATTCGTATTGATGAGTACGTTGGATGATTTCTGTTTTTAGGCAATGAACAGCTGTTTTGAGTTGATAGTAATTCAATAACATTGGAGCATAGGGAAAAGCTATATTGATTATTAGAGTAACATTATTAGAGGCAGTACATTAAGATCCAGTATCCAATCAGATATACAGAATTGATATTGATACTACTCTAACATATTACTGCTCTGAAGCTTTTTGTTTGTTTGTTTTCCCATGGAAATCCTTTTGAGGAATATTATCTGTAGGAAAACACTTAGCTTCACCTCAGATTTGACCCTAGAGTGATATCAATATCTGTCAGACATCAGTGTGCTGTGAAGTGTGAGAGTGCTGTCTCTGCTACTCAATCTACAACAAGGCAACTTGTTTCAGATGTACTGACTCGGGCTTAATTACAAGACATTGCTGGTGAGGACTAATTGCATTTGATTTCTCAAGTGGTTTGACTTGCAACCTCCACCATTAGCTCTTTTTTTTTTGCTGAACATTGTTTAAAATGCACAAGCCTCTATCTATCTATCTGTCTGTCCGTCCGTCCGTCCGTCCGTCCGTCCGTCCGTCCGTCCGTCCGTCCGTCCGTCCGTCCGTCCGTCCATCTATCTATCTATCTATCTATCTATCTATCTATCTATCTATCTATCTATCTATAATGTTTCTAGTAGGCAGAAATACTTTATTCTTAAAGCCCTGACTTAAAGACCTGACTGTCTAATTTCATGATTCATTAACCATTAACCACCACTGTGGAGTGTGACAAGACAAAGAAATTCAGTGTGGACCATTGACATCACAAAAAAGATGTAAAAATACAATTTTTGGCCTCTGATAAAATAGTTAAATCTATTTGAAGGATATGAGAATGCAAAAAAAGGCAATTAGGAATGACTCTAGAGCTGGCTTTCCTTAATAACAACTATAACAAAATCCTCATAAATTGTGCTTTATCCTAGTGGACTTTTCCATATAAACTAGTGCTCTGAGAAAAATTGTAAAAAAAGATCACATTATGTTAACATATAAATCAGACTCAAATGACATAACCCTACCTTCCTTTACACAATATGTGATTTATGACCTTAAAGCCACCATGTCTACAGAACTGGTCTCCTACAGGTGCACTTTATCACCATCACTAACAAGCTCTCAGTCCATCCAGACAATTCCCAACCACAAGGGAATGAAAATGAGAGGACTTAACCTAATCCCCTCTCTGTGCTGCTTATTATGTGATGGCTGTAATCATGTCTGTAAAATTAGATTAAAATTGACTAATAGACTTCACCTAGCTCTGCACTACATCTCATAAACATAAGCGAAAATATAATATAATGAAGGAATCTCCTTATTGGATCGGTTGGGGGTGAAAAAAGATGGATATCCTCTGGAGCGTAATCAAGGAAGAGCAATATGTGACCTAGATTTAATGTATTAAAACGTGTAAAAGGGTTAATCAGAAGTGATCAATGAAGATGTCAGCCTGTGTTAAAGCTTATACACATCATGACTTTCCTGAGCATATCAAATATTTGGTGCCATATATTATTTACAACAATTATGTGCTCAAAAGCAATCTATATTTAATAGAAGGATCAATATGTTTTAATCATGTAAATGTACACCAACTTTTTCCAAATGTATATGAGCAGATCCCAGTGGCTTCCACAGGAGGAAATGTAAAAGCTCTGGCCACCAGTGTTGCAGCCAGGAATTTATTTTGAGGGGATGAATCATTGAAACCTAAACCTTATAACCAGAAAATAAAGATTTTATAATTTTTTAAATAAATAAATAAATAAATAAACAGCTACTATTAACATCATGATACCATGGTATTAGAATACGGTTTATGACCTAAAAGCAGCAATTAGCATCTCTCATACTGTACATTCAAACTGTAAACGGTATCTGAGGACTATTTTGCTATTTTAGTAATCAGTATTTATTATTAATACTAATAATTATATAAACATCCATTGCGTGTTCACTCAGCTGATGGGTAATGCATGCTGTTGTACAAGTAGTTTTAAAATTACTCTTGTAACCGTATGTTCTGATCAGCTAATCAGTGTGTCTGTGTGGGCAGTAGTGAATTAGGGAAACTTGCATTTTAGCTGCTATGTAGCTAAAAGTATGAGGACACTTGACCATGACAGGCATATGTGCATTACCACCCCCTCAACCTCCCCCATTCTCTTGTTTTGCTGCTCTTCTGGGAGAGGTTTTTACTAGATTTTGGAGTGTGACTGTGGGGATTTGTGATCATTCAGCCATAAGAGCATTCTGAGGTCTGAGGTGTAGTCAGTGTTCAAGTTCATACAAAATGTGTTCAGTGGCGTTGAGGTCAGGATACTTGAATTCTTCCGCTTATTTTGTGCACATGTGCATTGTCATGCTAGAATACATATCATAATCAGAACCAGCATTATTGCCAAATACTACGAGAATTTTATGCAAGAAATACAGTATGTCCTGTATAATAGTGCAGTATAATATTGTCTAAAAGGTAAACCAGAGCAAACATTGAATTACAAATTCTACATTCAGTGCACATGGAAACATTAACTGAACACTTACCGTATGTTTGGGTCTCTTAGTTCCAGTGAAGTACTGAAAATTAGTCCCTTAATTATCATTCTAACCAAGCAGAAATCACATCTGAATATACTGAAAGCCAAGATCATCTAATTAAGAAAAAGCAAGAATAGAGGTGCTTTAAGAAAAAGCAATAACAAATGTGTTTCTTCTTGGTTAATCCTGTTTCTTGCTATAGCAGCGGCACAAACTAGAGCACTTAAATACAGAGGACTCATTATGCTTTCTTGACATACTATGAATAGCATTATGTTTCAGTCCTCGATCAAAACAAATATATATTATGTATATAATTATCATCAAACCACCTGCAATTAAACCTGAAATCCTCCACTCCAGCTAAACCTTGGTCTGCCCCTGGCCTTTACCCGTCTAATTAGCTGGATATGCTTCACAAACAACAATGTAAAAGCTTATGAAATGCTCCTGCTTTAGTTGTGTGTCATTAATTTGCTACATTATCATCTCCTGACCTCCTACTTTCCTTACTAGCTTTCTTTGTTGGCATTATGTCACAGTGTCTAGTTATGTCCAGTTTTGGGCAACATAGTGTTCTGTTGT
The DNA here is from genome assembly GCF_030014155.1 of Tachysurus vachellii. Classification (NCBI taxonomy): domain Eukaryota; kingdom Metazoa; phylum Chordata; class Actinopteri; order Siluriformes; family Bagridae; genus Tachysurus; species Tachysurus vachellii. The sequence goes on along the minus strand of NC_083466.1, from coordinate 11,983,893 downwards.
AATTAGGTTCATTGGAGTTGTTCAGTTAATTGGCAGAGACACATAACAGCACTTATCTTTTTTCCTGCAACTTGTACATTGAACCCACACCATGTCAGTGCTACATTTTACAAAAGAGAAATTAGACTGTTTAAATGATTCACTTACACTTATAGTGTATGTTTACATGAGGTTCATCTCTCAGTGGGTTTTAATTGTGAAACCTGAGCTCATGAGATTTCCACATAAATGAGGGAGATGATGATGGATTTTTACTAGGATGTTTAAGAACGAACAGATGAATGCAAACCCCGTCTTGATCCTTTACATCATTTCTTGCGACTTTTCTCATATCTGGTTGGTTTATTAACTGGATTACAAAGGAAAAAAGAAAGCCTCTAATTATTCTCGTTCTTCATTTACACATCACACCACTGTTGCTTGACTTATTTCCAGTTGCAAGGTTTATATTAATACTCTCTTTCGAATATGTTATCGTTTCTATAACAACATTCACAGAGGCTTGTATGCTAATCATCAATACGGTAAAGTTTCTCTGAGGGAACTAACTTGTTCCATGGATGCTCTCCAACACAACTATGAACTGATTAAACTGGTTTTGAAAGAAATAAATACTTAAAAAAATAACTGTTATATAAAAACCTAAGAAAAAATAGTGTGAATGCTGTATTTGGAAAATTAACTCAGTTTTGCATCATACCACTTATGCCAGTGAGGATTAATTCCTTACATATTATATGTACTAAGGGCCATAACAGAAGTACTGTACAACTTTTGTTTTTGTCAACAATTCATATCCCAACTGCAATTGGTCATTGCTCCAGTTATCATATCTCCTGCTCGCAACTGTGTGTTAGTCAAAACGTCTGATCAGTAAATCATTCAAGTTAAAAATCCTCTGTATATTGCCATGTCAGTGTGATACAGTACAGTGCCCTTGAGCTCTGTTGTTATGCCCTTGTGCAACACACTTTATCCTACATTGCACCAGGGGCACAACCTCCTTCAGCCCTTTCTCTACCTACTGGAGCATCTAAATGTGACTGTGTTGCCTGGACAAAAAACTTTCCCCAGTCAATCACACAAATAATATAAGGGCCATTCTCAAGAGTTTACTTGTGCTGAAATAAACACTGTTCTTTATTCTCGTGATAACATATTACGCAAATCATGACATCCACTTAAAAGGTCAGCATGGCTTAATGGTGTAATTCTATTGTGAGCAGGTTACATTTGGTCTCAGCTCTTATTTCAGCTTACACACAAACATGTCAGCTCTCTTCCTTTGAAGATGACATTTCAAATGACAAAATGCATGTAACTGTTAAAACAATTAAAGTGCTTTGTTGTGGAACAGTTTGTTATTTTTATTTTTAAGTACAGGTTTGGGATACTGACTTGCTTTGTAGGCTGGCTGATCATTCGATTTGTTAGATCATGTTGTGAATGGCAGAGCACAAGTGGCAGCACTGGCGGATGCATGGTGTGATCAATCACTGGGTTTATAAATAGATTAACTCAGGCAATGGGAGTTACTTTACCCAGCCAAATTGCAATCCACAGGCACCCTCGTGCCAGTGGAAGAGCTCTAAACAGCTCCTTGGCAATAGCAGCTTGGAGTCTGATGAAACTAGGTGCAACCGTAATCAAGCATGGTAGCCATTCTGCACCTCTGACAGCATGCAGCCCTTCAAGTCGTCACTTATCTGAAACTGACCTGCATTAAATTTGGTCATTGGAAACCATTCAACATCCTGTTTATCCAGTTTAAGAGTCATGAAGGTGCACGCTTTACGTATTGATGATGATGACCTTTCTTTAGTACATGGCACTTTATCTCTCTTCCGAGATATTATTACTCTTTGCATTTAATCTGCATTTATGTCAATCAGCTGTTCATGTTTCATACCTTCATCCGAAGCCCAAAACAAATAAGATGTAAAGTTGGTGGTAAAGCCTTCCAGGTCTTAACTTTGAGAGCCTGTTTCTCCTCTTTAAATCATTTTGATCCTCATCACTCTCCTGGCCGACAGAAGTCTGTAACCACAGCAACGTTGACTCACAATGTGCAGTACAAAGCCTGAATTCTGGAGGAGAGCAGATTAAGTGTTTTGCCCAGAGATCATTTTCTTCTTTTTTTCCAATGCAGTTTCCCTCCTGGGTGGCTACTAAATTCACTTGTTATTTATTCCCTGGTGAAAATTTCAGTGCTTTTCCCCCTCTCTATTGTGCTGAAATTCTGAAATTACATGTTCTAGATCACTGAATAGGTCAAACAACATGAATAAATACTAAGGTCATTTTCACACTTAAGGTGTTTTTTTCTCTAGATCCAGAGCATTTTGTCCAGAGGTCTACTTTTGTAGAGACTGACAGCTGTTTTTGAGAGTTGTTATGGCCAGCAGAGGAAATGGACTGGATATATGAATCAGGACTTAAGAAGCAGAAGCAGAGCAGAAATAGATTACTTATATGGTGTGAGTGCTTGCTCTGAGAGACCATCATGAAAAATGCACATCTTAAGTCAGCCTACACGGCTAAATGTCTTCTTATAATGAAAGCTCATTTGCAGCATGATGACGTCTTCTATCTAGAAGTACTGTTCTTTACTTGAATGCGTCTAACAAAGGAAACCTATAAGCCAGTGAAACCTGGTTTAGTAAATAAACTTAGTGCCTTCCAGAGACAATTAAGTGCAAGAGAAATATACATACTGTAAATCTGTTGATTGTTGAACAAAAATCATGTTCAATTTTCAAATGGACTTTCATTCCACATTTTAATTATTATGTAAGTCCGCAAACATGAATGCACATAAGTGATGCATGGAAAAAGTCCAAAATTAAGAAAGAAATCTTCCGTATAAAAGCACACCTGTAATTTGGAGGCCTGCCATTTACAACAAGCCCAGAATTTATCATGGGTGTGGGATAAACCGGCATCAGCATTTATCACAGATTTTTTCTCCAATGGACATCATATAGTCTAAGGAGGTAACAGGATTACAGTATAATATGACTGTATAATATAATATGAATATGACTTTCTGGGCTGATATGTAAGAAAATCACAGCTGACTCCTAACATAATGAGTTATGTGTTAACGGTGATAATCCTTACATTGTATCACCAGATTTATGTGTATTACTCTTGCATTTAAGTCTGATTTATGTGCTAATTATAGTTTTATTAAAACCTCTGGCAAATGGCACGACACCATAAGGACTAGCTAAATTAGCACAATTATATTATGTCATTTTGTGATTCTTCTGAAATTAAAGTGGGTATGATTTTGATGTTTGAAACTTTAACCAACACTTCAAAGCTTAAAAGATAATGAATCAATGACCATTAATAACTGAATAATGATACACACTGGCAAAAATAAACTATTTGAATAGAAAATTACATTACGCAATTTTAATAATTACACCTCAAGTTTCATGAATTCGGGGTGTTTGGCATCCGGTTGGCCCAGAAAGCATCATGTCCCATCAGGGTCACCATAATGGATCATCGCAACCCTCCCAATTTTTATCCAGGCTTGGGAGCAGCATTGAGAGTTAATCCCTCAGTTGCTGGGTTAGTTCCCTGCCAAGGAATCAATCCCAGGCCACAGCAATGACCACCAATGGTTAGCATATGCCTGTTAGAAGCTGCCATAAATAGTTTATGTAGATGTTATGTAGCCTAGTAAACAATTTACACAGATAATTTGCACATTTTTTACCAAATATATTTTGCACGCACTATTTTGTATTTGCATGCACTATAAAATTATATCAGGGTTAGTGTTAGAGTCAAGCTGTACCTGCTCCATTATCCAGTGATTATGAGATCAGGTTCTTGTCTGTGTGTGATGTTTTGCGTGTTCTTATCTAGTACGTATTCTCTGGTATCTTCCCACCTCCCGAAAACATGCCAATAAATACAGGTAAAGCAACGAATTAGTGTCCCATTCAGAGTGTACAGGATCTCTGGATCTGCTGTGGCCAGTAGATGACTGAATAAATGATTTCAAGCAATCAGCCCATAATCAATTACAGCATATCCTAATATGACACAATACACAGTGTTGTGCATAAATATTGACACCCCATTGAACTTTGACATAGTTAGTGTAGTTTAACTTGAATATTATGTAATATATCTATACAAAAGAGCCTGGAATAGTGTGGGAGGAAAAAAAAAATCAATATTGGTTTCTGCATAAGAAATATAAAAGTTGTGATTGCATAAGTATTCAGCCCTGTTCCTGTAAACCCACTAAATTAGCTCTGGTGCCATTAGAAATCACATATTTACTTGAATGGAGTCCACCTGTGTGCAATTATATCATCATGTGGTCTCAGAATAAACACATGTGTGAATACTTATACAAGGCACTGTGTATCAATAGAAGTGATGGACTGGATCCCTGAGAAAAGAACAAAATAAACTATTCAGTGATTGGACCGCTCTCACTGAGGAGAATAGAAGTAGGATATATGCAGCTTTCATTGGGCATGAGGTATTACCAGACAGTGTTGAGGAAAGTGATTATAAAGTTAGGTTCATAAATATTTTGTTATTGACTAAAGTAGCGTTATCTTTGATGTGTACCACAGAAAATAGGAGTTGAAATGAAATGAATGAAATGAAATAATGTAATGTATATGAGCTCAGAGTGCATTTCCAGCTTTAATTCATTGTGGTGTAGAAATTAACTGCACTATTTATATATTTATTGCCAGACCATTGCAACATGATCATTTTTAATACTTTTTTAATACTTGGTGGTAAATCCTGCCATATGACTGCCATCACTAGCTGCTGGATTTCTTTCCTGCTGATGATCTGTGTAGTCTTTTCCACAGTGTTTTTCAGCTCCTACTTTTTTTCTGAAAAAAGTGTTTTTACTTGGATTCAGTTGAGGTGATGAACTTGGTCAGAAAATTCCATACTTCTTTGACTTTAAAAGTCGCAGGATGCTTTCGATGGTCACTGTCCAGTTGCAGTGTGAATCTATAGAGATAATATATTCTAATATAACATTCTGCTGCTTTAGTCATCAGTCATACTCTCACTCTCATCACTCATTTTCTACCGCTTATCCGAACTACCTCGGGTCACGGGGAGCCTGTGAGGCGTCTCAGGCGTCATCGGTCATCAAGGCAGGATACACCCTGGACGGAGTGCCAACCCATCGCAGGGCACACACACACATCATCAGTCATAGTGATCAGTAAATACAAACTTATTGTATGCTGAGCAGCCAATCAATATGCGGTGGAAGGCTTTAGATATCGGGCAGATTATTCCATTTACCATTCTCTTGTCTTTCTGGTAGGAGTTGATCTTTGTCTTTGATCTGTCCATCTGATGTTTTTCAGTCACCCGTTTGTAGAAGTTTTTGGCAAAGCCTAAGCGGGTTTTCCTGTTTATACAGCTTACCAGTGATTTACATCTTTCATCATAAGACCTCTGTATTGACTTTGATCAAGATTACCCTTGATTGTCGACTATGACAGGCAAAGAATTTTTCTTTCAAACACCATTGTTTTTCTTCCATGGACTTGCAGGGCTTTTGGACTCACCAATGTGTTCTTTCTTTTTTAAGAATATACACCAAATAGTTTATTTTGCCACTACTAATATTTTTGTGTTCTTAAATTGGGTTTATTTGGATTTACCATGATGGCTTGCTTCAGTGCCAGTGAAAGCTCTTTGAACTGATTTTATTCAGGAACAGATTCTATTCTAAAGAAAAGAGAACGGTTTCTGACAAAATCATACACTAATGTTTGGTAAAACATGTATCTGCAATATCTCCATTTAAAAGTAATCTGGGCAGCATTGTTAAAATTGATTAGTTTCAACAGTGATGCTTTTTCATATGGATAGACCGGTTAAACAAACAACAACAACAACAACAACAACAACAACAACCATTTGTCATGCTCTTTCACAAAAGGGCTAGTACAAATGTCCACAGAGTAGGAATTCACCAACACAACCCTGGTGTGGCTCAGAGATTTGCTTGAAATTTGAATGCTACTGTCTGACACGTTGAAGTGGAACACTGAGCTCTTTCAGCTAGCGTATGGTATGCAAATGTAGCCGGAACTAACAGCTCATTCCGAGTAGAAGCTTCTTTGTGATATAAAGTACCATTGTTCCCAAGACTGTGTCATAAATCATGCACTCAATACATGAACTCTCAATGAACTGTCATAATGCATTTGTGAGCTGTATTGTCTTTTTCCATGCTAATAAATAGCAGTTCATATTAAACATCAAAATGCATTTGCTCAGTGGTGAACTTATCTATATACTGTGAAACACAGTGGCTGAGAAATGACATTTGTTCCACTTCATTTGATCCCTCATGATCTCCACACACTTGATAACTGGTTTCCAAAATATGTTATAGCCTATAGATGCTCAAGTGTCCTATTGATTTGTTATGGCAGAAAGACAACAGGCAATGTAAACACAAGAAGGACAAACAAATATTATTATATGACATGGTTCATTGAGTGTGTAGTGCTGCTTTTTTTTTTTTATTCTGATGTCAGAAATACTTGCTGTATGAGAAATATTCGCTCTCAAAATTTTACTATTTCGTTTAAGCACTTAATTAGCATTAGTTTGTATTTACTGGAAAATCACGGATATATAATAATATGTAATTGAACCCTGATTTAAACAAAAAATAAACAGCCAAAGAAACAAAATAAAGCAAGTGACATATCTACAGGTATATCAGATATTAATGCTGATATTTAACACACATACATACAATAGCTGCAAATATTTTTCAGAAGTAACTCTTAGGGATTTTCATATAATCAAATCATAAATAAATATAAACTATAAATAGAATTCATAATGGGTAAGGGATGAAAATGTGGTCATTGTGAAATGAATTGTCCCTAAATGTCCTCTTGTTCCTACCCAGTTCTTAAACATCTGTCATTCTGTTGATACATCATTGTTTTTTTTTTTTTCTATGGGAGAAAAATACTTCAATTATTCATTAGGGAGGCACTTGTGGAAAACCTGTTGTTCCACTCATGCCTGACATCAAAGTCGCCATCGTTCACATCTCTCTCGACTTGTGATGCGTAATTAGCTTGTCTTGTATATCTGTTAATCCTCGCTTTCTACTCTAATGAATATATTCATATCACAGAATGCTAATGTGCATTATCAATACTAAAGGGGAAGAGTGTGGGCTATTATTCAGAGTGAATGGAGGAGGTTGCTAAGGAACAGAGCGCAGAGAATGGGAGATGCAGGCTGAAACATGCGCCGTGCTAAAGTACGTACTTTCAATGGTCTCCACTCATCAATTCACCACACACTTTTTTTTTCTGTTTTCGAGACGAATGAATTCTCTCTAGCTGTGGTCACTGTGTGTATGAGTGGTATGAATAGTCTCATTGTTCATCTCTCACTGTGTTGAACAACCGACACATAATCTGCTTTGAGGCAAATTGAGTTGTCTGCTGTTTCCACAGTGACTGGGGCCTTGCTTTACACATTACTGGTGTGCTTCACGAATTGATTCAGCGAGGTTGGCAAAACTGACAGCACCTTGAGATACAGGGAAAAAAAGAGCCTTGCATAAAACTCACACTTCATGTTAAATATCTCTCCTTTATTCGCAGTATTCAGTATAAAAGCAGTTGTAAAGCTTGGCGGGTATAGAATCAAATCTTTGGCTCAGAATTATGCCTAAATTACAGGTTTGAACAGCTTGAATTACATGTTTAAATGGACTACGACTGCAAGCTGTGATTGATGAATTAGACACTTTCAGCTCTGTTCCAGAGCACATCGCTGGCAGACGTGGTTTTATCTTTCTTTAATAAAATGACCGCTTTCTCTCATTTCTTGCTTATTTTTTAAATCTTTATCAGATATCTTAAGCCAATGGATGTAAAAATGTCAGAAATGATAAAGTTGCAGTGTGCATTAATACATTTTTGCCACTGTAAAAAAAAACAAAAAAAACAAACATGTCGTTGCAGTTACAGTATAACAGTGAAACTGCTAGTTGTGGGATTGATTCCCACCTCCACGCTGTGTGTGCATGTTCATCCACTGCTTATGGTTTATTCTGGTTTCAACCCAAGCCCAAAGACGTGCACTGTATGCTGACTGAGTGGGTGTGTGAATGTACCATGAAGTGGGGTTTCCCCCTGCCTTGTGCCCCCTGCCTTGTGTCCCTTGATATACCCCCAGGTTCTTTGTGATCTTGTGTAGGATTAAGTGATATAAATAAATAAATGAATAGAAATACATCATCAACCCTCAAATTTGTACCAGAATTGTTATAAAGTCATTACAAATATTTCTGTGTTTCAGGGTTGATATTTAAGCTAACTGATTGTGTTTGTATAGGCAAAGAGCAGTGATGATGACACGAGTGTGTACGAGATGATGGGCAGTACTGGTAAGTCACGACACACTGAAATAACTGCTTACTCTAAACTTTTGTACAATAAAGTTCACTGTACTATAAAGCATGCAGAAATTATTACACCGTTTAATTCAACGTGTGCTGTTTCGACCCTGCAGTGAATCTGCGGGTTGCTGACAGCCGTGATCAGCCTCACACAGGGGGAGCCGGAGATGCTAAAGCGCAGGTGGAGAACGACGACGATGACAATCCTTATACGCTTGAAGTGAATGATGAAGAATATGACACTATCTTGAACTCCAGCTCCACAACGGTGATGACCAACCGCCCTCCTGCACCTGCTCCTCGACCTAAAGGTCTCCCGAGCAAGGAGGAGAACATGCCTTACATAGCTCAGGGTACGAATATCACAATAATCAATTAAACCTATAGTCTGCTGTGTTCTTATTTTGAAGGGATCTTTCATGCATCAGCTGACTGAAGGAGACTCATACTTCATCAAAAAAAAACAAACATACTAGGGTTCTTAGAGATATTATTGGCCATAAAAATCTGGCTACGTGGTGCTTGTACTTTTTTTTTTAAGGACAACCCACTCCTCGCTCAGTAAAGCAGGATCTGATGCTCTATTAGGCAGGCAAATCAGTAATGGTTATAAATACTTAATTTTTTTTTCTTTCTCGTCTGTGCTCCCATAAACCGACGACAAAGGAAAGCGTGGCGCAAATTTGCATCGTTCATCACAGGCAGCAAGTTCTTAAATGTTCAATTTCAGCTGCATTAATAATTCAACAAGTTGAAGGTGCCAACTGACTTGTATTGTTAGAGCTTAATAAATCATTTAGACTCTCCTGATCTGTAGCCTGTAAGCCAGAGAGAAAGAAACAGAGAGAGAGAGAGAGAGAGAGAGAGAAAGAGAGAGCCTTGTATTGCTTTATCATGAGAACAAGACCCTTGCTTGAACTGTGCAACAAAACTCTCCTCTGAATTGCTCAGGTGTAATGGAGAGGAATAAAACTTCACTATTTTACAGAGGCATTCTCACATAGGATGGTTTTCAATCTAAAGTACTGCTGTTAAGATAAAACACTGGGTAACAGGAAGTGAAAGTAATGAGTCATTTATTGTTTTTAACAGTTAATAGAACTGGAGAGTGGCTCGGTGTGTACAACAGTGTGTCAGTTATTCGGCTCGTGCAGTGAGATACGTTACACCGATATCAGATGCTGTTTTGAAGAAACAGATGGTAGCAAGCGTGTGTTTCTTGAGCTGTTTTGTGAAAACCTCATTTTTCATATATTAATACAGAAGGGAGAATGAAAACATGAGCAATGCCATGGCTGTTGTTCAACAAATCCTGCTCTCTCTCTCTCTCTCTCTCTCTCTCTCTCTCTCTCTTTCTCCCTCCATCACGCTCTCATGCTCATTTTTCCAGTTTCTCTATGAAACGTTTCTTTCCTTTCATCAGAGATGAAAAGATTATCATCTCTTTTTACCCCTTTTTATTGAGCCATCCAGAAATGAGCTGCGAGTTAGGCTCGGCTAGAACGATTGCTTTTCTATTGACACAGTTCAACCCCGCGTCATTGTGTTCACACGGAATGACGGAGGGAAATGAAACTATTCATTACACACGGATGATGGACGGAGACAATTTCAACTTGGGTGGATATTTCTGAAATCCATCTTTACCATCAGACAACTGTTTCTGGCTCCATCAGAAACAACATAACAGAAAGAGCTGTTTTGCAATTCAAATAATCAGACTGCTTTTTTATTTGTATTTATTTTAAGAAAAATGTAAGCTCATACAGCTGAGAGCACACAGAACTGCTGCTCCATTTGGCGAGCATTTCTGGACTAAAAGTCTTGGAGGGTGTTACTGCTACTGTTTTATGGTCAGATTTCTCCTGCATATGCTCTGTATTAGGTTTTAGTCCAGTGTGATGCTGAGCTCAGAACAGCATTATTGTGAGGGTAAATGATATAAGGCAATGAGTAAAACAAAATGTGTGTGTGTGTGTGTGTGTGTGTGTGTGTGTGTGTGTGTGTGTGTGTGTGTGTGTGTGTGTGTGTGTGTGGCAGCTTCTCCACTAGGTCCAATACGTATGTGTTATGATGAATTACTCTTCATCAGACAATGTAAAGCATTGTACTTGCATTAATTTAGTGCACAAGTTGATCCCAGGAGAACAGCTTTTATCCTGTTTAATAAGACCTTGTTGTGCTGATCAGCAAATCTTCCTCAGGCTTTAAGGACGGTGCCAATATGACCAGAGTGTTATTAGCACAGCAGGACTTCGGTAAGAGAATAGACCAGTTGCTGAATATAAAAACACACCAACTCGTGTTCACTCCCAAAGACACAGAGAGAAAGAAGGAGAGTGAAGCTACTACTTCATGCATCTGCAACCAATCAGAACAGCTCAAAGGGGCCAAGTAGAGCCGACATCATGCATTACACGTTTTCCACCTCTCCCATCCCACAACATGAAATGGGGAGGTTTAGAGTATGGGGGATATTGTAGGGGGAAAAAATAAAAGAAAGACTTTTCCATCCACTTCAACATTACGATCTCTCTCGCCCACACGCTGTTCGGATTTCTAGACCCATTCAGTGTTTATAGAATTGAACAGGGAGGAACCAGATCTCCTCTGAACCACTCGAGTTTCAATTCCTGCTATTGTTAAAGCTATATAGCTGCTGCATTACTTTCTCTGACAAAAGGGTACTAAAGTTTTCCTTCCTCGCTACTGGCAAAGCACCCAGGAGGGCACATCTTTAGTGTGTAAAGGAACCACACTACTTCTCTACTTTTATCATAGACCTTTAAAATATTACTTGAAATGTGAAAATAAGGTAAAAGAGCTCCATTCAGAATACAAGATCATTTTACAATTCAAATTTTATTTGTCACATACAATACATGCAACCCTACACAGTATGACAATACGAATAAAAAGAATTATAGAATAGGATATTATAGAATAAGAATATACCAATAAATAAAAAATACACTAAGAGTAGAATTTCGAAACAAATGTATACTACGAGTAAAATTAACTATACAGATGCTAAAGGGAAGGACATCGATGTAAAATGATAAAACTGTATATACTGTATGAATGTGGATGAATGGTAGAACAGTATGACTATTGACTAAAGCTACAAAAGCCAGATCATGTCAGGACAAAGAAAAATACAGTGTAGTATTTACACTGTACAGGTAATCTGGTCCTGTCTGCAGTTCTGCAGGACGTATTAATAAATCGTTACTGTATCCTCACACTGTGCCTTCAACTCACAAAATGGTAGAAGAGAATTCACCACAGGATACCGTGTGGCATTGAGATAACCGAGCGCACCATCATCCTTTCATTTAAAGCCTTTACAAACAATCAATAGTATCACCAAGTGTATCTTTCACTTTAATTCAATTTTCCTTCTTTCATTGATCTCATCAAGTCTCATCTGTTTTTATCTGCTGTTTCAGCAAGAGGCTCCTTCCAGTCTACTTAGGTTATGATGATACTAATCCCAATCAGAGTGTGTTATTTTTGTTATCCTAATTATGCCTAGTAATAAGTCAGTTTCATTTCTCTTGTGCAAACAGCATCTTTTTTGTTATGTGATGCCACCTAGTGGATCAGTAGCATTCTTACTGTTGAACACAGTCTCACACTGACAAAACTAGGCTGGTGACTATTGCTTCTTGTCTTTGATTTCATTTCAGTGTTCCAGAAGAAAATCCCCCAGGGAGACTCTGAAACTCTCTACTCTTTTTCTGCTAAGCAAAGTAAAATACAAATACATTACACAAAGCTGTCATGTGTGCTTGCATCAAAAGCCCTTATATACTTTAAATACTGAAAAACCTCACATCTAACCATTACAATTTTTACACAAAGCATCCTCTCACTTTTTCTTTTTGGTCATACAATTTGAGTATAATTGTAGTGTGATTTTTTCATGTATATTTGCATGTCACAGCGTAACTGCTTTCTCTTTAACTCTGTTGTGTAATGGTAACTGTTGGGTGCAGCCAGAGGTCAAGACTCATGCACATATGACACCTTTATGCCGGGTCCAGCGCCAGGACTGGATGAGCTCATTAAACTGCAGGAGCAGGTGAAGAAAGGATCACTCAGCGTGGACGAGGCCCTGGAGAGATTCAGTGACTGGCAGAGGGTTCAGAAAGGATTAGATGGCATCCAACAGGTGACTAGCCATATTATATACTTAGTTAGATAGATAGATAGATAGATAGATAGATAGATAGATAGATAGATAGATAGATAGATAGATAGATAGATAGATAGATAGATAGATAGATTTTAATAATCACGTTTAAAAAATGTAGTAAGTTGGTGAAAATAGAAATGTGACAATGAAATAATCAGTGCAACTAATATAAGAATTATGACTGACTTATTATCATAAATTATTAATGCATTGTATCATAAACTAAAAAAGATGGACTATAAGATGCTTGTTGTAAATGTATACAGTGATCTGGGAAAATGTTAAAGTTGAAATTAAGTTCTACGAAGCATGTTTCAGTTCAGAAACAACCTGAGCTATCCAGGCATCCATAAGTGAGCCACTTATCCTACAAAAGGTTGAGGGGAACCTGGAGTCCTAGGAGATTTGGGGTACAAGGCAGGGGGTGGGATGCCAATCCATAGCATACTCACATATCGCAGATTAAAGATTTAAAGATGGCAATCAGCCTATAATATATGTCTTTTGACTAGCGGAGGAAACCAGAGTACTTGGAGGAATTTTCTGAAGCATAGGAAGAACATGTAAACTATGAAGGTGGCAATCAAACCAAACCCTGGCTGTGTGAGGCAAACATGCTAACATCTAAACCACTGTGCCTTACAGTTTTCTTCATAAATATTATTTTAGCATGTTTTTCCAGGCCGCCAACTTTAAAGCATAAGCAATAATAGTTAATAAATGGTGTCAGGTGTATAATATGGACAATGAAATTGACACTTTACTGACGGCCAAATATGGGCCCAAAAGCAGTGGGTGACTTATTGATTGTCTACTTAGTAAAATTTCTCCATTTAAGCTCCATTTAACTATCAACAGTAAAATCCCTCTGACCTTTCAGTGTTTATAATGAAGTATATTTTCTGTACTGCATTATTGTACATTCTTCTTTTCTAATCACTGGGCTTTACCAGACCAGACTGATATCAGTATCACTTATATTATTGTCAGCAGATAATATCCAGATGGGATGCTTCCAGTAGGGACCTTGAGTGTCTGCAGACATAAAATAAACAGAAAGTGAGAACAGATCAACATTACAGTCACCAGAATTCATAGTGCAGTGCAGGACCAGTAAAACATACCCCTAGTGCTATGGCCATATTAGGAGACCATACAATATACAACATAAACATTCCACATTTCAGCAGTAAATCAAGCAACTAGGGAAGGTTTGCAAAGAAGGCAAAATGAACACACTTCACATGCTGAACCAGTGCCATAGCATAGTACTTGACTGTAATATGTTAAGCAAAGAGACTCATCCATTTCTTTTATTTTTCCTGCCACTCTGTTCATTATGTACTATTCACTTCTTCTGCAGCCAACAGCCAACATGTCCGTTCTTTGAAACATTCTTTGTTTTTTTTGGTTCAGACTTCAACACAGTTCGCATTATTCTTTCTCACATGTAGCTTGTGATTTATTCATCACTAAATGAATTTGAAATTTCCCATTGATCTGATCCCATAAGCAAAGGTCTGAACACAAGCCATCTCTTGAACAGTTTGCCAGAGACAAGAGATTTTGTTAGTACAGAGTATAGAGACTGTAGGCAGCTACATGAGCAAAAACGGAATGAATCAATTTATCAAATAAATCCTAATGCCCAGCACTACATTCAGTATCACTGTACACTGTTTTTGTAACTGCACAAACCACAAGCATCTATCATAAAATGCTGTAATCTGTAATCACATTGCAGTTCTGCTCCACCCTGAACATTCCGTTACAACCAATTCTAATCGCATATAACTGTACATTCATTTCTTACCCTAGTTTACATCTGTTTATGTATATTATCTGTACATATACTGTATATTTCTTGGTTACTCTTGTACATTCAATGGACATAATGCACACATTTGCACAATATATGTAATATCATTTTTTAGACATATTGGACAAAGTGGCACATAATCCTATTTTGCAAATGCTATACTTATGCACATAAAACCTGCCATAAATGTATTTATTGTTGTACATATACTGACATACTTACCTGCACTTGTTCCTTTGCACATTTTTTATTTCTACTATGTGCACTTCTGGCATTTGCTAAACGGCATTTTGTTGAGATGTAACTGTAATATTCAATGATAATAAAGTTCTATCTATCTATCTATCTATCTATCTATCTATCTATCTATCTATCTATCTATCTATCTATCTGTCTGTCTGTCTGTCTGTCTGTCTGTCTGTCTGTCTGTCTATCTATCTATCTATCTATCTATCTATCTATCTACATATCTATCTATCTGCTGTGCTCTAACTGATAAGCTCTATATAAATTCCTTTGTGTTGTAGGAAAAACTACGGCAGTTGCGTGCAAGCATCATGAATAACAGAGAGGATGATGACAGTGTCTACGGTCAGTACGTAGAATTAAAAAAAATACTCCTGGGTTTTAACCCTCATGTACTTCACTGTACTTGTAGCGTAGATGATACACTTGAACAGTAATTGTAACAGATACTGAAAGCTTACTTGTTAAGGGCAGTTGATAGGACAATATCTTTTTATTCAGTCTTATTTGAAGGTCTAGTAGTAAAACCCTTGTCATTAGAGTGTAACTGCTGCAGTTATAAATTTATGACCTTATTCATACAGTAAGTCATTCTTGTGTAAACGTTTTATGTTGCTTCTTCAGTACAAGGAAACATGTTTAAATTCTTTTCTGAGGTAATAGTAATGCTGGAATATTCCTAAACATGTGGTTAGAAAGCACCTGAAGTATTCAGGTTATATAGCATTATTACGCTAGATACACATTTCCTTAAGGTTTTATTTTAACACCTTAACAGAAGGGGTTCTGAGTGATAATGTCTGAATAAAAAGGCATCAAAAGACTACTGTTGCTTGAGTTCATTTAATAATGAAGAGTGGACTGACCATGAACAGTCATGATGTAGGCAAGTTAACTAGTTTCTTCTTTATCCAACAGATAAAATCAACATCGTTCATCACACGCCAGGTAAGTGCTTCACTACTGCTTTACAACATCCGAGAGCTGAGAACATTTTCTTAGGAGATTATGGTTATTATTTTATCTCTTGATAACAAGCCTCCTTCATAAGGTATCTGTCTCTCGCAGGAGCGCTTAACAAGCACAAGATCACACACACAAGGCCACAATCTTTATGTAGTGTGAGGAGGTTGAGTAGAAGAAAGTAGTTCACACAATTTCAAGCACAATCTTTGAGGTGCCATTTGTCAGTGCATGTCAATGTACTGTAATCTTCTTTTTTAATAGCTGTGTGGTTTTAGGAGCATAAATTTTAATGAGTGGTACAACAACAGTTTATCAGCAACGAGTACACAAGTGTGTAGGTTTTGTGGATCGGTTACTGTCAGACTAATATATATACCTGTATTTTCACTCTGGTCAGCTGCAACTACAAAAGAACGCCGAAGAGGAAGTCAGCAATCAGAGAGGGATTTCTACAGCAAACCAGTCAAAGGACAGAATGTGAGTTTTGGGATGAAACGGTTTCATCTACCTTTCATTAATCACCACGCAGATGTAACTTGGCTATCGTCCATATTGTAATTGTTGTGCACAATGCTCTCCTGATTAATATGTCCAAGAATCAAAATAACTCATGTCCATGTTTTTTTTCTTAGTCAAATTTCTTTCGGAAAGCAGACAAGAGATAAAAAGTAAGTATGAACACTTTACTTTGCAAAGCTGTGTTTAGAAGATTTTTTTTAATAAAGAAGAAAAAGAAAGTAAATAATTAGAAAAATAAAACAAAGAATCTTCTAAATGATACCTTTCCATATTGCTGTACAAATATTTACATTTAATCTGCATCTTATAATCCTGATATTAATATCCTAATAATACTATTATAATTATTATTGGCACCATAATTATCATAAAGTATAAATACAGAGTAAATCTTTAAAGGTGCAACTTGCATTCTAAAGGGACAAATAGTGTACAACTGAAAGTACCACCCCAGAGACAAGGATCCTTTCCCGTCTTCTTACACTCAGAGGAAAAAACAAGATAGATGATATACATACATAACTTTAGTGGATTAAGATGTACATTGTTTATACATTTTGTTTCAGATATATGAAGACAGTTTCAGGCTGTTCAACAGGAGGCACACCGGCAGCATCCAATGTGGAACTGTGACATTATCTGAAAGGAATCAGGAGAAAAAAAAAAAAAAAAAAAAAAAAAAAATATATATATATATATATATATATATATATATATATATATATACCACACACACACTATTTTCTATAAATGTTCTCTTTTCATCTACTATTTTACTATTTAAAGATAAACATTATGTAACAACATGAACAATCCAACAAATTTGAAATAAAAGTTATTATTATTATTATTATTATTATTATTATTATTATTATTATTTTATAACCACACCTTATCAAATACACCTCCAAGTTCCTTCCTATATAAAGTCTACACAAGGGGGTGCTATCTCACCAGACATGCTGATCACACAAAAAAAAGGCCTGTCGTTATTAATTCACATCCTTTGATAGACAAACAAGGTTCTTGCATGTCCCTTTCCCACCAGCAGACTCCTCAAGTGCCCTACGGATCACTAACTGCATGAGAGGACACAAGCAAACGTCTCAGAAAGAAAAACATACGATGGCGCACAAGTGAGGTCTTGCCTGTTATGGTGGTGTCAAGGGATTTGGGAGAGCTAAAGTGGCTCTGCGATGCACGGTATGCTGCTAACTTGCTCTGCCTGCCAAACACAAGCAGCTGGACACGTTTGCATGATCAGTCATGCTCTTTGTGAATAATATGTATTAAAGCCCCCACACTCGTGCCGTGTTTGGAAGCAGCAGTTTTGCCTTTGGAGATGATCCGGCTCCAGCAGCCCCAGTGGCATTTGAGGAGTGGATTTTGCCCGTCACCTGCTGCTCTGGGAAGGAGCTGAGCTTCATGATCCTAGGCTGGAGGCGGCTTCGCTTTCCTTCTTCACCTTCATTGTATATTCTACAGCTTCATGAGAGGGAACAGGCTGTATCACAATCCTCCTTGTACATGGTTCCAGATCTAAGGGCATTTCCAATATGACAGTTGTCTCTTGCCAAAATCAGCACACTTGATGTATGTTAGTGAAATGAGCCTAATTAATGAAACTGCTTGTCCATTAGCCTGCTATGGAAAGATGCCACAGGAGTTCTTACTTTTTCTCAAGCTGGGACAGAGTTGATAAACCCTTCATGAAAGATTAAGGCTTCCCTGAAGTATAGAGCTTTATCTGCGACAGAGCAGAGGGCAGGATTAGAATGCAGATGCATCAACAATGCTGTCATAAAACCGCAAACTGATAAAGATCCAGTGCAGCTGAGGCTCGTACTCAGCATCAAGCCGTTATTTCAGCTCATCTCTCCATGACATTTAAAAAAAAATTTAATTCTTTCCAGAAGCCTGCTGGAAATCTACTGTTTTGAATGGACACAAAAAGGGATAAAAAGGCAAAAATGAGTATTTGGATTGGGTTTTGGTAAATGTCCAGCAATACGCAAGTGCATGCACACACATACACACACCTATAACATCATCATCATCATCATCATCGTCGTCGTCGTCATCATCCCCCGGATTAAGAACCAGAAATTATGCACAGCTGTTCCTCTTTCTGCACCCTGATAAAAATCAGGCAATTTCACAGTCAGTGGCATTCTTTCATCCCCTAATCCCTTGGCATGTGTACAGTATACGTGACCCTCCTCAGGAACAGGTCCGAGGCCACAGGACCTCAGATCTAGCACAGGAGCTTCTCATTCAGAGAAAGCAGGTTACAATAAATAAATAAATAAAGGTGTTTCACACAGCAACAACGTGTGAGACGACAATTTCACATAGTCATTTTAATCACTGAAACTGATTTGGAAACTGAGATTTGGATTTGACTTTTCTTTTTCTGAGCAGTTACTCAGTCCATCACCATAACATCACTCACCTACAACGTTCCAAAAGATGAAAAGTCATGAGTCTGCCTTGCCTCGATATATGCCAATATCTTTAGATTGTTTCTTCTAAAGGTTTTAGCTGTTTCAGTTGCTTCATTCAATTACTTTTCATTAAAATCACAATAAACTACAAAGAAAAATGTTCACATTTTTATAATTTTAATAAATTATAACTATTTTGATTCTCCTTACCAATGTGGGGAAAACAAGCTGCACAACACAGTCCAAGATTCTTCTATTATACATGTAACTCATCACTGACAAGATTTAAAAATGCAACCTGAGATATAAACGTAGATAGATTGCTATACTAACAACATAAAAATTCTGGAGATGTTTGTTTGATCCAGGCTTAGCGCAGAAATTGACTCAAATTAACCAGAAGAGCAAACTACTTACATTATAGATGCTATGCATCTCTAGGGTTTTGAAAACATCTTGATTAGTAAGTTGTTAATGGTGTGGGATCTCAGTTGTGAGTATTTGTAGTGCAGATGACGAGGGCTGGAGTGATTGTTAATCAGTGCATATAAGAGCCAGGTGTTAGCTTGGGTTGTGGGATGATAGATGCCAGGATCCTTCTTCTAATGCTTGTCTGTGTCCTTTAGTAATGCTGACTGGCTCACTGTGCTGTTCTTCTGGTACAGTAATGCAGTATTTGAGGATAAAACTGATTAAGCTGTAATTTGAGTTCAAATACAAGAAGATCTGGTTATTGAGTCATCTTAAACAGTCTGGTCTAATGAAAAAACATTCTTTATTTTAAAATTGCAGGAAGAAAAAAAATAATAATAAATTTCCATTATTTGTGGCCAGATTATTAACCGAAAATTCTAAAGAGACTTAGATCAGCCACATCATGTCATATCCCTCATAAGCCTGTATCCTTAAGCCTATATAAATAACTAAATGATATAAATAATAAATGAATGTGTCATTGTTATATGTTTCCAAAACAATAGTTTTTTCCTTTTTTTTTCATTTAAACCAAAAATCTGACATTTTAGATGACCTGCATTCAAGATAATTCACACATTAATTCCTATTACTATTTAGAAGATTGTTCCTCAACATGTTAAAAATGCTTGGATTTATAACAAACCTTGTACTGAAAATTACATTAAACGCTTGATATTTTTTGATTATTATTTTATTATTTTTATAACATGTCATAATATGATCATTTAAAATATATAATGATAACATCTCATAAGATGATCATTTTATGATGACTGAATGACAGATGATATTTTGCAAATTCTTCCACAATTCTGTAAATGTCTTTCTCTTGACTGTGTGCAAAGTGATAAAGGCATTTTTATTTTTTAGCTTCAAAGAATTTATAACTAGTTATTTAATTTAAACAAGCTTAATTTATATAAGTAAAAGGCAAACATTTGAAAAAGTCCACAAATTCTTGCATTACTTGCCAGTAGTACTTACCACTGGCAAAGATGTGACATCTAATGTTTTTAAAAATTATACTAGTCATCTTACAGTTTTCTGTCTAAACATTTCCATAAACATTATTCGGGATACAAGCCAAAGAGTATATATAATCTACATTAAAGAAAATTAATTCTACCAAAAATAAAACCGATCAGCAACAAGACATTAGAAAACTATGAAATTAAGGAACTCAAGTCCTTCCTACTCTTAATATTAATCACTTTCTATAAGAGAGTTTTTTAAGCAAATTCCAACCCAAGCTTCAGTTCCAAGTATTATAGATTTATTTGTATATCACTGTTTATAATAGATATTATCACAAAGCAGATTCACAGAAATCTGTAAGCAGGTTTTCTTCATTGATTGGTGAGATTATAAATTATAAACTAATCACAAAAGTAAAACCATTTAAAAATGTTCAAAATAAGGAAATCTGATAATCCATCTATCTAAATGTGATTTAGAGCAGCATAAAACTGAGTAACGATTGAGGCTTGTCTCTCTCTGCCTCTGCGTGGTATGTAAGCCTGCTGTGTGCATGCAACTACCCCTAGGAATGTACTTCTTAATCCTTCACCGGCACCCAAACACCCCCAGAGGTACAGTTATTCGAGCATACTGACTCCATCCCAAGCTTCTCTGCCACACTGATGCCTTCCCCCTTAGAAACTCAATCCCTGAAGGGTGAAGTAGCATCTGCCAAGAGGCAAAGGTACATGGGGCACTGTGGCATCGTGGGCCCCTGCCGACCCTTCATCCATCTGATCAGGGGCCAAATGAGGCCCCCAGGGTGAGGCTGTGCCCCTTCGCCTGCAGCTCATAGGCAGATTAGCAGCTCTATTCAGCTGGGGGCTTTTGTGCGGCAGCGCCCAGGCGAAGTCCAGCTGTCCGCGGCCACAGGGATGCACTAATTCCACCGCAGGTCAGCAGCTCTGCATTTTCAAGCAGCCCCTAAAAGGTCACATCCGCTCAGGAGAATCCAGACGACGAGCATTAGCGTCCTCGCACAATCCCAGTGACCCGTGGTCCCACCCTCGCCCCCCCACAAAGTCGGCACTCGGGCTGAATCAAAGGCTGAGCTGATATACAGGGAAGGCTTAAGGCTTTATCTTTTATCATCACTTCAATCCTTCCAAGAGGGAGTTGAGCCTTTGAAGCTGACGGTTATGTTTTCATAAGGATGTTTTGACTGCTTGATGCGTCTTAGTAAAGGCCCGTCGTTCGTTCTGTGCGTACTGGGGCATATGATTTAGTGTATTTTCACAAGAGGCTTTGTGTTTGAACAGTATCGAGAGGTCAATAGCAGTGCATATTTATCATTAATGAATGGCTGGCTTTATTTCAAATCTCATTGATGCTCTCTGTCTTAAGGCACATTTTAATAATGAAAACAGTGCCAGAGTTAAGGAATAGCTGATAACTTCTCCATGCTCTGTCTTTATATTCTTGCCAAGAGAGGTTTTTCAGGGTAAACGTCATGATTTGTAAGAATAATCTCATTACTGCCATTATGTACAGCATGAGAAAAGAGAGCAGGCACTAAACTAGAAGAACTACTACAATGTAGAACTTACGGCATTTGACACAAAACCTCAGAAGAAGAATACTGCACAGTTTTCATGAGAACAGACCCAGCCATGACTTTTGGAAATGAATTCAAATGCATTTAACTATGTTAGTAAGGCACATGCTATCATTAAGAGCCAGAAAGCAAACAATGAATTAACCACAATTGCTGTACTGATTGAAATGTTTCCATCAGTAATCTCTTTTAAAATAAAAATACACTCAGTTTGGAAACCTAATCGTTCTAGCTTTAAACAGAGGGTCTGTTCACTACGTTTTGAAGGGAAACCATCCATATAACCCGTCATGGTGCGGGACTGAACACTAGCCTGTAAAATGATAAAAATCATGACAACAAAAACACAAAAATATGGTGTGACAGCAACAATCTTAGTCCTGAAAGCACTTCTCGCTGGAACAAGCCTTAGCAACAAAAGAGATTAATTGTTCCAACACATGTGCAATAATTGCTTGACTCCATGCCCAACCAATAGAGTGTGCAATGCCAGTCCACAGAGTAATCAAGGTGATTTGGCAAGCGCTGCTTTGCATACATCGTACCGTAAAGTCATCATCCTATGCTGCACAAGAGCTGCCCACACATTGCCTTGAGGGCCTTCCTGTGCCAGAGTTGGGAATGTAAATGGGAACCAGGGGCACTGACTAAACAAATAGAAGTGTGTCTGAATGCTCTTTGTCAGCATTATGACTGGGGTGAGCCATAATAAGTATCACTGCCTCTAAGGGATAGGATTGTATTTAGAAGACAGACAAATTTGGTCATTTCCTTAAAATTTCGATATGAATTTCCAATATTCTTAATAAAATGTATTCATATCCCAATGCATTTATCCATATCAAGTTTCTCTCTTCTAATCTCTGCTACAGTGTTATGAACATGCTGTCAATACAGAACAGAGAGATCCTGGCAAAATATGAAACTTTAAACATTAATTCTCAAAAACGTAAAAAATAAACCGAGGAGAATAAAACGATTGGGCTGTTTTCCCATTTCCTCTCAGCCCGAGGCAGCTTTAATGGCTTTTCTCCACTCGGATGCAGGTGAGGGGAGTCTGATTCCAGCTGAATCACGCTCGATCCCCTTCCTCCTCCTCCTCAACCGCAGACTCAACCAATCCCCGAGCTTTCTGCTGCTGGATGGCAGCCATATTGTTATTAAAACCTGCAGGCGTGCTGAACACAGCCTCAACGCATCGCCCTCCAGTGCCGCAAGGAATTAGGAAAAAACACCAGATACCCTGAAAAAGAAGTGGAATCATAAAAAAGCAAACCACAGGAGAAAAAAAAACTGATGGGTTTAGTATGAAGATAAAGAACAGCAAGCATGGGGCATTGGGCCTTCACCTAATCACTGCCGCTAAAGTTATAAAGAGCGAAATAGCACTGAATTGATTACAACCTGACGGGAAAAACTTCCATTTATTTCACACAAGCTTCACTACATTGTGTTGATGTTTGCCGGGGCTTTTATGAATTTATTTTTTTGTCTCTCTTTTCCACTAATGGCTTCATGCTAATGCTTCCTTTTTGCCAGGTATCCTGCATTAGCTTTGATAACGCTGAGCTTTTCTCACCTGCAGCCAACATCGCTGCATGCTTCCACCAGGCACCATATGCAAATTATTATTAATGGTGATTCATTTACTTTGTGTCCTGTGCCAAATCTTTAATGGTAAGAAAAGAAAAAAGTAGTGTGAAAAAGCAAAAAACAGCCCCATGTTGGGGGGTTTAAACTCCGCTCCCCGTATCATCCAGCTTCAAGGTTGCTGAGGCAACGTCCAATCAGAAGCCGGGGTGGTGGTGTGGTTGGCGCAGTCTTCGTTGGGCGCAGGTGGAACACATATGGAACAATGGCCCATCTGGGTGTGCCAGCGGCGCCCATTTTAATCACACCATTGCCATGGTACTGGCTAATGGAGACGTTGAGTGGCCTGCTGGGAGGTGGCCAGGCTTAGCCTATGCCAGGCAGAAGAGAGAGACAGTAGACACTAATGTCCAGAATGAAGGACGAGAGACTTACAATTAAACTCGTCACTCACATGGGCACCTTGAGATGAATGTGAAATCAGTCAATCAAGCCATCAGATCGTAGTTCACTTCAATGCCGTGGTAGCATGTACACGTATGTAGGGGAATATTGTTCTGCTTCTTAAAACAACTCCTACAAATATCGATGCCTAAATGCTGAAGCTAACTTTAGCATTAATGCTATGTAAATTGGAAGCACGTGCGCCCAATGAATCAATCAACCAAGGCACCTTATCAACTGAAGCACATTTAGCACGAACAGGCCCAGCACAGGTTAATTAAAACACAAAAGCCAAGGGGGGAGAGGCCTGGCATCCATCCCTGCCCAGTCTAAGCCTGTTTATGCTATGCATGGGGAAGAGGATTTAGGGCTGTGAGTGTAATTTTAAGCACCCCCCCTTCCCTGCCCTACAACCCACCAACCCCCTACCACGCTCCCACACATACAAAAATAAATCAAGTCTTTGCCTCTTTCCGCACCTGCCCCATTTCAATTGATGTTTGTCAACTCAACTGCTTGAGAGCCTTTAAACCAAAACCGATTCCCAGGAAGCTTTAGATATGCATTGAACAAAAAGTCATACATCTGGTTTTAAACATGCAAAGCAGTCAAGTTATGAAAACCTTATTTTAAATTCAAAATAAAAAAAAAATAAAAATATAAAATGAACCACAAATTCAGCCATAGCTTTTATAGGTGGCTTTTTAGCCTACAGGTGGCCTCAAAACATTTAATGCTTGTGGTTGAACACTTTGTAAGTAGTACAAAGGCAATAAGGATGTACACCATTTATATATGTTCTAAGCAGTATTATACGTTGATACCATGCCAACACGTTGTAAAAGTCATAAATTTTACTTATAGGTTCAAGTGATTTAGGAGCTCAACAGAAAAAGGCAGTTAGCAGGAACTACACTTTGATTTAGATGAGCTCACCATGTACGTACATAGCTTTTTTTGTCCTAATCAGCAGTCATTGTAGAGATATCTACAAATCACTTCCAGAACATTCTATACAGGACAAGGGGCTTCAGTTAAGCATAAAGAATGGGCATCATTACCTTTACTGCAAATCGGCCATTTTCTGTAAACGATAAAGTAATTCTTCAAACTATTAAAGTAGGATCGGTTGAATTATACGTTAAGGACACTGATGGAAAAAAAAATTTGACGCGCTCAAACGAACAGACTCGCATGCAAGAAAAAGACATTTAGTTGGGTGTGCACATGCACATTTGTATCTGAGGACCTTTCATTATTAATTAAGCTACGCATCCCCTACAGCTAACCCTGAACCTAACTTCAGTAATTAAAAGGAACTCATTTACCTTTTCTGGGATAAAGAGTATAAGCTGCATTTTGAATTTTTTTTTTTTGTAAATAAATGAATAAAAAAGTAAAATGTAAAAAGCACATATGTTTATTCTTGTGGCATTATTTGGTCCTCACAAAAATCATCACTCAATCATGCGCCCCTCAACACACACACATAAACACACACACAGAGCAAAACTTCTATAAGTTATATACACAAAGGATGTGGTCTTGGACTGTAGACGTTTTAATTAAGACCCCTCTCCTGGCACAGTGCAGTGCATGTACCATTACACATGCACTTCCAATTACATAGACAAGCTCCTGACCCATGACAACAACTATAACCATGACACAACAGTACCAGCTTTATATTCAACACAAATGCCTCAAAGTACAAAAAACTTGTTTGGAATTAAACAAACAAAAAAAAAATAGAAAAAGAAAAGACCTTTCTTCCTGTTGCTTCTACGATAAGGAGCACTCGGAGACATTTTTATGGATGTGAAAACACTGGCCTCAAGAGGTGTATCATAATGATGGATACTGTTACGATGCTACTTTCTCATACCGCCATAATCTCAGTATGCATGTTCCTCTAGCCCTTTCACCATCTGCAGCCAGAGCCGGAGGGGAGAGTAAGCAGCAGTACAGTGAAGGCATTGTGTGCCCTGACACAGGAGGGGGATGAATTTCTCCAAGGTGAAGACGCATGAGATCGATTAAAAGCACCAGAAAAACATATGGCTTTTTCGGAAAAATGATGTTAAATAAGTTTTTTTAGAATTTTTAGTAGTGGGTCATATCCAAAGCACGGCTATAGGGAATTATATACGTATAAAGGTCCAAACCCAGACATTCTAATTCTTTTCTATTCTCTTTGTACCTACAGCAAAAAATCATGTATATATAACATAACATTACATATATAACATTATTCCACATTGTCTTTTTCTTATTCTTTCTCTATCTCAGAGTTATATAACATGGACTAATTATTATCCATCTATAGATGTTAAATCCATAAGAGCATTCCAGAAACATGAGATGATCAAATGTAGGCGTCAAAGGTCTGACATTAATATTCGGTTTCAGTTCTCATTCTCATACCAGACATTAAAAAAGTACCTTTTTTTCCCTGCGTTTAACTGCACTACCCTGAATTATCACAGTGTCTTCTTTTGACTCCTGTTGCTATTCTGTAAATCCAGCATTCAGTAGATTTGACTGATATGTTTAATATAGTGCAGTGTTCACTGAACAGATCAAATAACATCCATATTAGCTCTACAACAAATTCTCAGCATGAATATTTTGGTGTGAAACGTTTGCTGTTGGCCAGCAGTGAGCTTTTAAGGTCATTTCCTGTAAGCAGTGTCCATCACTGTTCTCCATTTTGCACCACTCGCTCTGTTGGCCATTATTTATTGTATAATATTGTGTTGGGCAGCAGACCAAAACCCAGAGCAGCCACGGGGAGAGAAAAGGAAAGAGAATAAACATTCGGTAAACGCTTCATCTTTTACGTTTTTATGCAAGGAAAGAAGACACGGTGCTCGAAACACGGCCAATTGTTTGAAAATGTTCCCATTCTTATGTATGAACAACACAATAAAGAAGCACAGTCCAGTGGGTTTCAGATTTGCACCTGTGTCTGCACTTAAGTTTCATGAAAGCTACATGCGAAAGCCTATTAATTCATTATTGATTACAAATATGAATAGTACTAATTGTATGAGTCTTCACACAGATAATTATGCATGTCTAAAGCACTGAGATTAGCATCCTGAATAATTTTCTCTCTGTAATACTCCAGGCACTTTCCAAGCTCTGCTCATGCTTTTCTCTGTAGCCGAGTGGCAGTGTTTGGGCCTCTGGGGCTCTGCTAGGGAGCCGAGCGGTGGGGTAGAGGAGCGATTGGGATTGATGGTGATTGCTTTAGCATGTGAGCATGCGGGGGGAGGACAGGCACAGCTTCACACAGCCTTGCCTGGACTGAGGTTAGCTAAGGTGAGAGTCAGAGAGGCAAGACGGTTTTGCTGGCTCAATGCCCGGCTGCAAATAAAGTCATACTCGCAGAGAACTCTGAGCCTCCTCCTGTGGTTCTTGTGAGGAGCTTTAGTAAGTCTTTCTAGATTAGCATTTGATGAATTATATATGTATATATATATATATATATATATATATATATATATATATATATATATATATATATATATATATATATATACTGTATATGCTCTAACTATACCAATCTCATTACCTATTTTACCTATTCTTTACCTATACTAAGTCCATGCAGCTCTTGGTTTTTCAGACAAACCTGTGCATAAATGTAGTTAAGATTTGTTCAATGGCTGTTTATAATATCTACATTTGTTTATTCAGTTTATCAGTTTAGTCAATTTGCCCTACGCGAAAATTTTCTAGGACTAATTTTTCGCATCATAGAAAACAGCAACCTACAAACACACTCACGCACACACACACACACACACACACACACACACACACACACACACACACACACACACACACACACAAACCATTAGACTCTATTATCTATGACTGAACCAATGCCAGTGGGTCCATTCATATAATTGACACCTCAAGCTAGTCCAAATTATGTTTCCCACAATGCACTGGACTTGATTATTCATAATTAGCCTCATATTCGGCAGATGTAGTCGGTGATGATGTTGATGATGACAATCATTTGTATTTTTTTAACACTCTTTTGAAAATCAATGCCAGCATTTGCAAAGTTTTCATTTTCTGATTACATCCGATTTGTAGAGCCATTGCAACTGCCTTGATCTAAAACATAGACAATGTTTACGGCAAGACTTTCCTTGAGTTTGGGAAGTTAGCATATATACAACAGAAAACTGATAAAAGTAAAAGATGCTTATGAGAGTAAATGACTTATAAAAGTATACAGCTTAAAGACAGTAATAAAAAAACTATAAGAAAAGTTTATTCGGTCTGAAACAAAAAAAAAAGACAAGTTGGCATTGGAGTGTGTAACCAATACCACAAGTGCAGTAATACAGAATACAATCAAGATAAATGACCATTTCTAACTTACGAATAAACAATATTTACAAGTATGTCCAGAAAACCACAAAAGGCAATGTTGTAAGGTTTTTTAAGGTATAACATTGTGTACAGGTTCAGAACTGGTGTGCTGGTGTGTAGTGCTAAATTAAAGTAAGAAAATAAAAAAAAAAGACAAGATGAAACCAACTTTTTGGGGTGTAATTCTAAAAGATATTTGAAAACAAGACAGCTTAATTTCCATGGTGAAGCATGCTGATGGTAGCATTGTGTTATGCGTCTTTTCAGCCGGGAATGCAGCTCTCGTCGTTTTAGAGTAAATCATACACCAATCTATTTTGGCAAAAACACCTACAGGCTTTATTTAGACAGCTAACAATGAAGAAAAATTTCATCATTCCGTCATAACAACTCAGAGGAACTCTAAGGCTACATCAACAAAGGTACAGCTCCAGAAGTATAAGATGGATGTTTTGGAACCGATAAATCACAGCTCTGATCTAAACATTATTGTAAACCTGTGGAATGACTTGAAGCATTCACTGCACTAGAGATCGCCTTGAAAATTGATCGATTAGGAGCTTTTTTGTGTTCTGGTAAGTGTGTAGAATCTTACCCAAAAAGACTGAGTGCTGCATTACAAATAAAAGGTGTTTTTGCTAGTTTGCTAGATCACAATATAGATGGATCAAGATTTTACGTGATTTTGATGTTACATGATTTTTTTTACCTCACAAAAACCTGTAATTGTAACAGTGTTGTGTAGACTTGTTCACACTTTGCGTCATGGTATAATATGGGTTACTACTTTAAATAAACAGAACTCGAACAGCTTCGAATTATTTCACATATAATTCTTGATCTACTTTTGCTAGAACTACGTTTGCTTTGTTTTACACAAGAACGTTTTTCAGTATCAGGATAAAAGTTAAGATATTAAATCAGAAAAAAAATCAATGGTGCCAACTTAGATTCTAATTAAAGTATTTTTTTTAAGCTATTGCTACCGATTGTTATTGCATTAGGACAGTAGCATTAGCCAAAGTGCACTACTATCACCACAAACAAAAATTAAATACCTGAATCTAAAAATAATGTCTCAATTATCAACACATCATCAGCACTGTTACATTTTCTAACAAGAACACTGACAATCAGAGCACAATAGTAAATAATCCATTTTTGAAGGAACCTGAGAATCACTGTGTCGCTGTATAGCTGCAGGAAATGTCATTTCATCCCAAGCCAATGTCGTCCTTGTTCATTAATCGTTATTTTTTATTAATTTATATTTTATTAATTTTTTTAGCGTTATTTGTTTTATTGAACCCGGACCTTGTATAGAGTTTATCTGTTGTATGAAATTCCTGCATGCACAGTGCTGAACATGGACAATAACTTTTTTCTCATTGTTTCTATTATACATCTTTTGGTTTTGGATTTATTTCATTATATAACACATTTCTTAACTAACTGATAAGACTTTTAACTAGGTCATTTTGAAATAAAGACGGTAAAAAACAAACAAACTTGAGAGCGTTCCAGGAACATGTGAACTTTGATCGACCGGTGTACTAGAAGCTGTTTTTCTTGTCATGATTCAAAGCATTTTGTCATGCACTTGTACATTCTACCAGATGGCAAAGCTACACTGACATACAAGAAAAAATCTCTAGACTAGAAATATTTAAACTGTTACTAACCCATAATTAAACAGGATTATGAAATAAATACACTATCCCATTGCATGCTACTGTAGCATATTTCACATCATCAGTTCCTCACAAGTGAAAATCCACCTTTACAAGAAAACATCTTACAAATGTTCTGAATGCACAAACACATTCACCTCATAATCCACCTGCCAGAACCAAAGCAGACTGACATTACAATGAAGATCAGCATGAGGGGGGGTAGAAGGATGGGGCTGTTTGAGGGGGTGGAGGAACAGGGTGCAGCCAACGGAAGACACCACTTGGGGTTTGGTGCTAATCTGAATATGCAGGATGAGAGACAGAGAGTGGTACTGCTGCCAATTTGACAGATGGACAATTAATACAAGCTAAGATGGCATCTTGGCCTGAATACGAATCGCAGGATACAGAGCTGGACCTGAATAGGACGAACAATCGTTTTTCTCGCTGTAATGTTGCCTAGCTTCCACAAAATGAATCAGAGTGATGGGAGGCCATGACTGTTCATCCATATGGGTAACCTCAATCATTACTTGGAATAAGAAGAGTAATAAATTCACATTATGATCAAATCATGGCAAAATAACAACTTGTTTAGCCTACCATCCAAAATTGCTGGAAGATTTAGATATGTCTTAGAGGCATTTATAGATTAATTGGAACACCGCAGAACGAAAAAATGCACACAATATGTTGGGGTTTGAGAGACATTGCCTCATTGATTAAATAAATAAATAAATAAATAAATAAATAAATAAATAAATAAGTACAAACAGCGGCTTTCTCACTAAGTTGAACTATAAAATCTTTCACTATTTTGCAAGTTTAAATGAAAACAGGTTGCACAAAATATCAACACCAAGTAAAACTGCATAGTAGCTTGCCAATTGCTTTAAAAGGAAAAAAAATTTGCATTTAACCAGAGTGCTTTATCTCACAAACACTAAAAACCCTTGTTTAGTTGGAGAAGTAATGGATGTAATTCCTACTAATCCATCAAATAAACAATTTTTATTTTCTAACAGCAAGCAACATGGATATTTATGTAAAATGCTAAAACAAGGAGAATTTTCTACACTTTTTCTAAATATGAAAATGATCAGTGATGCAATGCCTTTGGGGAAACTGTATCTTTGTAAATGCTGTAAAAAAAAAAAAAAATCGAGCTTTCGAATGAAAGTGGATCAGATGAATCCTCCCCGAAATTGGCAAATTTAAAGTGACATTTGAATGGCTCATCTGAAATAAAGTGCTGTAAATGGTTGAGTAGCTCTTATCTAGCACTCGTTTGTACTCGCTGTACTGCCTCTCTTCTCCACAGGTGTTCTCTGACTATTGCTAGTTATGAAGGCTCCTGCCTAATTATCCTGTTTATGTTTAGTCATTTATCATAGCCATAATACGCAATGCCTTAAGGCACATATAAATCTCATCTAATCTTAGCTTAGGCGCCAAATAGGTTTCGAAAAGGCTTTTGTTTTTAATGTTACTATATATGATTCTGCTTGATTATCACTATAGTCAGGAAAAACTATTTTTTTCCTATTTTTTTCCTATTTTGTTGAATCACAGATTAGTGTTAATATGGCCATGCTAAAGCACAATACTACATTTGACTCCGAGCCACAAGATGGCAGAAACCCAAATACGGGTAACCGTACACAACAGAGATCATTTATTTGACTTATTATGTACATATTATTTTCACTGGAAACATCCTTGCACATGTGGCCTTAATTGTACATACAGTACAGACATCTATTTTCCTTTTCTCAACATATTCCACTTTTCAGAAATAAAGCTGAAAACATTTGTTTAAAAAAGCAACCGTCAGTGTATATAAACATTTCAAATAAGCATCGCAAACAATTACTGATTACTGGTACAGAGATTAAATAATTGTAAAACTGCAAACGCAGGTGTTTGTGTTCCATCTCGCCCGATTTCTCACAATTCTTTTGCTAATTAGTGATTTGTTCTTTGGATTTGACAAAAGGATTATTCTCACTTGCCCTGCTGTTAAACAGAAATTTCAAAGCATATTTTCACTCCATATTCTAGTTATTTTTCAAAACCTTAATCTTGCCATCCAGATGGTCTAAGTCTCTTTCTAATATAATTGGCTATGAATCTGGTGTGAGTTACAGCCTAACACATTGCAAAGACAGGTGCACATTTCTTTCCCTTTTTTTTCCAAGTGGCCTACGCTTTCTGACAAGCTCCTATTATCCCACATGTCCACCGTGAAAAAAAAAAAAACATTGGAAGACGAAAAAAAGGCAAAAAACAACAACAACAACAACATCAACAACAAAAAAATGCTTTACTCCTTCTGAATATCTCATTTTACTGAAGGTCTGACCTTGAATTAGGGAATTCTCAAAAAAGCTTGTGTTGCATGTTGGACACATGTCCCTGTCTGTTTCACATCAGTGCGTTTTATCATTTCTTGATAACATATGTCCAGAATTGAGGATGGGGGACGATGGAAGAGGGATGTTGATGCTTTTGAAGATTTGGCCACCTTTGGAGAGAAGAACTAGTGGGAAAAAGACAGAAAACAGACGATACCCATGGACTTAACTGTTCAAAGAGAAGGAAGAGGAAAATAGCTCAAGGGATTGAGGAACATCAAGTCCCGGCCCTGGGACTCAGTCTCTCTACTTGTTCCTTGCTGTGTGTGATTCCCCGTTGAAGCCATCTGTCTCTCTCTCTCTCTCTCTCTCTCTCTCTCTCTCTCTCTTTCTCATTCCCACTCAACATATTGTTGTTCCATCCTCCCCCATCCCCTTCTCTTGCCAATCTGTCCCCTACCTATGCCAGCCGGGCATGAGTGTGCTTGTGTATATGTGTGAGAGACAGTAAGACAGATAGAGAGTGCCACGTCACACCAGTACACCAATACATCCTCCCAGTTGTCCTTACCAACTTAATTCCCAAAGAACTGCAACTCTGACAGGTGAAAAAAAAATAGCCGTGGTGTGCAAAAGGTTGTGCGTTTCTCTCAATAATGTGTCCAGCTGATTGAATCTTCTTCTGTCTTTCTGTTCAAAATGAGTGTGAAGTGCTCTGAGATGTTGTAAAATACTCAGAGGTGTGTGAGTGTGTGAGGAGAAAGCAGCATGGATCCTGGCTTCTCTTGTCAACTAGCTTGACCTTTGCCCATGCAAGTGGCCCCTCCAATCCTCAGTTGCTCATTACAGCTGAGATGTTTAAAATTGATTTGATTTGGGGATTAAGGCTTGCCAAGCTGGATTGTTGACCTTCTGAACAGGTTTTTGATACACGACAGCAATGTTTGAATCATTAAACAGATTGAAGATTTTTTTCCCCCTTGCACAATGTTGTGGTCACACTTCAGGTCAGACATATTCCTAGCCAAAGCGTCTCTCATTATTCAAATCCGATATCCGAAGTCTCATTAAATGCCGTCACAGCCAGGAAGAGATTGACCTGAGCGATGGCAGTGAATGAGAGTATGTGCTGGGGAGCCGCTATTAATGGACCCCGAGTGCAAGGGTGAACTGTCCCGCTATTCATTTCTTCCCTTTTCTATCATTCAGTCCCATCCATCCCCCCTTCCTTCCATCCCCATGGCTCTTACTTGAGAGAAATCAGTGTGTAATGAATGGCCAATCAAAACCGACAGGGACACTGGTGGAGTGGAAAATAACCAATCAAGTGTAAGTGTTTCATCTAGCCCCCTGCACCAGGTCATCCATATGGGCACACCATGCCACCTTCTGCTCATGTGCGTGCATTTGAAAAAGAAAGAGAGAGACAGACAGTAAAAGAGAAAGAGAGAGAGAGAGAGAGAGAGAGAGAGAGAGAGAGCCCAGCCAGCAGCTGTGGTGAGATGAAAGCAACACACAACAGAGAGCTTATGCCAGC
Organism: Tachysurus vachellii; assembly: GCF_030014155.1. Lineage (NCBI taxonomy): Eukaryota > Metazoa > Chordata > Actinopteri > Siluriformes > Bagridae > Tachysurus > Tachysurus vachellii. The sequence goes on along the minus strand of NC_083466.1, from coordinate 11,950,210 downwards.
CAGAGTGGTGGGAATTAGTAACATGCAGATTTTTTTTCTCAGAGGCAGGTGCTCAGATAAAAATAAATAAATAAATAAATAAATAAATAGGGAGATCTAAATATTCATTCTGTAAAATAATATGTAATAATATGTGCTATATCACAATACCATGTAACCATTATTAAGTAGAGCTTCAGTTAATATTAGCTTCAGTAATTTTTTTACAGACCAGGAAAAAATGTGTGGTCTGAATGACTTTAACTGTGCCACGAATGCTGGTGCCAGACTGGCAGGTAGGTGCATTTAAGACGCTGCTGATGTCATGGGATTTTCATGAACGACTGTCTGTAGAGTTTACACAGAACAGTGCGAAAACTAATAAACATCCGTTAAGTGCCAGGTTTGCTGTCGGAAATGCCTTGTTAATGAGAGAAGCCAGAGGAGAACGGCTAGACATGTTCAAGCTGACAGGAAGTGTACAATAATTAAAATTATAATAAAAAAAAAAACAACACTCTTTACAGCCGTTCTAAGCAGAAAAGTATTTCAGAATGTGCCACATACCAAAATTTGAGAGAGATGTGTTACAAAATCAGAGAACCAGCACTTCTATTATGCTACAGCAGGCAAAAGATCAACAAAACGGGGCACGTGAATACTGTAAAAAGATTTTATTTATTTATTTTTTTCAATCGTCAGCCATTTAGTTTTGGTGAGCAGGTGAGCATGATGCCTTAGATGTTACACCATTCTTCCAAATGATATTTCCTTAGTTTGATGATGGTAATGGAGAGTGCTAATTAACACTGCATTTTGCATATAAGTACAAACTTATAATGTTTTAAATGATTATTGGCTAACAACACAGGATTTAATTAGCCACATCTGTGTTTCAGATATTTGTAAAACACAGATAAATGACCTATATTACATTTATTCAATTTTAAGAGTATTAATTTGATGTAAAAGATTATCTTATGAAATCTCTTAGTGATGCTTTAAAAACATGACCTGTAAATAAATGTGAGTTTATGGATTTTAATAAACATTTTTAATGAACACGTTTTAAGGAACATTCAAATTTGAAAATATGCCTCCTCCTACAGATCCTTATGTCTGCTTTATGTATTCATTTGATTTTGCATAATTTGCACAAAGCTGACTGATACAGGTTAATATCTCTGGTTATTTATTAATGATTATTATCAATCTTAAAGTAAATATATTTGCTTTTAGTGTATATTTGAGTCTAACTGGCTAGCTAACTGAATACTATGAGCCCAAAATTACATGCTCAAAAAATAGCATGGCAAATAACAGCTCATAGACATAAATCTCATAAATCTTTAGTGTGATATGATACACATTTTAGAAGAAGAACTTTGATACATGACAAGGCCAAAAGTACTGTATGTGGACATCTAGCCATCTAATACTAATTATATAATCTGCACATTATTTTCCTAGCCCCTTTCCTTTTTATCCTTGCTGTTAAAAACACTCGCATGTTGTGACCCAGCATTTTGTGACTAATAGGTTATAAATTGATATGATGAATATATTAATAAATGAAAATGGCTAGCAAATGGCACACTTTGGTTAGCAAAGTTTTCAAGCTAACCGCTTTTAAATGGATTTTTATGACTAAAGATTTTAAACTTTAACATCACTAAAAAGTTCCAGAACTGCTAGAGAAAAACCAAACCAGCATGTGAAGTGAAGTTCTGCCAACACTGATGTCAACCATTAGCTGAGCGTGTGCTGCTCTGACCAGTTTCCTCTTATGATCAGGAGATCATATTCATAATGACTATGACCTTTGCCAACATATTAAAACCCTTATTTTCATGATTAGCATTTCATTAGTTAAAGCTGCAGTAAAATTTACTATCTAATGGCCATCCCAAACACACAAATAAAAACATGAGCTCTTTCCCTCAGCCTCTTTTCTCCATCAGAGGATAACCATACATAACTAAAAAAAGGCACCTAGCTTTATTAGCATTGTGTATGTATAATTTTATTAGTAGTTTATTAACGATCATGGTGACTAGTATAATTTATTTATTTATTTATTTGATTGATAGATGGATTTAATTAGCAATGTAAATGAAATGAGATCACAGTCTTCAGCAGCTGATGGACCTGTATGTGTAAAATTTGGGGCTCTGTTTAATTAGGCGGTACCTGTTATAGGAAAAACCTGTACATATGATGTCAGTAAAGCTGTTTTAAACCGAAAACAATGATTGCATCACTTCTGTGCACTGTTGTGACTTTGCTTTTGAAACAATTTAAATCTAAAAATACACTGATGAATTTAGTGTAGCTTGCTTTCATTAATTTAGGTACAAAATTCAATTGTGTGGCATTTTGTATGAACAGACTTAAATTTTAACCTTTAACCATTTCTGCACTGATTACATTGCCAGTTTGGCACTAGTGTCAATCATTATATGATCTGACACACAGTCTTAATGTGTATCTCTAATTAAATTATAGTTACAGATATATATCCAGGGGCCACCCTTTGTAAATGCTTATTATATGACAGATATTTAGCACCAATATTTAGGTATTTAACACTTTCTCTAACATCTTCCACATTCCATGCAGTGTAACTTTGTTTAGTGTGTAACTCCACACCTTTTCCATCAATAATCACACTTCTTAAATTACCATAACTACATGACACACACACACTCGCGATCCCTCCAGACACACACACATCCACTCAACCCTCCCCTCTGTGTGAACGCACTCTCATCTTAATGAGTGTAGAATTGGAAATCAGGCCTGATTATTTTTCAAGCACTCGCCTGAAGGCATGTTAGTGCTGAACATAGGAGCCAGGCTCTGAGAAGTCATACGTTTTTCTCTCCTTTCATTGTGAGGACATCAGGCTTCCACAAAGACCTCGTTAGCTGATGTGTGCCCCCCCCTCCCCCCATCAACTTAACTCTTTACCAAGCAGCAGCTGATTATGAATGGTGTTGGTGGTGGTGGTGGGGTCACTTGGTTGGGGGGCTGGGGCAGTAATTCAAGAGATCCTTGGAGAAGAGACATGGTACAGGAGATGTGGCGAGTTCACTGTTGTAGTGCTTCCAATGCTGGGAGCATCTGCTGTGGCCTGGCAACACATGCTACACTGTATAACATGTAAACTGGTATAAAGCACCAAGAAATTGTTCCACGTGTTAAATGAAATGGTCCAGAAATGCATTATATTAGCATATTTGGTTCGAGAGAGACCATCTGTATCCCATCACAAACATACAGAAATGCTGGAATGGAAATATGCAGTGATCTCTATCTCTGTAAAGGGATCACACTACTGTGTGGAGAAACAAAAAAAGACTGAGTGAGAGAGCGAGAGAGAGAGAGAGACATGGACAGATTTATGCCATGACTGGGTTATCCTACTGTTCCTGAGAAGTATCACACTGTGTTGTCCAGTATTCAGGCGTCGTTGTGCCAGAAAATGAGCTCATATTGTCAATATCACCACCTCAGTGTAGGGCGAAGAATATAAAGTGACAGAAAACAGTAAAGCATGTTTGTGGGGGGAAAGAAAAGACATAACAGATTGGCTTAATATAAAACGATGACTTGTAGATGGCATACAGTGAATATATAATCAGAAAATGATTAGAAAAGTATGACATCTTAAAAGGTAACATTTTACCTCAGTATAGTGCTCAGAGGACATGACATCATAATAGGATGTATAAGACATATGTATAAGACTAATATCAACCTTTAATTACATTTCTAAAAGTAAAAAAAATCAGCTGATCAGCTTTGCTTAGAAAAGCTGAAATCTGGCAAAATGCTTACAATAAAACTCTCATTTCTGACCCATAAAATATTAACACATGCATCGAAATGGACAACAACTTGTGCCGATATATACAGTATAAATCTCAGCCTGCTGCTCTTTATAAACCGCTGACCTGATGCATGATGCTCAATAACAAGCGATATCAAGAGCAGTCCAGAAGAGGGCAGTGCCCATCTCTACAAACTTACCCACCCCTTGATTTTTCAGCACTCCCAGTCAGGCCTTTACTGAGACAGACAGAATTTCATTGCAAAGAAATAAAACTGAAAGCCTGCTGTCTTCCTTCTCTTTATTTTAAAAGCAAGTCCCCATGATTTCAGCAGAACTTGTGTGAGCAATCGTTCGAGCCTCTTGATTTATTTGGTGATAATGTTACAAGGCCGTCACTTTTTTTCCCCCCCAAAAGATGGGATTTATTGAAACCAGTGCTGGTATCAGACTAAAGTGCGATGTTGCATGTTGAAAGTGGCTCTGAGTGTTCACTGATGTCTGAAGACCTCATAGGAAATGTATTTATTTTCCAAGATAAGTCCTTGGCAAATGTGTTTATTCAGAGACATTCCTGAGACAAAATGATGATTAATAATCTCTTATGAAGATGATATTTTAAGATCAGCTTTGGTATCTTTTAGATGAGTGTAAAAGAGTTTGACTTTAGGTGCATTTTACATTGACATATTTTCATAGGAGTTGCATTTAATAAATTTACACCTGTATTCCTGATTCTAAACCTTAAAAACCTGTAGTCTAGTGTTTGTTAGTGTTTTTGTTTGTTTCGTTTTAAATATACAATATTTAAATGACATATTTTAGTATGTTAGCCGAGCTGAATTGTGTGAAGCTGTTTATTGTATGTATTCATATTTTATGACCTTTTTTTTAAACGTAACATATTTTTCGAAATATACCAAAAGATTCTCTTAATATCAGCACTAATTATATGTACAATACAGGAGTTTATACAGTAATAAAATATTTATATTGCCTCATTGTTTTCCTCATTCCACACCCACCAGCAAATAGATAGTCAGATGGTTTGCTCAAATTTAAAAATCAAGCGTGCAAGCCTATGAAAACAATTTCCTTTCCTGAGTACACACGCCTGATCATTATACAGTACAGTTGAGTGCAATAGTTTGCACAACACAAGACAAAAAAAAAAGGAATAAATGTAATTTCACCAACAAGACATTTAGAGCAGATGTACATATGAAAGGAGGTGCAGTGCAAATCAGATTTTAAAGTATAAGTAACTGAACAAAATGCACTCGACTAAATTTAACGTTCAATTTTGGCTGAAGCTCATCGCTCATCTGTGCCAGAGCCCTCCTACTACACACTTTCAGTTTGAGGCACAAATTGTGATTTAAAAGCCATTATGAAGTGTTTGGTGCATTCACCCACAGAGACATCACCAAGTTCAGAACTAAATAAGACACCCAAGTATATTAATAAGCAATTAATATACTGCATTTAATAATGCATTAACTAACTCTTTTTTTTAAATGTAGACTCTCATGTCAGAACAAGTAAAAAGGTAAGAATGGCAAAACAAGGATGATATGCTTCAAATCTTTATGTTTACATGTTTTTTTTCTTTTCTTTTCTTCTTTTTTTATTTACAAATAGAACAAGTAAAAATTTGGCATATCTCAGGCACAAACAAGCAGTGTGTCATTGGTTCATTACTCGACCAAAGTGCACTACAACTTCTCAAAATAAACTCAGTCATCAAAACAGCAACATTTCTTATCTTATTTAAAAACAGAATGATTCACATCTTGATTCAGACAAATAGTTACAAAAGAAAAAAAACAGTAACGTTAACCATTACAGAAAAAAAGAACTACATTATAATCTATCGAATACTAAGTGGTGGATCATCAGCTAGAGTTGTCTTAAAGATCTTAAAGGTTCCACCCTGATCATGTTCATGTGGTTTACCTCTATAGGTTCCTCAAAGCATGTGAAAAGGAAAATTCTTTTTTATTCTATTCTAAGCTCTATTACCTCGAGGTCTTAATCCCATGCAGTGTGTATTCCAGCCTCATGCCTTAGGTTCCTGGGATAAGGTCTGGATTCCTTCTGACCAGCATGGAGTGATTTTTATTTCCTGTCTAAATGTTACTGTTTAATTCTATAGAATTAATAATAATTAATAATAATAGTCTTCCACAATGTTGTATGTGCTGATACAGAATTCTGTTGGACTTTCTGCGCTCATGGTGCTGTTGATACCCCTCTGACCCACAACATTCACTTTATCTCTATTATCAGTTTTACTTGTAACTCAGTATATAGATAAACTTGCCATCCAATCTGACACCATTCTAAACACAACCATTGAATCAGTTTTATATATATATATATATATATATATATATAAACTCACCTATAGCTCAGTTTTCTCACATCTAACAAAGAAATTCAACACATTACACAGGACTTTTGTGGCCTTGCCAATTTTCAAAATGTTACAGAAGCCACAGTAAAGTTTTCTTGTCATGATATGTGGAACTCATTTCATTGCAAGTCTGTGAGGCTGAGTCAAGTTTTATTTATATATATATATGAATCAAATAAGAATCTTTGATTCTAACAACAAAAAAAAATTCAAATTTTAATTTTCTAATGTTTCGACATAATCTCCATTTCAGTGTAAGTGTTCTAGTACATGTAACAAATGTCTAGACTCCTCTAAAAATAAAATCTTCCAGGTGTGTGTGCAGTCACTGAAATAAAACTTGACTCAGCCTCACAGACTTGCAATGAAATGAGTTCCACATATCATGACAAGAAAACTTTACTGTGGCTTCTGTAACATTTTGAAAATTGGCAAGGCCACAAAAGTCCTGTGTAATGTGTTGAATTTCTTTGTTAGATGTGAGAAAACTGAGCTATAGGTGAGTTTATCATAACTCAGGTCTGTACAGCTTGACCATCTCCTGGCTCGGATAATGCATGCTGGGTAGTTTTGACTTGCGCTGGGGCCACAAATTATATTTATCCCATTTATACAACTGAGCATTAAGGGTTAGGGGTTTTGCTCAGGAGTCCAGCAGAGGTAGTGCTCAGACTTATAACCTTCTGATCAGCAATCCCACAGTTTCTGCCCATGAGAGAGTTTACTCCTGACTGACTGGAAACTCCACCTACTTGTCAATAACCAATGACTCCATAATATATTTCAGATGTAATAAAGAACAAGATTTTATTTGTCACATTGACGTTACAGCACAGTAATATTCTTTTTGTCGCATGCCCCAGTTTGTTAGGAAGTTGGAAACAGAGCTCAAAGTCAGACATGAGACAGCCTACCAGGAGCAGAGAGGGTTAAGTGCCTTGATTAAGGGTCCAACAGTGGCAGCTTGGTGGTGCTGTGGCTTCTGGTCTAAAAACCCAGAGCCTTAACCATCTGAACCACCACTATCCTTTTATGAGGTATGCTAATTTCAGATTCCACAATACCAGGTTTTCTTTCTGATACTAAAACATCAAGCTTTGATTATTCATTCATTCATTCATTCATTCATTCATTCATTCATTCAAAAAAGCTATTTAACCCTCAGGAATCTATGGTTTTAATATCCTGGAAATATTTTAATATGCCCTGAAATTTGAAATTTTCTTCTTTCTTTCATTTTAAATTAATGCAAAATTTCTCATTCTACGAAATTTACCACAAATTGTACTATGCTAGTAACATATATGTTCTTGTTTGTATATTTGAAAAAATCAAGTTTAACGTTGGGTCTTTCACATGAAAAAATACTTACAGTTCAAAATATAATAAACATAATAGTATAAAGTATCATTCTAATAAAATGCAACAGTAAAGTTTCTTTATATGTAAACATTTCCAATTTCAATAAAATACAATTTTTTGCCAGGATTTGTTATCTCATATTTTTTCTCTGATATCCAGTCCATCTTTTTTACTGGTACTTCACACAGCATATTTAAGTACTTTTATTTAAATTTAAAATGATGCTGGAAATATTGCATTAAGTTTTTTGTTGTTATTTTTCTGTCAAATCCAAAAAATAAAAATAAAAATAAATCCCCTGCAACAATCCCAATAAACCATGTTTTATGCAAACTGCTTTGGTGTTCATAGATTTTCTATTGTTTTGTTTTGTTTTGTTTTGTTTTGTTTTGTTTTGTTTTGTTTTGTTTTGTTTTGTTTTGTTTTGTTTTGTTTTGTTTTGTTTTGTTGTTTCTAGCATGTTGTTGGATACACTTTCTCTTCACACTGTATGAAGGAGCTTGGCTTAAAATGTGCTCTTGATCATGAGCCACTCAGGCACGAGTTGTGGACTAAAATCACCTGAACACACATGTTCCTACAGCTGCAGTCTGTTAAGTTTGAACAATGCACCCAATGTGCTGCCTCCCAGGACACTGTTTGTCCTCCCAGACCTCAATAAAGTCTGCTGTGCTTTCTTGGTATTTCTTGGTTTTCAAGTCTATATGGATCCTCAGTAATCATTCTTCACAGACAATGCACAGGTCGGAGTGCTGGGTGACTGGTCAAAACTACAACAATCCATCTTTACTACAATTGTTCCACAGAAGATTTTTAGACTTGAAGTCAATCGTAGCCTTAAAAAGTCTCAGTGTTTTCTGCAGTAATCCACAAATGAATCGAAATGTAGATAATTAACATGTAATATTCAGATGAACACACTGATTTATTTCACTGTTAGTTCCAAGTAGTTGACTGAACAGTCTTGTGTCACTATGTTTGAGCTTCTCATGTGCAAATAAAGAGGGTTTAGGTCAGTATGATGTACTGCTGGCAGCCTCCCACATGCAGTAATGAATTCCCCAGGTCAGGATCATGGGCTTTCCTGTTAAGCTAAGCAGTGATTACACCTGAAGGGTATGGACCCTGTGTGTGTGTGTGTGTGTGTGTGTGTGTGTGTGTGTGTGTGTGTGTGTGTGTGTGTGTGTGTGTGTGTGTGTGTGTGTGTGTGTGTGTACGTGTGTGTGTGTGTGTGTGTGTGTGTGTGTGTGTGTGTGTGTGTGTGTGTCAGTGAAAAAGTGGCAGGTGCAGCAGCAGATCAGGCCTCATTAGCAGCACCTTCTGCCACTACCGGCCAACAGCAGATGGAGGTTCCGCCCTCATACGTTACCTCACCTCATATGGCATAGTACATGCATGTATATACAGTATATATTTATATACTCTGTGTGTGTGTGCGTGTGTGAGTGTAAAAGAAAAAAAGATGTGTATAACTGATAACAAACAGAGCCTCTCAAGTGAGTCGGCTTGTGGTAAAGATTCTGTGAGGTTGTGCATTACATTTTGGCAAGAAGAACGAAAATGTATGTTAGAGGTGATTGAGATGATATTAACAAGCAGAAAAACACAACATCTGATTACCTTGAAAGAGAAATATGTTAAGTGCATTAAATACTTATAGTGATGTCAGAAAACACCCACCTGTCCTAGTGTGTGTGTGTGTGTGTGTGTGTGTGTGTGTGTGTGTGTGTGTGTGTGTGTGTGTGTGTGTGATGTTGGGCATTCCTCTGGGAACATAGCCACTTGCTTAATGATGGCTGCACATGAAACATGAATGACAGCACTTGGACAATGAACACTTTGTGTGGAGAGTTTGTGGATCCCAAAAGAGGTTGTGTGTGCATGTTTGTGTGTGTGTGTGTGTGTGTGTGTGTGTGTGTGTGTGTGTGTATGTATGTGTGTGTATGTGTGTGTGTGTGTCTGTGTGTGTGTGTGTGTGTGTGTGTGTGTGTGTGTGTGTGCTAGCATCTAAGAATGTGTGTTCAGATATAATGGGCTGTTGACTGGCATCTTGATGTAGCCTCCCCCACATGCTAACACAATCCATGGTTCCGTTCATGCCCACGCATGTGGCATTTTGAAGCTTCACCAACCTATGTTAGATTTAACACCTATTCTCACTTGCATATTTCCTGAAAAACAGATATCTGTCACATTTTTCTAACTCTTATTTTGCAAAATTTTAGGAAATAAATTGTCATTCGATTCTGCTCAGATGTATAACACAACAGTGATGAAAAAGAAACCTGTAAAAGAAAAAAGTCCATTAATACCACAGATAGATTAGCTGCTAGCTGGATACAGTATCACAGAGAAAATCTTTATTTCATACTTCACTGTTTAATGTTTTCTCTGTTCTCTGTATTCCTGTGTATTCCAAATACTGTTGCTTCCAAAGAGGCAATCACATGTAGAAATCTAGTGAGGAATACTGTCTGAGTGTAAAGGCAATGAAAGCAAAAGTGCAAAAAAAAAAGTCAAAACCTTTTTGAGAATCAAAATTGTGTTGCTTATTGTGACAAACCTCCAGAGGCAGAAGGTGCAGAATCCATTCGCAGAGTTTAATGAAGCCATGAAGTAAACAATCCAACAGGTTAAATCCACAGACAAGGTCTGTGGCAGAAATAAACAGGCAGAAAGTTAAAAAATCAGGACAGACAGAGCACGAGCGAATGAGCAGAACAAATCCAAGTTGCAAACTGGCCAACTGCTTAAAATGAAGGAAGCATTTGACTTTACTTCAAAAGTATAAAAGGGATTTTAAAAATTATTTTGTGTGTCTTTAGTTCATGAAGCAGTTAATGGATTGAAGAAACTTTGTATATTCGCCTTAGATCTATTATTTATTATTATTTTTTATTCGTTTCCTGTTGTTGTTAAATGGTTGCAGCTGTCTACCTTCTCTATTAAAGTCCTTGTTTTTCATTTTAACTGCAGCTTTCACCTTGTTTTCTGGTGTAGCAGAAACCAGTTATGCTCAAGATTAAACCTGGTAATTTGGTCATTTTTGATCATAGATTTGTTTGCTTTCATACTTTCTTTCTCTTGACCCCTGCTAAGGACATAGATGACAATTCTGGAAAACCCATTAATAAACCTCTGGGATCCACAACTCTCCTGAGGCATCAGTGTGACACCATGTGCCAACGAACTATTCATAGTTGTCAGAGAAACTGCCACATTCAATGAGTCATGGGAAACACCCTTAAGCTCAACCTTATTCAAGTGCTATGGACCTAACTTACAACCCAGTGAAGCTCTATCATGGCTAGTTACGCCAATCCTATGACGCATTAGTAGTTAATCTATTTTTAATCACCACTCTGCAGATGTGGCCTGGGTTCTGCTTTTAATATTGCCTTGCTCTGAGCTCAGATGTGTCTGTGTGAGATTCAGTGCCATGGAATCGCTCTTTAATGGATTAGCTCTCCTTGGCTCAAATAATTTATTTTGGCACCGATGCTCTTCCAGTTTTTGGCTGGAGGGAGCCATCCTTGGTTGAGCGCGGACCTCGGCCAGGGTGAGACGAGACGATGTTAGTATGAGGGAGTTTGTGTGTAAGTGACGAGCCTGGGGGTTCCCTTTAATCAAAGCCAACTGACTGTTTCTAAATCAGCCTCCTTCAGCCACAATTACAGTGAGTCTAGCCTATAATTCTGGCAGGAGCTCTGAATATTGTTTTGCTACTCAATTCTCTTTCAAAATCACAATATAATCATGGGAGCGCAATTGAATTAGACCTATGTGGTTAGTTCTTGAACGAGGATTAAACCAGGCTCTCGACTTAAAAAGAAGAGAAAAACTCTGAAACAAATTGAACTTGAGTCTGAGAAATTTGTTCATAATGGTTAGAGTAGACATGTCATGTACTCTCCCATCATCCCTGGGTTTCTTGACAAGCTGGTACCCAGTGAACTCAACCCCTGCCATGTTTTATCCATTTACTGCTTTTCACTGGCACACCACAACCAGGCACCACTCCAGTCTAATTTGGTTGTTGCATCGTGGGGAAGTTCATCCACAGGCTAATACTAGAAAGTAAAAATAATCCAGCAGCAACAGTGCGGACAAATAACAAGTGTGTGCATTCCTTTTCTTTCCATTCTCTCCATTTATTTATTTTTTTATTGCATTTCTGTGAATATCCAAGAAAGTCTGATCTTAAGGGATCTTAAGGGATGGATGTGTAACCAACAAGTCTTCCAATTGTACAACTTCTGTTGTATGAACATTCCTTCAAATCTATAAGTAACAGAAAGCTTTTACCTGAGACCTGAGGTTAGTTAAATACGATATACAAGACAAAATGGCCATGGGCACTTTCGTAGTTCCACTTGAGTTTTGACACCATTGGAGCAGATTTATGACTCGCCCGACCACAGAGTCCTTTACCTAAGTGTGCGGTGACAGATTGAACAGCGGCTTTTGTCCTCAGCATCTGCTGTGTGGTTTTTAAAGAGTCCCTGTAGGATTCCCTCAGTGTGGTTTAAAGATTTGCTCACTTATTACATTTAATTTGTGTATTTATGGTCCAGTTTAGTGTAGAATAGTTTAGGCTAGTAATGTTGCAGTTATTAGGTATACGGGAGTACAAGGTGTAGTAGGCTCAGGTATAGCCTCAAGAAGTCTAGTATTTCTGAGTTTTCTGTGTACACAGGAATTCTGGTATATGTGCAATTCATTTGAATTACCAGTTGGATCTGAATGTCATCTTATTATAAATCTGGAAAAACAAAGTTAATTTTGCTCCAGACTTTTTAAAGAAGGATTTGTTTGATTTTGACAGGTGATAAGATAAAGCAACAAAAATATTTTCATTTTCCAGTATTTAAAACAGATAACACCTCATTTTCACTTAATTTTAATTAAACCCATTAATAGATCCATTAGTATTTGACATTGAAATGAAGAGCCAGGACAGCTAGACCTGTGTAGTAAAATGCTTACAGTATTAAAATACTGTAATTGTGAATAGATGCTGAGAAATGAATTCTTAAATCGAACAAAGTAGTACAAACAATGTACTCATAGAACATCAGTTATGTTTATATATTTTAATATGAATATTAAATGTTGTTTTGCTACTCAGTTCTCTTCTTCAAAATCTAATCTAATCAGAGGAGCAAATATCAATCAAATATAATTATGAAGCACAATTAAATTAGACCTGTGGTTTGTTCTCGAACGAGGGTTAAACCACGTCCTTGACTTAAACAGAATAGAAAAACTCTAAAATTCTATTCTAAGTTTCCTAAAAATGACTGGGTTTGTAATCATTTTAGATGGAACAAGACAATTACCATTCCCACTGAGCTCGCTGATTGAGAGTCCTAGTTTTTGAGCTCCTGAATGAGCAGCTACAATTTAGCAAACTTTAAATTAGACTGTAATCTTTACCAGCTTTACACAGCCTTGATGCATATTTAGTTTCTTTCTTGGTCTATATGATGGCGCATAAACTGTGCTACATCCTTGTGCAGCTAATAAAGTATACTGCACAACCTATTCCTTTATCTGTATTATGTTAGGCTTTATGCTAGAAACATATTGTCTTCCATGAGTTAGAATGTTCTTCTGTGCATATACAGGATCTCAAATCAATTTATTTTACAAAAAAAAAAAAAAAAAGACTTAAAAAAATAAAGACTTTATTTTTAGTTCTGTGAGGCAAATTCTTCACTGTTATAAGGGCTGACTCCATTTCCAGTGGTAATGCTTTTGGGATTTTTAGCCAAGTTTGAAGCCTCATAAAACTCACTGCCTTTCCCTTAAAGGGGGCGGAGGAGGATACGGCTCAAAAATGTTCAGTGGATCAGAAGCAGGTTAAAAAAAAAACAAAAAAAACATCAGTGACAGTGGCTTATACAGTATGTCATAAGATGACTGAAGTACTGTTTCTAAACATGTACAAAGTATGTTAAGAGCATGTTTCTCTCTGGCTACAAGTAATTTGCTGTAAATTATCTCTAGTTTAGATTGTGATAGATTAGAAATGTGCGGTATGTCCAATGTGTACAATAAAATATTCGAGAATGTAAGTATACAGTTACGTCTATTTGTGTTGTGCAGAATTTCTGTTCCAGAGTTGGGATGTAAAGAGTGCACAGTGATGAAGCATTCCTTTTTTGAGTTATTAGTAAGGAAGAATGAACGTTTTCATAATTACTTTAAATTTTGGACACTAAAATATGATAGATAGATAGATAGATAGATAGATAGATAGATAGATAGATAGATAGATAGATAGATAGATAGATAGATAGATAGATAGGTGCCATTCATCTTATAATATTGTTTAAAAAAATGTGCTTGCTAAAATATACATTAATTCACCTAACAGATCCAGTGACTGGATAAAGTGCAAACATATTTCAGCCTTTCTCGTTGCCACTAATCCTTATGCAAATGTGGTGCACATTTCTGGACATCACATACAAGATGTAAAATGTCATTAAATCTGCTGAGGATGGGCTTCTGTTAGGTTTGGGAGCTAATGAAAAGAAACAAGCACACATATGGGATGGTTTTTTTAAGCTCCCAAGCACGAGCTGAGGCCACATTCACACACCATATGGGAGTGGGTGAGAGTGTGGAAGCTCCTAATGTATGTTCGACTCTTCATCCAAGAACTTCACAAGCGAGCCAAGTTCTCACCAGGCTAATTCTCTCTCTCTCTCTCTCTCTCTCTCTCTCTCTCTCTCTCTCTCTCTCTCTCTCTCTCTCTCTCTCTTCCTTTCTCTCTCACTCTCTCCTTCTCTCTTTCTCGGCTCTAGTTATATCGCCAGCTCATGAAAAACCGAGGTTACATTAAACCACTGCCTCAAAGTACCTCAGTCGTGTTTCATGTTTTTATTTTGGAGACTGTCTCTCCAGGGAGCCATACATTCTCAGTTCTCACCAAGGAAACAGGACCGCATGCTCATGATGTTTCATAACAGCGTGTTATTAAACGTTTTTAATATAGTGTCCAACCCTGCAAAAATTCCTGGCCTTTCAAGAAGTAGTTAAGTTCTTTGTGTATTGGAAGATTACTGTAGTTCTATTTAAGTACAGATGAACATTGCTACTTATCCCAATGCCAGTAAGTGGGAAACTTCTGGGTTTTCTTCTGGGTTTACTGGCTTTTTTCCTGTGCTGCATGACAAAGTGATTCAAACTTGTGTAATTGCAATAAGCCTCCTCACATGGTACCATGTCATTTCTTATGTGCATTTACAAAGAATCTCTAGAGTCACCTATTTCACCCGAGAGTGCCCTTGTTCCTTTGCACTTTTCTGACTGTAAAGAGCATGAATGTATGAAGGCGTCATCCAAATGAAGGGAGGACCCATTCTCCTTCAATCACTGTGATGCAGAGCAGCTATGTGGAGAGTGTGCCAGCAATCTGGAACCAATTACCGGCCAAGGAAAGGGGAGGTGGATTAGGTTTAACAGGAGAGAGTTGGTTTAAGGTAAACTGTAATAGATGGGAAGGGTTGGAAGGCAGAAAAAAAACAAGAGGAGTCATATTATGCCCCATTAGAGTTGAGGAGGCAACGCCTTAGTTCTCTGATTGGCTACATGTTGAAAACATGGTAGAAGTATGTAGAAATATGAGAAATTCCACAGGAAATACAAGAAAGTTTGTTTAATAGAGAAAGGAAGAGGAAGTTCACATATGCTTGACATAAGTATATGATCCTCAGTAAATTAGATCTTGGAAACAAAAAAAACACATAAATGGAGTATGTGTAAAGGGAGATTTTGAATTTGCTGACCTCAAAGTGTGGTTGTGTAGTGAGCCTCATACCTCCACGCCTCATGCTATAATATTAATACCACATGCGCTGAGACCATATTGAACCTCCACCTCCTGTCTCTCTCTCTCTCTCTCTCTCTCTCTCTCTCTCTGTGGAAATGTAGACCATCCTGTGAACCCCACAACCTGACAGCCTCAACATGGAAGCCTCCAGGGGATAATCCCACATGTGGCTGCATATGATATTACCTACAAGGAGCAAGCGGCTTTGCTGTATGGGATTTGTTGGGATATCCTGAGTGAAAATTGGGCAAGTGGGGAGATGTGTATAAGCCTAATAACAGGGATAAATTGTAAATAGGTGGACTCAGAGGGGTAATCAGGTATTACAGGCAATTACAGGAGTGGGGTCTTCTTCATGGTAGACATAACCTACATTTGCCCAAGAATGGAGCAATTGTGGGCTTGTTCTCTGGAATGCTAATGTCTCTGAAACTTCCTCTTTAAAAGGGTTTAGAGGTAAGAATGGAGAAAGTGGATAAGTATTAAAATAACCACCAACATTAACTCACGTGTCATTATAATATATAATTTATAATGTATGAGCTAGTAGTTTGAGTCATTATAAAGTGTCAATATATTGACTGTAAAATATAAGAAGATGCAAGACAATGCAGGGGCCACTACATGCTGTTCAGAAAACCTGCTGTGACTCAAAATGTCACTATCAGTCCACATATTTCATAGAGACACTTGAGAAAGTAAATGAGTAGGAAATGTCTGTGTCTTATAAGACAGAGGTCTAACTGAATACGAACACCTGTGGAAAAAAAAAAAACATATACAGTAGATCCAAATACAGATATGCAAAAGATTTGTAACAAAAAGTAAACAACAAAAAGTTGTGCATTCATTTGTCCTTAGAAACTGCCGTTCAAGGCTGTATGATATATTTGTAAGACCATATTGCAGGCAAAAACAAACAAAAAAACTACTGTACAAGAAGAGTGAGCTTTCTCCCCTAAATTGGACAATTAAGACTAGAAAAAGAACAGGTGTTTTTTTTTTCTTCTAATCTTCATCTTTCCAGTTTTAACGAGTCTGTGCCCATGATACCCTCAGGTTCCTGTTCTTGAGTGATAGGAGTGCAGTCTGAGGAAGTTGAACTGCTAAAGTGAAACCCAATGTGCTCTTCTGAACTCATTTTGTGTGCTTTTGCATCTTTTGCATTGTAATCTCTAGAGACTGTTGTGTCTGAGCAGATCCACAGTTTCTCAAAGCAGCCCATCTGGCACCAACATCCATGCCTTCTTTTTCCTAATTCTGATGTTTAATGTGAACATGAACTGAAGATGCTGACCTGTATCTGCATGATGTTATGCACTGGGCTGCTACCACATGATTGAATGATTGGATACCGGCATAAATGACCAGGTGTTTGGGTATTCATATTAAAGTGGATGGTGAGTGTAGATGAGACCAATTATAACACTTTCCGGTGTTTCTGCTGCCAGCTTCATAATCGATTCAAATAATTTAATTTAAAGAAATAAAATGAACCTTTCAGTTTAGGCCACGACTTTAAGTATTTGGAATATTATGAAAACAAAACAGCTACATGTAGAGCTTATGTCATTGGGTTACACCACTAGTATGAAAAGAATCATTTACAAGCCACTAGATTTTCTTCGCTTTTGTTGTTTGTTTCCTTTTAATATTCGCATTAGTGAAAATGGGTTAATCAAATAAACCAACATTTTTATTACCTCAATTACACTGAAGGAAATACCATAAGCACATTAATGGAACCATTTACTATGAAAGGACAAAAATGATAAATATACACCCACATGTTCAATAATGCATTTTATTCATCCTGCTAAGTCTGTACAATCAGATAAACTCTGGCTTATATCAGTCTCATTATGTGTTTCAAGGATCCGCAGCCAAGGACACTCAAGAGTTTCATACAGTGTTCAAACAGAGCACCAGCAGCTGAAGAACTTTGGCTCCTCCATTCTCAGACTGAGTAGTATTCACATTCATCATCAAGCAATCAAGTCTTGCACAATCATTAAGTGATTTTAGATGAAAATTGAGATACTTTGTTATTTTTTGAATCTAATGTCAAAAACAGTCTGAGGAAAAGCTTTGTTTTTGTGCTTCATAATTGCACTGTTTACAATGTTAATGGTGCAATTGGATTAAATTGTGAACCCAGGACTACTTTTGTTTGAGTAAATTGTAGTAGTTGGAAAAATGCGCAGGCCTTTTGAAAATTCTGAGAAATAGATGATTATACATAAACGTCTTGCAGAGCAGAATCAGAAAACACAAACACAACATCTATAGATGCGGGACAAATTAAAGGAAAACATGGTAGCTCTCATGTTGTGGGGCATTTGGTATGGTTTGTGTTCACTTGTCCCTCACTAGCCTACAACATGCTATGACCTTTGCACTACCCAGACCTCAATCTAATTCTGGTGATTGTGGTAACACCTAGTGGAGATTTTGGACTGATATATAAGACAGCACTTCCACCATTAATAAAACCCCAGAGTTTGAATAATGGTGCGCATCTCTCTCCAGTACAGATCCAGAAACTTGTTGAATCTATTCCAAGGCATATTGAAGCTGTTCTGGAGGCTTGTGGTGGCCCAACACCTTACTAACACAATTTATGTTGCTGTTGCTGTTGATTATTTTAATTTGGCACATGGTTGTCTATGCAGTCTGTGTGGTTTGCATGTGCCCATCTTCACAATGAGGAAGGATGGCTAAAAATCCACTTGTGGCAGAACTGTATGGCAGCAGGCCCATGGTGTGATGCAAACGGACAGAAATCACTGGAGGCAGGCAGTGAAGGCCAACCACTGGGCTAACACGCTTACTGTCTCTGCCATGTGTTTCCTTCCTCAGCTCTCAGCCCTGCTTCCAATTACAAGACAGACAAAACAAACATGGAACAAATGTCATTTCTCACAGTAGATTGAAGGCCATTATACTTGGCACTATGCTTTCTCATTTGCTCATATGCTATGAGTTTGCTTGGATTTTCTTTTGTCCATGATTATTATTGCAACCTTACATGTTAATGGTTATAGGGAGAATGTCAAATAGGCAACAGCTCATAGGTTGAGTAAAAAGAGTATTTAGTAAGTGGCTGGAATAATAGTTATGACATAACAGCATACCAGTTATTGTTTGAATTATAAAAGAGGTACAGAGAAGAGAAACTGGCAGAGATGCAGAAGCACCAGGGTAAAGAAATCATTTTAGCAGATAATAATTTTGGCGTTAGGGGGGCACGGTGGCTTAGTGGTTAGCACGTTCGCCTCACACCTCCAAGGTTGGGGGTTCGATTCCCGCCTCCGCCTTGTGTATGTGGAGTTTGCATGTTCTCCCCGTGCCTCGGGGGTTTCCTCCGCGTACGCTGGTTTCCTCCCCCGGTCCAAAGACAAGCATGGTAGGTTGATTGGCATCTCTGGAAAATTGTCCATAGTGTGTGATTGCGTGAGTGAATGAGAGTGTGTGTGTGTGTGCCCTGCGATGGGTTGGCACTCCGTCCAGGGTATATCCTGCCTTGATGCCCCATGACGCCTGAGATAGGCACAGGCTCCCCGTGACCCGAGAATAGTTCGGATAAGCGGTAGAAGAGAGTGAGAGAGAGTGAGAGAATTTTGGCGTTCCTTTTTTCTACCCTAAAAGTTTACATGGCAACATTGTCTGGGCACTGAGTTCGAAAGACACAATATGATCTGCACTTGATGTTAAGCAATTTGTGAAACTTGCTTTAAAGTGGCTATAATTCAATTACTTTACTAGCCACCACTGTAGCCAGGTCAGTTTAACTTATAGAATACGTTACTAGTCACCGTGCAGTGTTAGAGACTGAAGCTCAAACACAAGGACACCTCACTTTCAGGAATTTGCAGCAACATGGTGATCTACTATTCAAATGTCACTTCTTTATACTCCATGTTCTCTGTTGTGAGTTAGATTGATTTCATTTTCATCCTGATACTTGGTCCTCAATAAAGAACTATTTATTAGTAGTGTCTTTTATTGAATGACGATGCATTGACAAGGAGTGAATAATCTTTGGAGTGAATGTAAAGCTGCAGAACAGATGGTTGCCTACTGTATATATATATGGTTTTATGACTATATCAAGACTCTTGGTATGACAGTAGTGATCTGAGGATGAATGCATCTTAGCAGGGATCTTTAATAGGCGACATATACGAGCTCAAGGTCATGAGATGATGACTTGGTAATATTTACTCAGTAAAGAAGCTGCACTTTCAGTCCTCCACTTAGTCACTGAACCACAGTTATGTACATAACCTTCCAATACTGCTGCCAAACCATTTCAAATGAATACATACTCTATTCAAAAACCAACTACACTCAAGATCTAAACTAAAGGAATGAGAGTTTAGGTGTCAAATCCCTAAAGCATTGTATATAAAGAAACAAAGGGCAGTAGTGAATGTTCTGGGTCGGAGAGTTACCACCAGTGTCCAACAAAATCCATTCAATTTATTTGTAAAACGCTTTTATCTATTCACATTGTCTCAAAGCAGCTTTACAGAAGTATAGAAACAGAATAAAAAAATTCAAGTTTAGCAAACAATTCATTGCTTTACCCCAAATGTGCCTCTACCTCATTTAATTTTCCATTTGTATCTATGGATCTCTGGTGCCTATAAGAAACAATTAAGGAATCAGACTAAACATGCAGATGTTTGGATGGGAAAAGGCATGTCACCATCCTCAAGCAGTCACAAAATGATTTACAGTTCATTGCCAGATGGAATCACTTTTCCTCCTATATTATTCACTATTAAGTAAACAGAAGAATTGGAACGATTATGATGCTGTTTCTAATTTTTGTTTGTTTTGTTTGTTTTCATTTGAAATGGTGGTGTTGGTTATATATGAAATATTCAGTGAAATCAATCTTTCTAACAATATTAACTAAAGAAGGTATGGCTTGCAGTGTGTCTGCTGTAATACCGCCAGTTCATGTTTTGTCTGGTGTTGCCAAGATTTTTTTGTTTATTTTTTTGCTTGAGTTTTTAGACCCCTGTCATTGATACATGCCTTTAGTTCACACTACAGCTACTGGCTGTATGAGCTGTGAGAGCAGGTTTGGTTGTCTCACCACCGCTGTGTGCTTGTGCTAGCTTACAGTACACAGTGACCAGTCACTGATCGCCAATGTTCTAACCTATTCTATTTTGTTCATTCATAAAATGTTAGTTTGTGGTGCTGGAACCAAAGATGAAGTGACAATTATTCTAACATAAATCTATTATTTTCTATTATTATATGTTAATAGAAACTCTATTTGATTCTATTCTATATTTCATGTAACACTTTTTCCTGTAGAGTCTATGACAGTATATTGAATTGTGTCAACATTACTAGATTACGATATATGACATCATTTGGCAACCTCAAGTATGGTCATGGACTTTTTGAGCATGCATTAGCCCTGCATTTGTTTGTTTCCCTAAACAAACATGACAAAACTGTATTGACATTGGGATCTAAAAAATAAAAAGAAGCAAACAGCAACTATATAATTAAAATACTTGCGTTATTCATATTATATCATGAATATTTTATAGATCTTGTGTAGAAAGAATACAAGCGCTGGTGTTTTGGACCTGAAAAGTTCTTTGTTTGTGCCACACTGCACATTTCTGGAGTAATCTGTACAAAAAGGATACAAAGCATGTGTGAAAAAAAATGTGAGCTTTATACTTATATTTGGTGAATTAAATGCACTGCTGTATACATTTGGGTGCTATAATAAGTAAAAAAAAAAAAAAAAAGAAAGAAAGAAAGAAAGAAAAATAGCATGATTGATTAAAGGTTTGAAATTCTTTTCAAAAGGAAAAGACCAACAGTAATAGCCCTAGGTTTTGAGGAACACTAAGGGGTAGAGGGTGGTTACCTACTGACGTTAATGACACATGCTATTATGACCATGTCAAATTAGGAAACTACTAGGTGTTCAGATGTGTCATCAGTGTTGACCACCATTATCACCAATTCACTCCTTTCATCTTCTTGGGTGCACGCATGACCAGATGAATACATACTGACTGTCTCTCGCTCGGTCTCTCTCTGTCTCTCTCTCTCACACACACACACACACACACACACACACACACACACACACACACACACACACACACACAGAGTGTATCACTGCCTCTGATCTGACCACAGATGCAATCTAGCATTTTGCAGCCTGCCATGAAATTGCCCCATTATAAATGTGACACATGCTAAAACATGTGTGCTGACTTTAAAGGAGGTATTCTCCCATGTGCTAGATCACATTGTTAGCCATATTTAACTGCTGCATGATTGATTTGATTTTGCTATGCATGTGCCATCTTTACTTGTGTCAGATTGCATTTTTATATAGCCGGGCTGCATAAATTTAGCCTGTATGCACTTTGATTTATTGTGTGTATTGTTATTGGAAGTGCCTAATTGAAATATTAAAAATCAGGTTGAGACACTAACAAATTGCTCAGTACAATTGGCTATGACCAGCTGTTGAAGCCTTAGTTGAAGGTAATCGATCCAATTGAGTTTTAGTAATGTGAGAACATCCCAGACCCCCTCTGGAAAAAAGACATTAGTATGGGTAATTAATCATTTTATTAGCCAAATATGTGGCAAGACCAGCACTTATTGCTTCCCATTATATCAGACCCCACCATGACAATGTTAGTCGACAGATAGAGATTGATTATAGGTGTGTGCGTGTGTGTGTGTGTGTGTGTGTGTGTGTGTGTGTATACAGTATGTATGCGTGTGTGCTGTAAGCACATGTGCAAATCAATGGACCTGACATCTGGCACTGTGTTGTGTTATTAGAGCCAGAGGGGTGTCTGTATACGTCAGGGACACAGGAGCCGCCATCGTGTGCCGACTTCTCATCAGAAAGAGATTTATAGATTAATGAGGAAAATGGCAAATGCTTCCACATGGGCTTCTGTGTGGATCGACTTCACTGTGGACAATCACCTCAGGGTCCCCCCCTGAATTTCCTCTTTAAGTAATTGAAGATTAGAAATATATTCACACACACACACACACACACACACACACACACACACACACACAAACTTTTACTCTGGTATTATCCAGTTTTAACTGTATTCAACTCCATGCATCAATGCCATCTACAAAAAATTAATACAGCATGTATAATACATCCAGTGTATACTTTTACTATATTTTATGAGATGATAGTTACAGTTTGATAGATAGATAGATAGATAGATAGATAGATAGATAGATAGATAGATAGATAGATAGATAGATAGATAGATAGATCATAATAATTTTTTTAAAAATAAAAAATAATACAGTACATTTAAATTAAAGTTTTAAATGTCTGTGCAAATCTGGATCTAAATCTAAAAAATTAAAGTAATACATTTTGACAGTTATAAGGAAAGCTGTGAGTGACACTTTTCATCTTTAACAAACTGATAAAGAGGCTCTTAAATGAATCATTTCTAACCTTTATAGCCCTCTAACAAAACACTGACAAACCTTCAGCGTCCCTATTCCAGCTGGAGATGGAGCTTTATTCTGGGCCAGAACATCTTACAGAAACCTGAAAACAAAGATAAGTAATCAATTTAAAAACTCTACCATTTGGGTACTGTGTTTTTCCCCTCATCAGAGATGCCAGCGTGTTGACTAAAACCTTACAATAATGAATAATAATTAGGCTACTGTTCAAAGATGGGAAGAACAGAAATCCTATAATGGAGAGGAGAGAAAACAGCATTGTGTATTTTATGAAGTCATTTCATGAAGCACCATTTTGCAGTGTGAAATGTCATGTTTGGGCAGGTTTGGAGCCAAAAGTGTACCAGCTCCTGAAAAGGCGCATTAAAACGGCACGTGTCCGCTGTAGCTGACGCCAACAAACAAACAAACAAACAAACAAACAGCAGGTGACCCAAGCGCACCTGCAGCTCATTATTCCACCTCATGATCTGCTTTCCACAGCACAGGTGCAGAGAGTCTGAACACAGAACACACACACAGCTAAATTTCCACAAAACACACACGTGCCTATATTACATGCTAACTAAAATGTAGAGAAATGAAAGATAGACAGACACTCACTCTCACTCATTTTCTACCGCTTATCCGATAGACAGACACTAAAAAATTTATTTATACCGTATAAGGTGAGTGAGGAAGAAAGCTAGCTAGAAAAACATACACCACAGATAGAACACGATTAAAAAAACATCCTACTCCTACACATACTTCACCTTTTTCTGCTCTGTAAGCTCTGCAGTTCTTGTTTTTAATTAATGTTGGGCCAGAGTGGTCCTCTTAGCAAATGATGACAAATCACGCATCCTCTTAACTTTAGCCAAATGCTTTCTGGCAGAGATACAATCACACATCAAACATTACTGGGATGTTTGGCCTTTTTCACACTGTTTCATTCGTGTGAAAGGTTAAGCGGGTACTGTGTAAGGCTGCGCTCATCATAAACAACATCAGCGGACTCAGATTGGCCGACCATTGCCCCACTATAACATAAACAAATGAGGCTTTTCCAAACAATAATTTTGATGAACGCTCCCAGAAAGTGTACGACTTTTTAAAGTGAAAACTTTAATCTTCAAGCGTCACGTGCAATAAAAAACGAATAAAGCTCAATTTATGAGAACGGAAGCTGAATGCCCTTTGATATTTCTAGTCTATTGTGAGATTTCTATTTCTTATTGTTCTATGGGGACAATAACCATGTGTACATAGTTCTTATGTTTTATATTAACTGCGTAATGACAACGCGCGCATTTTTCATGATTGTGATGATGTCAGGGTTACTTAAAACTTTTACTGGCAGGAAAAAATACCCATACTATAAACCATGGAGTGAAATTTGTGATAATAACAACTGTTAGCACGTATTTATATTTATTTGTAAAGAATGTACATTTGTTATAGTATTAATACTCTAAGGATGAACAATTGAATTTGGATACATTGTTCAAGATGAAGAAATAATGCCTAAACGGATATAAATACAGATACCCATATGTACACGGCTCAGTAACTGTTGTCAGGAAGGCAGACGGGGCATCTGGTTGAGACTAGAGGTGGGCAGAGGGACTGAGATCCTGCAGAATGCAATAAAAAAGTCAGACGGTTGCGAGTAAGCAGTTGGATACGAAACTCAAATAAAGCCCGGGAACATGAACATGCAGCAATTTGTAGTAATGGTGATTTTAATTAGTTTTCAGACTTTTTTAAAAAGTCATTTGAATATATCCCAGGTAAATACAAACAAGAATTGTGTTCTAAGGTGGTATTTCTAACTCTTCCCAGGTTTCCATAAGCATAGTGCCAGTTTCCTATTCAATTCAGCAGAAACAACATGCACCACGTCCACTTCCATTATAAATCCAAATACAGCTACAGGTACGAATGTTTGGAGCATTAAACACATAGATATTGTTACTGTTGTATTCATTTTATTAAATAAATGGTTGAATGAGGGTCTTTTTGTCCAGGTCTATTAACTGACTGTATTAATTGTTGATTTCTTCATGTTTGTCTGTATTTTATATGAAAATATCAACCTGCTACAAAACATGGATTATTATATGGTAAATAGGCACAGGAACGATGTGGAAAAACTGCTGGTTTTTTTTTTTTTTTTTTCAGAATGATGTATGTACAGATGCTTCGAGCATGTATTAGACAGAAAATGATGTGCCCCATGGACATATGTCTAGATATATAAAGATTTTTGTGTTTTTTTTAGTGTATTGGGGTTTTAGCTTGGCTAGCCTAATAGCTGAGGATGTTTTTTGATGGAGACTACAAACCATCTTCTGGAAGCCAATCTGGATTTGAACATCTGCCAAAGATAATGTAAATGTAAATATTTACCAGCTCATGACTGCTTAAGTTATAACCTTAGCTGATGTATCAAGACAATTTTCCATGGTGTTTGATGTACTACAGAAAAAAACACTTAGTGTAAGCATGGTTTTAGTGTTCAGTGCTTGGGGATTGATCCTGAAAAGGGCTGAACCCAAAAAGGAGAGGCGGAAGATATAGGAGCAAGGATCCTGCAAGCAGAGCAAGAAAAAAGTGGAAGACTAGACAGAAAAGAAGAAAGGAAACGAGGGTGTGGATAGAACACCATTACATGACCAGGTAAAGACGGTGAAACTAAAATGCTACAAAATAATGTGTCAGAGCAAAAGAGCTCACCATGGGGTTCCTTGTGTGGTTTATGTTGTATTCTGCAATGTCTCATCTCTTCCAATATTGCGTTCTATAGGCTGAAGACAACGTCAAGAGATCCGAGAGCAGAGCAGCTAGACACACTGCTCTTAAACACTATAATAACAGTCTTTGTGGTGACATCTGCTTTGACTTAGCCCAAACACTCTGGCACTTAATAAAGCATATAATCAAACTGCTGTATTCAAGACAAGCGAACAAACGTCTGGTGGAAGGAGCGGGAGAAGAATTCCTAAAGAATGTCTGGCTTTATCCTGAGAATGCAGTTCTTCAGACATCTTCTTCAAAAATGTGCTGCACAGACACAGTGCTAATCTCCTGTGCATCAACGGATGAGAAATACAAACAGTACTCCCTCCCCCATAATATACACCCTGATGCGTTATGTTTTATACACTTTGGAACTTATTCTGTTCTCAACATTTTAACGCATCGTTATGGCTCAACACTTGCGGAGGGCTCGGTTTTCTGGTTGTCAGGTTGCATACCAATTGTTTAGAGTCTAGACAGTGATCAGCATTACTAATCCAGTCAGCAGACTATTGACTGGTTTAGAATGTCTCCAATTGTAGGATCTAATTTGTTTTGCTCCTTATTGTTTCTATGATAAGTCAATTCATTTACTCTATGCTCATCACCAGCAGGCTAACTTTGTAAATATTTAGATCGTTCGTGAGCATCTTCAGTATGATCTATATCCTGGTTAGGGTTCAAGGTGGATCCAGAGCTTATCTCAGAAACATTGGGTATGAGGTGGGATTCACAGTTAGAGGAGATGCATGTCATGTTTTTTGAAACTTAAGAAACAGAAGAGAAAACTCTGGAGCTTTAAGGCAACAATGCTCCCCCCTGTGCCACCACATCACCATCCTTGAGCTGGGTTGCAATTGCAGTACAGTAAAAGCATATCAGTACTCGGTGTAAAAAAAAAAAAAAAAACAGCATGTGCAATATCCACAGAGTGAACACCGGTACAGCAATAGTGGTGATGCTATTTAAAATCTCAGTCTTTTCTCTAGCTGTGAGAGACTTAATCCTGCTGTGCTAAAAAATAAAGCCTGAAAAAGCTCCCCTTTGCTCTTTATTTAAGTTCGTTCTGACTCCCACCCCACGAACATGATCCCCAGTCATTTCCCCGCACATCCCCGGTGCCTGTTTTCTCCATCACCACCACCACCGCAGTGCTGAACTCAATCATGATCCATTTAGAGTGTGAGTGTGAGTTACAAACCGATATAGCCTTTGATTGCAGTCCAACGTCAGATCTACAGATTCATGAAAAGATGGAAACATCTGAAATAAACATTTGAAATGATCGCATAGTCACCACCTACAGTAGGAACAAATTAAACCTTGAGATGTGCAAGTTTCACTACAGAGTCTTCGATGTTTACTGGTCAGCACATAAAGGAGGTTTTCCTCTGTTTAATCCACCTGCAAGCAATCTCACTACATTTCTGTGGAACTGAGCAGAAAGCTCAGCTAACACATTCAATCCCGGGGCAATTTTTCACAGGATAAAAACAGCATGTCAATGGCACAAAAAAATTGAGGTTTCGTGGCTTGGTGAGAACTTTCCTGACAGCCAGATTACAGTCTACTGCATTTTTTGGGTTGTTATCTGACAGTTTACTACAAGGTAGTCAGACCATGCATAGCTGAAATGCTTTCTCCTGGGCTAAAAAGCAATCTGATACCATTCTTTAAATTAACCTAACTCACATTTTCTCCTCTCGATCCTCCAAGCATAACAATTACCATGCTAAAAGTTCCAAACATGGTTCATTTTCTATTAATTTCTCTTTTTTTTTCTTGCTATAATAGTGAAATATGAAATCCTTAAACACTCGCCTATCCCAGTGTATAAACAGAGAGACTAGTGCAGTTGCAGAGAAAACTTGTTCCTGGTGTTGAGATGAGTCTTCCTAGCCTTTTTTTTTTTTTTTTTTTTTTATACAGTTTAATTTTGCTTACTGGAGCTGTGGAATGTATGAAGCATCAATCAAAGCTCTGAAGGGAATTTGGCAGTCAAAGTGGAACAGCTAGAACTATACAAAGATGTTGTAAGGTGAACGTTACTGCTATGAGTGGGGGATTAAAAAGTGTAGCTCAACCAAAAAAAGATGTAAGGAGAAATCTCAGTTTTAATTTCCTGCATTCTTAAAAAAAAAAAAGAATTGCATACATATGGCTGTAGTCTCTATATGTTCTGTAACCATCGCATGCATGCACAAGTTCATCGGAGTCCATGTCGCTTGGCATTCATATGTCTTCTCTTCTGTTGTCTGAGGATGTCCAAAGACAAACACACAAACACACAAACACACACACACACTGTCCCACACACTGGAGACATCCTAGATTGTGTACAAGAGGCAGGGGTGTATGAGAACGGAACCTCGCCGTGGTGTGTGTCTGCGAGTCCCTTTGAATAGCCAGGCTGCACTCAATATCAAGTTTGTTTGTTGCATCCCTCCTTGTCTGTGGAGTATGCAAATTGGCCGTGTGTGTGTGTTTTTGAAGGGGTGCACAGAGAGGAGGGGTCTGTGGGAAAGTGAGGGAGCTAATCCTGAGAGTTTCATCAGGGTGGAGAAGACCATTCAGTCACTAACCCCCTCCCTCACCCCCCACCACTACAACTCACTGCACGCCACTTCGCAAGACAAGGACGTGGTGTATTTTCTTTGTGTCGCACTCACCCCCCCTGCGTACACACACAAACACTTTAATGCTGAACACCTGTTTCTGCACACACACACCCCAGTGATGCGCAGACATCCCACGCTCCCGTCTACTGGGGGCCACACAAAGAGCTTCTTTATGGATAAACACAAACCAGTAACATCACATAAACCAGTAAATCTGAACTGGGAAATCATACTATGTGGATGAAAATGAGAAAACCTACAACAGCTTTTTTAATTATCTGTGTTTTGGAATTGAACAAATTAATCTGTCACTTGATGTCTGACATTTCTTTCAGCTTGGGAGATGTATAAAGTCAGGGAATTGGTTCCTAACAGCTATGTGAGTGTTTTCAAACCTCGTACTTCAGCTCTAGACCACTTTTCCTGATTTCTCCAAGGGCAGACAGTTCTGTGCTGAGCTCGGTGTAGCGACTCAGGTTTCACGAGCAGACCCAGCTTCAAGCATTCCCTGTTTAAAACAAAAGCAAACACACACACACACACACACACACACAAACACACATTCACTCACACACACACACACACACACACACACACACACAAACACACTTCTCAGCCTCTCCTGCTGCCCTGCAAAACATAATTGGCCCAAACAGCACTTAACTTCGTCAAATCACCCAGAGTGGGCCTTGATAGAAAATAAAACATCCTTGGGAAATATGTAGGATGCATTTAGAGCCAAAACCCTTCTTATTAAGGACAGATGTTTATTTAACTAGCCAATTTTTTTTTTAAATATATAAATGGCATAATGATAACCATTATGTATTTGCGATCATTTTATATCAGTGTAGCAGCACATTGTTTGGTTTGAAAGCCGTGAATCGTGTTTGCAGCCAGGTGTTGATTCCGGCCTATTTGTAAGGGTTCAGGAGGACTTCGGCTTTCATGTTTATCCAACATGGCACTCGCTGAGGTCCGGATGTTCTTCTGAGCCCTGAGCATGCTGGATTATAAAGACATGTCCTGTGGAACCAACTACAGCCTGCAGTGATGCTAGCTTATCTCTTTCTCTCTCTCTCTCTCTCTCTCTCTCTCACACACACACACACACACACACTCACACACACACACACACACACACTCACACACACACACAAACACACATTCTGTATTCTTCTTAGGACCTTCTCACTGATATAATAATTAATGCAGGTCATTAATGCTATGTAAACCTTAACCCCAATAAGCAAGAGATTAGTATTTTATCTAAAAACTGCAGGTTTACTTTTTTTTCTGCAAATAAGCATTCTTCCTCATGGGTCCACACAAGTTCAAACCAGTTCGATCTATTCCTTGTGTGGACATTTGGTCCTAAGAAAGATTTAAAACACACCCTTCCAAACATTAGGGTTTATTTACAGATATTGAAATACAGTCCTGTAGTTCTTCTTCTTATCATTATTTAATAACTAAAAATCTAAATAAGATATATATTAATGTAAATTGCATAATTCTAATTAAAGTATATTAATGACCTCACAACTAAAGTACAAAATTCTAATGATGTCCCAAATGTGAAATTTGTGAATGTCTCCCATTTCAGCTGCACACACACCCAGTGGTTCTGTTGTGCTTCATTAACTATCTGAAATGCTTTGCATGTAACCTTTTCCCAACATCTCAGTTATATTTCAGCCATGATTGATGTTTTAGTTACTCAAAGTAGGTTAAGCTTGGGGCAGCCAGTACGCAAAATTACACAAATGCCAGCAGAATCATTTTATGCATTTTTCAGCATTTATTAATAGTGAAATTTATAGTGAGAATATTTTTTTAGTTTTTTTTTAGAATAGTTTTTTTTTTTAATCAAGTATCACAGACCAAAAGAAAAAGACAAAACAAACTGTTTTGTAGCATAGCTTGTTTTATTGTTTAAACAGTTTTGCATAGGAAATATATCCACTTCCAGTAATTGACTGCAGTAAAAACAGCTGCTAGCAGTATAGGCTGGATATAACAGTAACAATCACAAAAAAGTCAAGCATTATTTACACTCATTTTTCATCTTGTGGCAATTTTATTCCCTACATCAAATGCAGTTAGCTTAAAGGCAATGCCTACTGTTTAGCTTTAAAAACGGGGGAAAAAAATGAAGAAATTAAGAAAAACAACAACAACAAGACCTTCACTGTACAACCTCTTGAAGGATACCTGCATTTCCCCGAACGGTGACTAAAACAAGTCTTTAAAGTATTATAAGATGTACATTCAGCTTTTGCATACATCTATGGTGTTAGTACATTCACTAAAGGCTGATACAACCTTAAAACATTTGTTAGTGTTGTTGATGTCATGTCACAAATGCATGGCTCAAAAAAGAAAAAAATAAGAAAAGACAAGAAAGGAAAGAAAAGAAAAAAAAATGCCATTTTGAAAAGGGTGTAAAAGTGCCACAAGACCTGAAAGAATTCAACCCTGCTGTGGAGCTGGCAAGCATGTTTTTTAATTTTTTTATATAACTGACTTTTTTTTTTTCATCTACTGTAGTTCTAAGTGTAGCATCGACAATCTAAAGAAACACACTGCCCGACTATCTATTTAATCTCATGAAAGAAATATCGCGAGACCAGGGCACTCCATTCAATAGGACTAAAATATTCAAAAATGAACAGAGCACAAAAACACTTAAAACGGACACGTCACATAAAATCTGGGGGTGGGGGGGAGAGAAAACATAATAAGATAAAAATACAGGAAAAAGCAACCCACACATTCTGTTTCGACTGTTTTTTTCTACATTTCTATTTTTTTTCCCAAAGAAATTTCAATCAGTGTTGTTTTTTTTTTTTTGTTTGTTTTTGTTTTGTTATGTTTTTTATATGTACAATGTGAAGTCCACTGAGACTGTGAGCTGGAACAGGCACTGCTTAACATATATATACTGTATATATTTTTTTTTTGTCTTTTTTTGTCTTTTTTTTTTGGTAAACATCTCAAAATATGCTGGTTTGTTTAATATGTTCCTGTTTATGTCTACCTGATGTTCATTCATGCCATTGGAAATGCCCTTGGAAAACAGAACTGAAGTAATGGACTGAAAGGTTCTCTCCATATTCAGGTGAACTAAATAAAGATATTGCGTGAGAGCCACAAGCGCCTCCTTGCATAAGGAACATACTTGTGGCCTTCTCAGTGTCCATGAGCATGGCTTTCATAACTAACTCTACATGTAATACTTAACTTTAACCAGGCCATCGTCTCATATAATGTAATACGTGTACTGCTATGAAAATCTGACTTCTTGACAACAAACTGATTTTTTATTTTTTTTTAAAAAAAAAAGAAAGATAAAAAGAAATTCAATAATAATAATAATCAGCCCTTTGAAAAGGAATGAAAAACAAATCTAAACTCAAAATCACTACCGAGACACAAAAAAGGTAGAAATTGACCAGAACTCCTCTCATGAGCCTCAGATCAGTGTGTGCTGTGGGGAGCGACACAGTGACCACAATCAGAGAGATCAGATGAAAGTGTTCAGGCTCGAAACTCTGACGATACGCACGAACCGTCCACCAAAACAAGGCGCCAGTGAGAGGGATAGTGGGAACTGCGGAAAGTGCAAATGCTCAGCTGTTTGCCAAACTCTCCTCTGTGCTAATGACATAAAAGGATATCTGTGGGGCTGCGCAAAGGCTCCTGGGAGTTTGTGTTGTCCCAGTACTGACTTTTTTTTATCCTAACTACAAGATGAAGTTGATTAACGTTGCTTACTTAACATGACAATCACAGCCCACAGTGAACACGCAAATACTGTGAAAGGAACACGCTTCAGCCCGGGACGCATCAGAAACCGAATGGCTTCACTGCATTGTGGGTAAAGACAGCAGAATAACATGTCATTAACAACATTACCCTGGTAATCGCTGACAACACACTCGAATCAGGTGCCGTTTTAAAGGGACGACGATTTCCCCGTATGGCCCGAATCAGCAAAAACTTTTCCTTTTTTTTCCACACAGTCGAACAGAAACTACTAGTCAGGTTAATCTACATGAAGCACAATGAAACGACCTTCATCATTTACTTTTAAACATTTACACGCCAACATAGGACTTTACCTCTACAACAAAATCTAACAAATTCAGAGAAAACTCATTCTTATTTGTACGGCCAGCTCGGGTTCCTTGTACCTTGAGTCCAGATTCCAGAAAGTTTTCTTGTAGATTAGAGTCTTCTTTTTTATTTTTAAAAAATAAAATTTCATATTAAGCAAATTCATTAAGTTCATAAATTTAGCTTTTTACAAATAAGGGTAAAGAAAAAAAATACAGTGTACAAACTTTTGTCTACAAGGCATTTGAATAGAAAGACCCTCATTTTTTCCTTACGTGTGGAGTCGGAGTCAGCCAGACACACACTCTAGCACACACTCGCTTCCAACACAAACCACCCAGCTAGCAGAGCAACATGGAACCTTAATGGACGATATGCACAGTGAGAATATTGCTATGACTAGTGCTAGGACTCACTGAAGATGACATCAAATCAGGTGGCTTTAAAAATTATTGGGAGAGAATAAAATATTACCCATCGCAACATGAAATGCCATCCTTTCTTTTCCTATTATTTTTTTTTTTATGACACATATCCACATCACAACCTCTAGGTCTCACACTAACCAAAAAAAAAAAAAAAAAAAAAAAAAAAACGGAAAAAAACAAACAACAACAAAAATGTTTACTTTACATTTACATTTAATAACTGTATATGTCTTAAAAAGTTTATTTCCGATTCTAAATGATTTTGTTCTTGTTCTTCTTGTTGTTGTGGCTTATTTTTACAATTCCAAACGATGGGGAAGCAAATTCGTTTCTACATTTTAAAAGCGTTCGCGCTTTCCAAGTAAGGCTGAAGAAAACAAAAATTACAGTGTACAAACTTTTGACCAGAAGGCAGGCTATTGAACAAAAAGAGGCTCATTCACTTGTCTCTGGTCATGTCAGCGTCCCACACGCTCGAGCTGAGGAACAAACGTTTCTACAGAGCTGCCAGAGCAGACGCTGCTCAGCATGGCCTACACGGTGCCCCATTCCTACAGCCGTCTTCACTGTTTAAACACGGCTACAACCACGACGCCGATCCTATGACCCCGACACTGCCATCAGTCTGGGGGGAAATGCACTTCAGTGGCATGGCTAATGGCTAAAATGGCTGCAAAGCACTTTGACTTTCAACTTTCTGAAATCCAGTAACAATGAAAAAGAAAAAAACAAAAAACAGGGACAGCAGTGCACATAAAAATGGGGTGGCTTCATTTTGCTATTTTTTTACTGCACAATAAGAACAAGTGTGTTTATGAAAGAGGAAAGATTGAGCTTGACTTGAGTTTTTCTACCCAACGTTTTTTTTTGTCTTTTTTTTTTTGTCTTTTGACTTTTTCGAGGACATGTTTAGACAAAGATCTAGAACAATTTCAGGTCTGCTGTAAAAGAACACAGCTGTTAAATAGTACAAACAGCAGAAATGTTGAAAGAAATCCTGAATGTCTTTTTGTTCGAAAGAGTTAATCTTGTGAGTGATATGGATAGAACGCTCTGTGACATTATGCATTATGCCTGAGTTACTGTCTTACAGTTACAGTGAAATTGTTGTTTTGAAAGGGCACTGGAGGTGGATGATTGCCTAGATGCTGTATAAGTGCTCAGCGTTTAAATCGCAGTGGTCCTCCAGACCTAACGGAGACTGCGTAAGGCCCTTCCTCTGAAGAGAAAATGGATTGTGAGTTCATACTGTGCCCCCGAACCTGACTGACATCCTCGTAAGGCTAAACCTGGAAACATCTCCGAGATAAGAAACAATAAGTGGATATCGTTTCCAGATTCTTTTTCTGATTGTAAGAAGTTTTAACACGCACGTACAGCGTGGTGATTGTAATGCATTTCATAACAAGCCACTTATTTTTTTTCCATAAAAATTTAAGGCATCTTTTGTACTTGCATATTGCTAATGATAATATGCAGAACCAATGCTGAAGATTCGTCTTCACAGCTATCGAGATACAGTACTGACAGATCGATGGGTTGTGATCAAAGACGCTGTGTGTTGACTGAGTGAGTTCACTGGCAATGTGCAGAGTGTTGGATAACATCCAGGATTAATCTAACTGAACTGGGGATGAATTACATTGTGTACCGTAATGTTTTCGACACAACTGTGTACGTTCAAACTCCAATTCTAGAAATTTCCATGCTGATTGTCAGCCTCAAGTCAAGCTTTTTCTCCTCTGAAATTAGCCATTTTCAGGAGTCATGCTAGCACCCCAGTGTTGATGTTAAGGGAAAAAAAAAGAAGTCAGTTAGTGACAGTAGGCAGACCAGTGACTCTGCAGCCATGTTAGACCAAAGGATGCATGGTCAAAAAACATAATTCCCCTCACGGAGTAAGCAAAACAAAACTATCCTTGCATGTGCCTCTCCATCTTTCCGTACACTCAATTTAAAAAAAAAAAAAAAAAAAAAAAGACCTTATCACACACTGCATAGAAAGCAGTTCCCACTTTGGTCAATTAAAAAAAAAACAACAACAAAAAAAAATCACAAAACATCAGCAACAACATTATCAATGACAACATCAACAAAATAAATGTTTACACTAGTTGTATCTCCGTACTAGCTTCTAATGGACATAGCTAAAAGCACTACCTACATAGGCAAAACTTGGTATTGCATAATTCTTATAATTCTGGACCCCTCCCTCCCCAATAATGACTGGAAGATGAAAAAAACAAACAAACAAACAACCAAAAAAAAAATAAAATAAAATAAAATACCAAAATACTGAAAAATAATGCTGTTTGATTATAAACTTTAGGACAGCAACTATACACAGCCTTGATATGCACTGTAAATGTGAGATAAAGTAGTAAATGAAGCTAAAAATCAACAATGACACAATTTCATCCAGAGTACAAAATATTTCTTATCATAAAAATGTTACTTTTTTTTTCTAAAATGGTAATAAATGCAGCAAAAACAAGTGTAGTGATGTTCTCTATATTCAAAGGCAAGGCACGTAATGTGGACTATATATATTCGTGCAAATTAAGATTATTGGAAAGATTAGTTATATAAATATATCTGATTGGAGAGGCGATGGCATTGGGACTGCCGTGAACAATTAGAGATTAACGGGACTACGACTCTCGAGATTCACCAAAGTGGGCATAAAAGAAGCACCATGAGACCTAGCCTCACCCTGCAGGTTAGTGTTTAACTGAGTGCAGATTTAACACATAACAAACACACACACACACACACACACACTTTTTCTCTTAAATTACTTCACCAGCCTGCGTTTCTTGTGTTTCTTGTAATATCACAATGTAAACAGTAGCTTTACAAGCTAATGGCCCAAATGAAAATGCACACTAGATAGGTAGGGATTACATAAAAAAAAAAAAAAAAAAGAAGAAGCCATTTTATACACGCTGTGTGTTTGTGTCTTTTCACCTTTTTTAAGTTTCTGTTTGTCATTTCACATAATAAATTAAAGAAAAAAAAAAGAGAAAGAAAACTACCCGAGTGCTTGGGTACGGCTCAAGATAAGTGCTGTTTTGTTCGTGTTCAGTTCTGCACAGGTAAACGTTTACTGTCAATCACACTTCTTACTACTTGACTTTCCGCCATGTTCATATTTGAGGATGCAATTAATCTTTTTTTTTTTTTTCATTTCAAAGTGAACTTAAAACAGTTACTCCCCTTCCTTTAGAGTCCTAGGGCACACAGACTATGATAGCTTCCCTTCAGTTAAAAAAAATCATTTGAATTGCACTTGCCTCATATGACATATTTTCTTTTTTTTCCATTTTTTGAAAATCCTTTGTAAAGGATACAACAGCGAAATTCACTGGGGTTGTTTTCTAACCTAGTAATACAGGTTTTTTTTTTTTATACGATATAAATTCTGAGTTCTTAACTCGTAAGAGTAGATATTAACCTTTAGCTCTAAAGGAAATACAAATCCAAGATTGACAAGATTACAGATACCGAAAGGTGCCTTTTCATCATGGAAAAAAATGAAATTTAGAAGGCAAACATACAAACCAAAAGTCTAAATTGCTGAATTTTGTTCCTATGGACATGTAATGATGTGGGTTGAGCCTTCTTTTATAGGTCAGAATTGGAGCCTGCTTTCAAAAACAAAAACAACAAACAAAAAAAAACAATTTTTAAGTCCAGCCAGCCAGCCCTTGTGTGCCTCTCCTTCTACACCTGCTCAAAAACCAAGCCTAGAAATTGTGACTAAAGAATGAGAAAAAAAACAAACACTACAAGAGACTAGCGTGTCATGCAAAACATTAAGGCATCTAAAACTTGTTTTGTATGGTAAATATCACAGTATGTCAGTTGAGGGGCCTTCTCACACAATGACTGACTGGCATGGAGAGGCTCGTGCCAGCTTTGACCCAAACCCACTCTCCTGTTCTAGGGTAAAGTCCTTCAGTGGGGGGGACAAAAGTCAGTGGAGATTGTGTAAGTGCTGCTTGCTGGTTTGTCCACGGACCTGTCACTCCAGAGTCAAGGCTTGGCCCCCCGAATACACCCCTCAGTTGCTTGTCTCTGCCTGAAGAAGGGGCTCACCAATGATGTTTATGCTGTAATTCTGGACATTTGTTGGCAGAATCTGAGTCCCGTTCGACACTTGGAATGGAATTAAGCTCGCCCAGGTACCAGGACTGTGGACAGGAGAGAGAGAGAGAGAGAGAGAGAGAGAGAGAGAGAGAGAACCAGTGTAAGAACCAGAGTTACACAAACATAAAGCAGACATATCAGAATGTACTTGCCTAAACATGTATTATTATTATTATTATTATTATTATTATTATTATTATTATTATTATTATTATTATTGCTACTGTTGTTGTTTTGTCTATTTTATTGTTATTTTTACATTTTATCATTAAAACATAATGTGCATCTAATAATAATAATTATTATTATTATTATTATTATTATTATTATTACTGTTATTATTATTAGTATTATTATTAGTAGTAATAGTAGTAGTAGTATTATCTCTTGTTAAATTAAGTAAAGCTAGTTATATGCTCCATATTATTATCATAAAATTAGTAGCCTTTACATAATTCATAGAATTATTAGAATTATGAAATACTAGTATTAGTTGAGCATAATAATAATAATAATAATAATAATAATAATAATAATAATAATAATAATAATAATAATAATAATAACACTGAGCATGCAGTCACCAGGTTGTACAAAGGACATTAAGGAACGAGTTTAAATCGAGTCAGTGATATGTATCAATGACTGTTAGTGGTACAGGTCTCAATTATTTCCCACAGTCTGAAGGGCTTCATCATCCCTCCTTTAACACTGACAGCACAGGAAACTCACAGGAACAAAGGCGCCTCAGTAAGTGGATATTGCAAAAGAGGAGTCCCACAGAGAACTGACACCCTCCCTCTGATCAATAGGGTTAAGTCAGAGGCTGATTGTGTACTGCACTTTCCCATCCGCATTCAGCACATGCTAGCCACACAACAACACAAGACTGTTAATTGCGAGCCATGGCGCAGGCCTTGAATGCGAGAGACGCCGCGATGCACAAACAGCATGTTGTTCCCTGGAGGGAGGACAGCGGGGGTCTGAATAGTATGTACATGTGTCGAATAATTAGGCAGGCCAGAAACCAGTCCACCCTCCTCCTTTCCCTGTCTACTTCTTAAATACCTGTCTCACACAATCGCCGCTTTCTGTTTGCAGATTACAGAGCGTGCTCCTGCTCTTTCAACACCACCAGGCGCACACAGCCACTGCTTTGTTATTTTCTCCTTTTTACTTTCTTCTCCCAGTAAAAAAAAAAGAAAGGGAGGACAGGGCAGGCCGGAGGTGGGCGAGGGCGTACTGGGGTGTTTGATGGAAGGCAACAGTAAAGAGAAGAAAGTGAGCGACTTTTCCCTGGGATCTCCGGCTGCAGGTGCATAGCTTCAGTGGATCGGCTTTGGTTGCAAGAAGGGGGTGTGGGGGCACTGAGGGACTTTTAGGGGGTTTTCTCTGGCGGTTTGTTTGTTTTCCAAAGGGGACATGAGGGCTCAGGCTGATGCCTGGGGAAGACAACAGGGTCTTGGCGGACCTAGAACACTGACTTTATTCTTCCCATGGCTGCCTGCAGTGATACGGCTGACTGTGGCCATGAATGTGGCTAATGACTTAGTCTGCATTTTATACAAATCCCCTGCAGCTAGAGGCCTAAACGTCACTTAAAACAATAGAGGCAAAGTTCATGAATCAATGGCTAGAAACATGGTCAGAATTTATAAAGCATGGGATGTGAAAGAAGAAAGGGGAAAAGGAAGGAAATGAAGGGCTACAAAAGTCTTTGTGAACAAAACTCAACTATCTCAACAATTTTTTTTCTTTATCCTCTACAGCTTTTTTCTGTTCCTTCTGCCCCCCTGACCCAACCCCCCACCCCTCAACCCCCAACCCCCGTTCGTCTATCCTCTTTCTGGTCTGCTAAAAATCATCTGACAGGAAATGAGAGATTAAGTTTTTCCTACCTTGCTGAACAAAGAAAGCACAGAGAAGGACAACACTAGGCAGCGATTTGGCTTTGGGTTTTTTTTTTGTTAAGATAGCTTTTTATCCCTTTCTTTCTGTGTCTCTCCCTTCCTTTGTAACATACTACTCACTCCACAGGAACACAGGAGACCGGAGCAGCAGGGGATTACTTTGTAAGCTCAGTGCACATGGTCCTCAAACCTTCTGTCCTCCCATACTCCTTGCTCCGACCCCAGCCTCGGCTTGTGCGAATGCCCGGCCGATTGATCGCTGCGGCTCATGGGGTGCCACCCCCTTATTTAACAATTTCAACTTCAGCCTGCATTACCTAATGTCTGGTTTCCCCTGGATACCAGATGGCTTAATACATGACAGCTCCCCATCCACAGGAACCTGTCGAGGGTGGGGGGAGAGGGGAACAAACAACTTTTCCTCACGCGTGGTTGACTTGACTTGATCCTACACTGTTGAATCCCCCTCCACGCTCATGGCTTGCCCAGCCACATCTTTTTGTCCCACCAAAATCCTCCTGGCTGTAGTGGTAGGCATACAGCATGCTTCGCTTGGGGATCAGACACTAAATTAGATTATCTAATGGCATCTTAATGGATAGCTGACCCCATTTCCTGTAGGACTGCAATGCTCAATGCTGGGTCCAATTCAATTTGCCTTGAACTATAGAGCAGCTTGCATGAATCTCTGCCAGTGCAGCTCCATCCACATGTGAGCAACAAATTATATTTACATACATTACCTGTCAAAATTTTAGAGATGCTGTTTTTCAAAATTTGCATTTTCCCTGTCTGTTTGAGTGAGCAATTAACCGTGGGAGAAGAAATCACATGTAACGTGGATACATTTTGGTAACGGTGACAAAATCAGTCACACCACTGTACATGCTCAGTGGAAAAAAACTCTCACTTGTAACTCTCAGATGTAACTGATGCTCACACGTCCTCCAAATGAAGAGTTACTTCAGATATTCCTCACAGAGGCTTCATGTGGTTTGTGG
The DNA here is from genome assembly GCF_030014155.1 of Tachysurus vachellii. Lineage (NCBI taxonomy): Eukaryota > Metazoa > Chordata > Actinopteri > Siluriformes > Bagridae > Tachysurus > Tachysurus vachellii. The sequence goes on along the minus strand of NC_083466.1, from coordinate 11,910,266 downwards.
AGATGTTTGGACATGTCTGTCTGTCTTTCTGTTTGTCTCTCTCTCTCTGTTCTATTCAACTCCTTCCAGAGCATCTTGATCGGTTTAAACTCAAGTGAATGGAGAGTCCATTCTGTTACAGACACCTCCTTCCACTTCTCATATCCCTTACACAGGCTTTGAGGTGTGTGGATAGGAGGTGTGTGGTTTCGAAAAGGCAGTGCAGTGAGTGTACAGAGGGATACAGGGATTGTCGACTACGGCTTAGCATGCTAAGACTAAAAACACTAATTTGACATTTGAACTCCATCCTGAAAATTCCTATTTCCAACAAATCCAACTGCTGAGAATCAATAGAACTAGGCATCATTATCATATGTTGAATGTAAACAGACTAGTGGCTTCTCTTCTTAGTGGACAGATCCTGCAACCCCACTGACTACAGAGAAACTCTGAGCATGATGCCTTTCTACCTGAATGCAGAATAAGTGCTGAGAGGAAGTGCTGAGCAAGGCTTTGTCCAGCCATGGGAAAGGGATTTAGCGAGAGAGAGAGAGAGAGAGAGAGAAAGAGAGAGAGAGACAGAGAGAGACAGAGAGGTTGAGGAATGTCCACACACAGATGTAGTCAGAAAGAAAGAGATTCGACTGTCATTTTCAAGGGGAAAAATCCAGCTTTCTACATTTACAGTAAGGCCCAGAATTTATAACCTACCCTGTATGGTAGGTCCTGCTCATTACATTCTCTCCTCTTGTCTGTTTCTATAGACCTACAGAGGGTAAAAATTATTTCTCGGTCTTGTATGCATATCAAATATATATAATTCAGAGTTAACAATTTTTATCTGTAAGACTGGAAAAAAAAAACTGGTGATGTCAGATGATATTAATGTACAGGAGTATGATGACATGAAAATGAAAGAGATAGAAGAAGAATCATGAGAAGAAGCCAACTCCCAAAATCATAAAGAATGTCCACGACAAATTTAAAAAAATAATCGATGCATCGTTCTCGGAAACTGTATCTGTTGCTTCACAGATTCAAACAGCATGTCATAGATAAACATTGGAGTCTGTATGGGAAAACCCAAACTCAAAACCCAGCACATTTCCATTTTTTTATGACTGTTTGTATTACAATTAGTATTTGAATATTCCTTTTGTTATTGACACTATATACTTTTCTTTATTATTTGTTTTGGCAGTGGATGCTGAGTTGTATAAATGGTCTAAACTGCCAAAACAAATAGGAGGCCAATTATATGCAGATATATATCTTTTCTCAATGGCAAATGTGACAAACATACACTTCGTTAATACACAAACACACAGACATGTGCACACACACACACACACACACACACCCCCAGCTTAAAAACAGATATTAAATAGTTTAAAAATGGTGGTTGATGTTAATCATAGTAAGCTATAATGGAAACGAGAGCATGCTGTTTAGTGTAACACAGACTCGCTTTCTATTACTGTGCTCAGAATTTGGTATCTCGAAACTTAGCTGATGAAAACGCCTTTCTTCTGAGTTCATCACAATATCCTAGAGGGACAGATTATTATTCTACTGTGTGTTGAGAAGATCTAATCTTAGAGCAGTATGTGATAAAGCGAAAGAGGAGAAAGATATACGATCCTGCTTTCTCCTGCTGTGTTTAAAGCCTATAACTGACACAGGAATTTTACTAAAAGCTACTTTTTGTGTGATATTCAAGAGCCTGGTTCCATGGAAAAAAATCAATTGCAAGAGTTGAAGAGGAACTGATGCATACAGGAGAAACCTGTTACATAGACTGAAAGTTCAAAGTCTCTGAAGCTTTTGGCACATTCTCGTACGTTGCATTGGGCAAACATTCACAAGGATGTAATCTGAAGTTCCAGTGAAGGTGTAAATACTCGAGTCATGTCTAACATGCACTTCCTGGAATCTAAAACGGACTCTGTTCCATAGCAGAGAAACGACACGACCTACATTCGACAAAGTTGCTGAATCATGCATGAATCATATTTTCTCCCCTTTTCTTTTCCCCAAAATAAAAACTACAAACAAGTGTCAGCCGCAAATGTTAAATATCCATGATTTTCTATATTATATTCTATTATACACTCCAGGATCAGTTTATTAAGATCACCTGTACAATCTGTATAGTCATACGATCATCAGCCAATCAGGTGGCAGCAGGTCAATACATTAAATCATGCAGATATAGAATAAGAGCTTTCTTTAATGTTCACATCAAACATCAGAATGGGGGAAAGTGTGAGCTCTGTGTCCATGGCATGGTCGTTGGTGCCAGACAAGCTGGTGTGAGAATTTCAGTAACTGTTCGTCTACTGGGATTTTCACACCCAAGAAGCGTTAAGTTTGTGTGGGTGGAAATGATGAAAGCGGTCAGAGAAAACTTGCCAATTTGGATTGTCCAAGCTGACAGGACGGCTCTTAAATAATCACTCTTTACATCTGTGGTGAGCAGAAAAAAACATCTCCGTATGCACAAAACATCAAGGATGAGAAGTTCCACTCGTCATCCAACATAAAACAGGAATCTGAGAATCCCACTTACCGAACCTCAACGTTTAAAGATTGGAAAAATGTTTTCCCAACCTTTAACCATCTCCTTTTATTAAACAGCATTTTCAGATTTAATGAGACGAGCTCCAGTTCCGATTAGCCTGTTCCCTTAGATTACTCTGTTTTCTCCATTCTGATGTTCAACGCTAAAAGTATCATAGCAGACTGGATGTACAGGTCTTCCTAATAAAATGAAAAACCTCTTTCCTGTAACTGTAAAAAAATATATTAAAAATCTGTTCAGTGACACTGTTTTATAGCAGAATGCAGGATTGGGAAAAATAAAAGTGTATTAAACCAACAAGGTGAAATATAAAAAGTGTGTATTTGCAAAAATGATGCATGATTGCGATAAAAAGATAAACAAAACAAGAACACAGGATAAACTTGATGGAGAGGAGGGTTGAAAATAAAGGAAAAGTTTACCTTTGCCAAGAAATCCCCAAAGCCTCCTCTGAGCCATAAGACCTGATGTTTTGATTCACGGGCCAGTCACAAATCCTCAGCTGTCAATCAAACACCTCTCAGTCAGACAACGGGGCCAGCACAACGGTACTAACACACACATATGTAGCATGCAACAAGGCCAGGAGCAGAGTCTGTGCCAAAACTACACACACATGATTATCTTTTCTTTAAAATACTATGTTATGTTATTCTTTTAGATTAGATTAGATTAGATTAGATTAGTCCTCTATCATCTGATTGTATGTCTAAATTATAATATTTTTATTCAGATTTTAGACTCCACACGTTAGCATGAAATGAGCCTAATTCTCTAATATACTTTGATTCAAACATGATATTAAATCCTGCCTGAAAAATGTGAAGAAATAAAAGAAAAAGTACAAACAGCAAACGTTATATGTAGCATGCAACATTAATGGGGTAACCATTAACTTTCCTGGAAGCAAAAGAAGAGGTTAGTTTACAAAACTAAGGGCTGGGTTACATGGATATCATTCATCTGTGCCAAAATGCTTCTGTATGGGAACAGGGATGTGCGTTCCATCTGGCGCATGCACTTGGTCATGTAAGCTGCTGTTAGACATGTTCAGGCAGATGGGTTGACTGAAGTATGGTCATGCTGTGTGGCGTCAGCTATGTTACTTTTTGGCTTTTTATTATGGCCGACCTGTAAAAGTTTTCAAAAATATGAATGCGGATGGAGGAGAAGAGAGCGTACGCAAAAGTATTCTCAAAGACCCTCGCACACGCACCGACTATGAATGAGAAGAATAAATGTATAATCTAACACACAAATAACATTTAAAGAGAGAGAGAGAGAGAGAGAGAGAGAGTTCTGTGCAATAAAAAAAACCAGAAAAGCAGAACTTGTCACTTTATTATTATGGTCTTATCCATTTCCCTGATGCCTGGACTAATATATCTGCCCACCCACGCTACTGTCGCTTATCAGATGCACATGCTCTGTACAAGCTTTAATCAGGTCCGTTCAATCTTTGAATATTCAGTGGCACTTATTCTCAGTCAATAACGCTAGCCATTTTTGGAACAGCGCCTATACCATTCCCAACATAAATCCATTTCCACTGCAGTAACTCTAGGAAGGCAAATAATTGATTTTCTATATTTACTCCACAGATGCTTTAGCGCTGACCCAAAGAGGCTTGGCTGGATAAAATATCAATTTCGCAGAGTGAAAGCCACACGAATTAGCAGATTGAGCATGGGCATTAACGCAGAACAGGAAATTATTGGAATTTCACTGCTCGTACAGAAGCCCAGTCATGGCAGGTGCCAGTATGAATGATAAACACAATTTACACTGAATAGCCAAAAATATAATGCAGTAGAAATGCTGAAAGTTCAAGCGTACTAAGGCTAAAGTAGAAGTGATCGTTTGCACTGAAACTAAGCATGTATGTAATTGAGCTTGTAATGGAATGCACTGTATGATGGGATATAGGAAGTGTATTTTTTTTTTTTAGAGTGACTCAGTTTCACACTGTTAGTGTCCGGATATCCACCTCCATCAGTACAGCTGCCAAATTTACTTCCTCACACAAGTTTTGTGTGTATATGTGTGTATGTGTGTGTGTATATGTTATAGCCAGAAAACAATGACTTTGGGCGAAGTCGAGGTCAGCTATCAGACAGTTACAGTGGCAGGCATTCTTTCGTCCTGTTTTGCTAGGACCCCCCCCACATATTAAAAAAACACACACAATATGTGCTGAAAAGGAACCGCAAGAGCAGTAATTATTGTTGACGTATAAACTGAAGTTCAAGGCCGTCTATCCTGGAAAAAGTTCACATGAGGACTTTTCTCTAGGAATTTAAATTGCACAAAATAAACGGAGAAGAAGGACAGAGGGACCTTCTGTTACTGTCATCACAACACTCCTAAAGCTCACTATGGATTAACATATGATCTATATTGACAAGGTGAAAGTTTCCACTGGACACCTGAAACAACAGAAAACTTATTTTTCCAAGGTTTATTCTTACAAAATTTAATTATATGCTTGCAAAAGTACTCGTGCTGAACCGACACCGAAGCTTATCTTACCGACAGAGGTGCAGCTCGATCAAATATCACCTGATATGTCAGTATCAAGTAAATAACAACAGCACGACCCAAACACGCAGGCTCGGGTCATCAATTAGGAGCTGGTAAGCTTCTCGCGAATGCTTCTGGAGATGTAGGTGCCATCTGTCCGTAGCAGCGCCAGATCATAGAGGTGCAGCTCAGCCAAGTTAGTGCTAATGAACAGCTGTGTGTGGGGACTGGATAAGTGCGTGAACATTAGATAAAACCAAACAATTTTGATCAGCGATCAGTCCCCGAAGTGAGACTACGGCTTTCTCCTGGGATTGAAACGAGAGCGTGAGCAAGGAATAGAAGGGTTAGGCGCCCTCAGGGAGGACGAATAATGAAATCTTTTCCTCGCTGGGGTTTTGATGAGCACTCTACACAGCGGTCTCAGTCAGGAGCAGGTGTTTGGGTTTCTCTATGTGTATGCGTGCTGCCACTTACATATGTGAATTCAACTGTTATTTTCCCCAAGTGTACATGGGTGAGAAGCAAACTCCAAATGATCCTAGCGGAAAAACAATGCCATTGTCACACTCGTAAACTCTGACCATCTGCCTGCGTGTCTGTCAGTGTTCTCACTCAACCTATTTAATTTTGTGTGCTCAGAGTTCATCGTCCACAAAAACTCGAATCCTGAACTGCAAATCCTAAATTGCCGTTACATGTAACATCTGTAAAATCATCGAACTACTCTGATTTATTACAGTATGAAAATAAAAACACAAATTTCTCTTCGGCTATCGTGGTATCAAGGTCATGACTCTTGCACTTCCAACCACACGGCCATCAAATCTCTACTTAATCCTCTTGTTCGACGTCATGTATTACATAAGTACAGCCGTCCCTGACCTATATCTTATAACGAGCTTGAGACATCGTACACACGGATTATTGTAGTTTTGAGTTTGAGTATCAACAGATTATTTACACAGTGGTGTAATTGACCACATGAGTTGAGTTCAATCATAAACTTAAAGAAGAGAATGACAGAGTTGGAGGTGTATAAAAAGGATGTAGGTGAGAATTGTTATAAAAGAGATATAACTGCTTTAACCAAAATACGATGCTGCTACATTTATATTGTTCTCATAAATGAGCCTGTTTGTACACGTTGGTCCATTTAGCTGTTTGTATCACTCTGGGCTAAAAAAATCTGATTCCAGCAACAGTTTGATGCGGTGAATCTGTTACTACGCTTACTATGTGGGGTCAGTCGCACGGCATGGCAACATATAATCCAATGCTGTAGTCTATACAAAATATTTTCATCACTGGAGCAAAATTAATCTCATTATTTGTCTATCTTGGGTCTAAAATGGATAAATAGATCAATAGATAAAATTCCTTCATTGTGGAATTGTATAAAAGCGACATCACACAAGCAAGACTGATGCTGTACTGAACATCAGCACAGCTTTTATACAACAGCTCAATAAAGAGGCTCATATTCCTGAAGTGCTGGTACTTAAAAAAATAAGCTTTAAAAAAATCATTTTATTCGTGCACTATTGTTTTGTTGGCACAAAGAAAAAAAAGTGTTTTTAAGAACCGGATCTAATTCAATTATTTTGTATTATTTAATGCAATGTAATATTTTAAGAAACGTTTTCATTGATTTATTTATTTATTTTGGAAATCCATTTAGACCAAGCAGTAAAGCTCATGTGCTTGTATAACTGAGAAGAAATAATAGAAAGGCTAGAAAACCTTAAGCGGGAATTTGGTTCTATCCTGCTGCTACTATAAAGCCCTTATGTATCCAGATCATTACTGCAGATGAGGTAGACTCAAACAGTTGTCACATCAGTATCAGAAATTGCATTTGAGCATGCACATCCTGTAACATGCTTCTGCTTACTAGTCTTTTTTTTTTCTAGTCTACGTTCTAGTCTCTTGTTTTTACCGATAAGTATCTAAACGCTAATACCTCCATCTGCATTCTGTTTAATGGCTAATTGGGGGTTAACAAGTCAAGAGTAGAGAGATGGGGGGGATACAACAGAGTGAGAGAAAGTGAGACATGGGAAGAAAAAAAAAGATAGTGAGAGAGCGAGAGAGAGAAGCAGAAAGACAAAGGACTGAAAGAATGGAAAGAAAGTATAAACAGGAGCACCGGCGTGAGAGATAAAGAGAAAACAGAGAGGAACGAGCATCAGCACAGTGAGTGGGCCCTGCCGAGCGTCTGGAGTCTAGACACTCATTCTCAGGTTGCAGACAGGGCTACAGGGAGTGCCAAGCCCCACGGCATGCTGGGAAGGGCCGGCTGTACGGCTGTAAGGTGACTCCCCGGTGACGAGTGTAATGCATACGGCCCCCGTGTTACACCACACGGCTAACAATGGCCCGGCAGGGGAATGCAGGTGTCAATACAACTCATTATAACCTATGATAAATCACCCTGCATAAAGGCCAAGGTATACCGGAGACGTTATTTACCCTGCTAGGTGCCTCAAAAGCCACAGGTCCGACATGGGTCAGGCCTGCGCTATACAAACCACTATGCAGGAGCACATAAAAGCTCCGGCTTACATAAACACAATGAAAGGCTGATGTATTACCTTGTCTGTTTGTGGCACTTCTCCTTATTCGGTGTATTGCAGTCAAAACGAAAAGACATTACATGCGAGGCTGAGGTTGTAAAACACGTAAACACCAGTAGAACCGCTGCACATCGGTACGCATGAGAACCTCGCACTAAAAGACAACACATTCTTCCAAGCATGCATACTGTACATACCCCGATCCCTTCTTCCTCTACTCGTCTGTCTCTGCAGCTTTATCTAGCCATCTATCTTCCAACCATAAAAGTGTGACCTCTATTTCGACATTCTTTTCATCCGCATGTAATTATATATAATGGTCCGAGCTTTGGCAGAATTAAAACATGTTAACACTTAAGATAATTGCGGCGTGACAAGAGAAGAGAGGTTTCTTCGGCTACACACCGGGTTACAAAAAAAAAAAAATCGGTGAGCAAATTTTTTTGCAGTCTTTAAAAAATGTTTTTTTAAAAAAGCTCAGAGCGTTACAGTACATCTGTGGTGGGGAGCAGCACATGTCTCAGCCTTCGTCCAGCTCTGCCAAACCAGAAAGCAATAAAAGCAAAGGCTTGCCATTACTCTAACTCAGGAGCAAGGCAGGAGAAAACCACTAATTATTATGAAGCCGCGTGCAGATGAATTCAATTAGAGTAGGGTGGAAAACTGTAGCGTAGAACTGGTCCTTTCCCGCTGCACAGAACTGCCACACACACACACACACACACACACACTCACACTCTCACACACTCACACAGAGCGGTTTCTACTTTTATAACAGTATTCTACCACTTTGATAAACATCAACTTCATAAGAAAAATCTATTCATGTGAAGAAATTCTAAGCCCAAATAAATATCCATGACACTACACAGACATTTAGGACACCGGCATTTCCGCACAACACTCCAGAAATAAACTAAAATGTGTTATTGTTTTTATTTTAATTATTTTTATTTTGGATCCTACACTTGCGATGTCACCATGGTTAGAAGATAGCTAAGAGCCAAGCTGCCAAACAGGGAATTTGTACCAAAGAGCAGAACATTGTTTATAGTTGAGTTAAATCAACTAAACACGTGAAGCAATGGGAAATAATCTCCTTGAAAACGTATAGCATTGAGAAGTCTGCTGTGCTTACGTAAGTAAAAAGCTAAAAATATTCTATAAAATAAGAATAATAAGGAATAGGGCTAAAAAAAAAGGGCAGGGAGATGTATTATATTGGGGTAATGGAATATATCAGAAGAAGACAAGTGACTTATGGTAAGACATTATATGTAAGGTCTTCTGTGATTTAAGTCCGATAGGTCTTTTTAAAAATAAATAAATAAAATAAATACATGAAATAAAAATGTTGGGTTTTTTCCAGACATTTTGGCTGTAAGTCGCTCAGGCAGTTACCTGATACTGCACTTAAGTTGACTTCAACACTGCGTGACTGCACGCCAACCACAATATGAATAAACTGTAAACAAAACATTAGCATTAATATTATTACTAAATTAGAACTTCTATTTACACTTGAGGGGCACTCCAGGAGACTCAATAGCCCCAGAGCTTCCTGTGTCTTTGGGGTGAAATAAAAACAGAGGGAATAGAGAAAGAGAGATGGGAGACGCGTCTGATTTGCAGTGTTACTTGTCTGTCTGTTCTGATACCTGTAGTGAGACCTGAACAGCTGGGTGGGGATTTGGAAAGGGCTGAGAGAAAAGCACAGGGAGAGGGGGAGGGGAAGGGAATACAGAGGGAGGGAAAAGAGAAAGGGATGAGTAGCATCTCACCTGTTGCTGGTGGAGGAAGGCTGGCTCTCTAGGGCTCAGTCCTACAAAACGGTTAGCGGTAGGGGTGCCGGGGGCTGAGTAACCTAAAAACACAAACACATTAACAATGATGCAAAAACAAGTGCGTGTGTGTATCTGTGTGTATCTGTGGGTTTGCTTAATTTAGTTTTATTTATATAAAAATAATCGCCGGAGGCAACAGTAACAAGAAACATTTCATAACATGAGATGAGATGAGGAAGAGTATGAAGTGTATTGTTCACTATGAGCATATTCTTTATAAGAGTACTGGGATGTTAACATGGTGCGTATGTGAGTGTGTGTGTGTTCATTTGCTCTCACCCTCAGAGGATGTGGTGATTGGCTTGGTGTCAGGCATGGAGAGAGAGACGGGTCTGACTGCTCCGTGGTGGGGCGATGGTGTCAGCACTGGGGTGAAGTGGCCTGGAACCTTCCCCACCACCTGACCACTGCTGTTCGGCTGCCACACCACACACACACACACACAAATTAATCATAGGAGTATATTACAGCACAACAACAATGAAAAATTTCTTTAGAAACAATATAAAACTCCATCCATCTTCCAGAGAAAAAAATCCAGTAACATCGTGTTTGATTCCCGCTTTCTGAGCAAAAGTCGCGATTAATAATAGTGCAGAAAGCACAGAGAGAGAACATAAGCAACAGAGAGTACGAGGCAGGGGGAGACTCGGCTGCCGGAGACAGACCCGACAGAATTCACTTTGCGGGGCTCTAAGTTCAAACTTCACCCGGGCCTTTATGAAAGTGAATGGGGACGGTGGGGTTCCCCCGTGTGAATAGAATGTTTAATTAGGGTGTAATATAATCTGCGTTAAAGCAAGCATAAAAACATCCTGGCCCCCGTCCACCCAATTATATTCACCATGTTATTTGCAGAGCGAGTTCCCCCCGCCGAGTGCCGGACCCCGGCAACGCCAAATATTTATGACCTTTATCGTTTCCCGCCGCTTTCTCCCTAGTAACAGCCCCCATGTGCGCTACCTCGCCCAGTCTCACAAGCATTTCTCTAAACTTCACTCTAAGTGGATATGTAACTCTGCCCTCACACGGCAGAAACTTGAGAAACCCCATAACCCAGAGCAAAATCAGATGTATTTCATTTCAGGTTCTTCAGGAGAATTGAATGTCTTGTGGCCTTTGGTTTAAGGGTTAGTGATATTTCTGTTCGTGTCTGAATTTGAAACTAGAGTCAGAGTCTGAGTCAAAGTATTCAGAGGAGGTTTTTGGATCCTCCTGTGTCCTGAAACTGTTACAAAGCTCTGTTTTAGATTTCTGATGGACTTCGGCCAAGCAGCAGCGAGCAAGGTGGCACACTCCGGCTCGTTCTCCCCTGACAAAAACAAACCCTTTGAACAGATTTACGATGCTAAATCAATCAAATCTTCTTTTTTTTTGCACTTTCCACACCTACTCGAATTTCAGGAATCATAAAACGGTGCTATCAAAATTAATTTACACTCGGGAGGAAAGAAGATAACTGTCAAATCCCGACAGCGTCACAGGGAAAGCGAGGGAGTATAAATTCCCCTTATGAAAATGTTTGGACAAATCGACTTTTTTGGGGGGATTTTGTGAATATAATTAAGATTGACTGGGGCTGGCTGGGTTGCTTGGCAGAGACGATGTTAAAAAAAAAAGTGGTTGAAGAAGAGATTGAGCGAGAGTCTGTCAGTCAGTCATCAGAGTGCATTGTGTGTAAGTGCAGCAGACAGGACGCTGGCCAGAGCTTCACTACAACACTGTCTAAAACACACCAGCCCACCCACAATAACGGAAAAAAAAAGAAGAACTAACTTTATACAAATTGGTACGACTTGGTTCTAATCTCCCAGGACGTCTCTGCAGAAACAGGATTCCTCCCTTTTTTTTAACATGTCCAATACTATTAAATAATTCATGATCATTTCTGTACAGCACAATTTAAATGGAGTATTTGTATAATAATCAGGAGGACAGGCTGGATGGAGCAACAAATGTTTTTTTTTTTTATTTGCTGCTGTGTATTGTGTTTAAATCTACTGCGTTTTACCATAGTGAAACAATTCTCTTGCACTTTATTCAATACAAAAGTGAGTAGTGGTTAGTTGTTGTGCTGTACTGTGCGCTCGTATACACTTTATGTATTGTGTAGGTCTAAATACACGACATCTATATACGCTCATGTACTGCTGCAGCTGTAGACTTGACTTAAAAGAATTGAAGCATTTTAAATACAAGTGTTATTGAAGTGAATACTGACCATTATATTATATACCACTCTAAAAATCATTAATAAATATTTTTGAACCGTGTGTTAAATCTCATTTCAGAACTAATGTGTTAAACCTGCAGCTACTAAAGCTACTGTAGCGCTAATTTCACAGGGCAAAGCCGAGTGCTCTTAAGAGAATTAAGCCAGCGAGCAGTGGCTTTCCTGGTTCAAACATTTATTGACTGGCTTTTGTAGACACTCCTCTCCTCTCCTCCCCTTCCTTCCCCTCCTCTTCGCTCCTTTTCTCTCCTCTTCTCTGTTCCCACTCTCTTCATTTATCCTCGTAAATGCTGTTACGGTGGCATTCCCGAAGTCGTCGCTCTGCCTACTTTAGAGCTGAGTGAGAGGAGCCAACAGAGCAAACCTCTAATGATTTGAGCTAAACTGGGTCAATTACTGTACCAAATATAATGTGTCCCGTTAATCAAACTCTAGCCTGACTCAGAGGGAGTAAAAGCGTAGGGGGCAGAAAGGAAGACACACAAAGAGAAAAACAGACCCAGGATGAAAGAGCAAGTCGGAGAAAAGGCAGAAAGAGACGGAACGACTTGATAAATCTCGAGCAAAGTTTTGACAGTTGAATAATGACTGGCTGGTTTCATTTTAAAGACTAGCTGGAAGAAATAAACCAGCTTCAACTTGTAAGTGTATTACACACATGCTGCAACATGACAGAGAGTAAGAGGTTTGTGCAATGTTGGGCTTCTGTGCACTAAACGTGTTAATACGTGTCATTCTGTTGAGCTGATTCTTCATGGCGTGGATGTGTGGAAGGAAGGAAGACATTCTGCACACCAACCCCCATGCCGGGAAACATGCAAAGTTTGATATGCCTTCCCAAGGCGGCGTACGTTAGCAATTTAGCACTCACCTGGCTGCTCTGAGGGCTGGACGGATCGTAAGGCTGAACGTAGTTCTTGAGCGAGTCGGCTGGATTGAGGTGCGGAGGGTAACGGATGGTAGGATGGGAGAAGTAGGGTGACGGAGCAGGAGGAAGGATGGCAGGAGCTGAAAACTGCAGTGGAGAGTGAGGGGGAGGACTCCTCGTGGAGATCACTGTAAAAAAACACACACACATCAGCCATTAGGATTAAGTGAAAGTGAGATCACTACAAAGTGGTCAAGTTTAATAAAGTTTTGCTATCATTTTATTTGCTGTTAAACATTTAAAACTGATCTCAGATGAAAATGTCTATGAAATCTCTCACTCACTCACTCTCACTCATTTTCTACCGCTTATCCGAACTACCTCGGGTCACAGGGAGCCTGTGCCAATCTCAGGCGTCATCGGGCATCAAGGAAGGATACACCCTGGATGGAGTGCCAACCCATCGCAGGGCACACACACACACTCATTCACTCATGCAATCACACACTAGGGACAATTTTCCAGAGATACCAATCAACCTACCATGCATGTCTTTGGACCGGGGGAGGAAACCGGAGTACCCGGAGGAAACCCAGAGGCACGGGGAGAACATGCAAACTCCACACACACAAGTTGGAGGCAGGAATCAAACCCCCAACCCTGGAGGTGTGAGGCGAACGTGCTAACCACTAAGCCACCGTGCCCCCTCTCTATGAAATCTAATTATGAAATTTAAATTTATGTGAAATTAAGAAACGCACATTTAAAAAGTTTTTTGTACACGCAGTGCTAACTGTTGTAAGGTTTAAACACCTGGTACTGAATGAATTAGCAGGATTCTCAGGGTTAACGTTAATATCATATCAAATGCTTTCAGTAAATAAAAAACAGGGGAAATAAGTGTTTTTTATGTTACTGAAGAGTGAGTTAATCTGGGTGCTGATTTTTTTGTCATAAAATATAAATTATTTTTTTTTTAAATGTCAGTAATGGATATTAAAGGTTTTATTAAAAAAATAAAAATATGATATTAAGTAAAAGTTGATATTCTGTAATATTCTGTGCAGATACACAATATTTTCTGTTATTTACGAATCACAATGAAGTTATTAACACTTAAAAAACACACACTTAACAAGGCACAGGACAGAGTCATGTGTCACACAAATGGAAACTATTTCGTATTCCAAACTTCTAACAGGATTCCTGATGAAGCTTTGAGAACATCCATCATTTTCTTAACCAGGAGCTTCACCCAGGAGGCTTTTCCTAACCTCTCCATGTAAGTCAAGCTCCTCAGTGCTTTAAAAATATTTCTAAAACCATCGAAAATATTCCTTATTTGAGAAGAAAGGGAAATGAAGTACAATTCAGAAATAGAATTATACAAAGGCAATTTTGGTCAATTCAAATGAATGATTTATTTATTAAAAAAAAAAAGCTTGGACAAATTGCCATTAAAAATATATTTTTTGTGTTATACGTTAATAGAAAAATGTAGATCATTTTTACTGTACCATTTTTTAATTCTAGAAGCTACCTAAAATATCTCAAGCATTCTTTTTGTTAGTAAACTGATGTATTGCTATTTATACAAAAATAAATTGTTGAAGTCCGCTATAAGTGGATTGGTCGAGCTGTGCTTATATTCACCATAGCAGCATTTCACTGTGTGTATCGCTCCTGTTACTCAAACGTTGCTCAGTATCAGTCCTATAACTAATAGTGAAACAACACATTTACCTACAATCTTTTCATACCTGAGCATGTGTAGTGTGACTTGTGTGTGATGTGTTTATGTGGACACATACCACTGTGACCCACGCTGGTCAGGCTCGGGTGATGATGCTGGGGAAATGTAGTCAGGCGGGGGGAGGAGTCTTGTGGTGAGGTGGGGCTAAAAAGCGGTTTCTCCGCCTTCTTCATCGTGGGAGAAGATATCTCAGCTACAAGAGAGACAAAGTTATGAAGGGTTAGCGGGAAAAAAATGTGACTTCAATCCAAATAAGGAAAAGGATTGCAATTAAAGATGATTTATTTTATTTATTTATTTATTTGTATTATTGTTATTTATTTATTTTTTTTTTTCATTTTTATTTTAAGATTTTTAAACTACAAGAAGCAATACAATATTTAAGTGTGTGTGTGTGTGTGTGAGTGAGTGAGTGAGTGAGTGTGTGTGTGTGAGAGTGAGTGAGTGTGTGTGTGAGTGAGTGAGTGTGTGTATGTGTGTGTGTGTGTGTGTGTGAGTGAGTGTGTGTGTGTGTGTGAGAGAGAGAGAGAGAGAGAGAGAGAGAGAGAGTGAGTATGTGTGTGTGTGAGTGAGTGAGTGTGTGTATGTGTGTGTGTGTGTGTGTGTGTGTGAGAGAGAGAGAGAGAGAGAGAGTGAGTGAGTGTGTGTGTGTGTGTGTTTGTGTGAGAGAGAGAGTGAGTGTGTGTGTGAGAGAGAGTGAGTGTGTGTGTGTGTGTGTGAGTGAGTGAGTGAGTGTGTGTGTGTGTTTGTGTGAGAGAGAGAGTGAGTGTGTGTGTGAGAGAGAGTGAGTGTGTGTGTGTGTGTGTGAGTGAGTGAGTGAGTGAGTGAGTGTGTGTGTGTGTTTGTGTGTACTGTCTCCTCCACTTCCTCTAAATTATACAGCATGTGCACTTTTGCATTTCAGAGCATTTTTTTACTTGGGTGACATTTTGGCAATGAAAATGTACGTTGGTGATTTTTTTATAATTGACGTCATCGATTTTGCCGACTCATGCTTGCAATCCTAATCAGGGCAGAGTTGAATGGAATGTGATTCTGGCACAAATCCACCGGACCAATCACATTTAGAAGCAGCTATAAATCCGGGCTTTACTACAGCCGTGAACGTGCCCTTCGTGAACCTTTAATAAAGAGCAAGCAGCTTGTTTTACAGTAGTTATAACCAGTCAAGCAGACTGAACTTGGTCATGTTTCATCTGTGTCACTTTATTTAGTCAAGAAAAAAAAAGAACTTTGCATGTAGATATTATTCAATTATAGACAATTTCCTGTCGAACTTTGTGTTAATTGGAAGATGCTAATGTCTCTGAGGGGATCTCTGCTAAAATGAAGGTGAAGAGCTAAGGTGAGGAAAAGAAAAACAAAGGGGGAAAAGTGAGTGTAAGAAAACAATGAGGCATGTAAATGTCTGGATCACTGTTGTGTGTCGACTGTTGTGTTGCCACACACACTCACACACTCACACACACTCTCTCTCTCATACACACACACACACATACACCATGATACTAGGTAAATGATCTCAGCTGTATGAAAACCGGGAAATTCCTCTCTCTCTCTCTCTCTCTCTCTCTCTCTCTCTCTCTCTCTCTCTTTCTTTGTGTGTGTTTGGGTGAGTGTAATTATGTAATCACACGCTCAACTGTAGCATAACTTAGGAACCTTGTCTGTGTGTGCACATATGTGTGTGCATGCGTGCGTGTGTGTGTGCGTGTGTGTGCGTGTGTGTGTGTGGCTTAAGAGCTTTACTATTACACTTCCTGAACACAGTTGTACAGGCTTGGGAATATGTCTATGTGCATATGAGAGAGGGTTAGGGTTAGATGAGAGAGTGAGACAAAGACAAAGGGACAGAGCGAGGGATTTATTGTGATGAATTAGTATTGTGACTAGGAGGTTTTGGTCAGTAATTTCTGTGCGGTTGTTTTAGACATCTCTCAAATAAACAGAAAATAAATCCCATGCATTACTCTACTAATGCTCTCATTCTTTCTTCTGTTTTGAACAAGTTGTCAAAATATCGTCTTCAATATTGTTTTGTAAATGTGAATTATTGTGAATCACTCTGGACAAGATGCTGTAAATGTAAACACCAAATGAAAAAGTAAGTATCTTCATTGATATTTCTGCCATTGCAGCCACAACTACACTATATGAACTAAAGAAGAGTTCTTCTTCAACAAACCTCTGCCATAAAGTTGGAAGCACACAAATAAATGTCTTTAAATGTTGTAACATTACAATTTCCCCTTACTGGGATTAGGAGGCAAAAATCTGCTCCAGCATGACAATGTCTCTAAGCAGAAAGTGAACTCCATAAAGATATGGCTTGACAAGAGGAACTCAATGTCCTGCACAAAGCCCTGACCTTAAGCCCACTGAACACCTTTGGGATGAACTGGAACACTGACTAAACCCCAGGCCTCGTCACCTCTTGACAGCAGTGTCTGATCTCACTGATGCTTTTGTGGTGACGTTCAGACAGTACATAGATGTGATGATCACATGTCCACAAACATTTGGTCATATAGTGTGTGCACGTACACAGGAACAGAAAAAGTTTTTTTGCCATTGAAAGCAGCTGTTTGTTTTCAAATTTTTCCTGAGTATAAACTGCATATGAGAAAGACAGAGAGAGAGAGAGAGAAAGAGAGAGAGAGAGAGAGAGAGAGAGAGGGAGAGGATTGTGAATTATGTCAGGGTGGAGGCCAAACAATGTCAAAGTCATTTTACAAAGTTTACATTAGGAGAAGCAAATAAAGTGTGTGTGGGGGGGTGGGGGGTGGGGGTGGGGGTGGCTAAGCCGCTCTGCTTCTGTCATGACCTCATATGGCTTTAATATCAAACCTTCCCTTCTTATAAAGACCCTAAAATCGCATTTTCTCTTGAGCCCTGTACTGAACACACTTTCCTTCCTCCATGATCCCCCTCTACACTCCTCCACTATCCACTCATACCTCTACTTCTTCTCCCCTTCCTCCTCCACTATCTACCACTGAGCAGGTTTATGTCAGTTGCATGCTAAACCAATGAGACAAACAAATATTGATAAAAACAAAGGAAAGAGGAACAAATAGCTCACCGATCTCTCTCTCTCTCTCTCTCTCTCTCTCTCTCTCTCTCTCTCTCTCTCACACACACACACACACACACACACACACATTCATTTTGGGGTTTGCAATGCTCTTTCTTTCCTTCTCTCTCTTTCTCTCTGTCAGTTTCTCTCTCCCACATGCTGGCCACCTGTCAGTCGTCAAGGGACAAGTTCAAACAGACGCTGCTGCACCTGTCTGCCTCTCTTTTCCTCTCTCTTCTTGCATCTTCCTCTTTTTCTCACACACACACGCGCACACACACACACACACACACGCACACACACACACACACACACTCATGCCTGTTATTCTTGCCTCTGATCCTTTCACAAGTTGCTCTCTCTCTCTCTCTCTCTCTCTCTCTCTCTCTCTCTCTCTCTCTCTCTCTCTCTCTCTCTCTCTCTCTCTCTCTCTCTCTCTCTCTCTCTGTGTGTGTGTGTGTGTGTCTGAGCCCCACCCCATCCCCCATCTCACCAACCCGCTCGGGGTCCAGGTCATGTGTCATGCCTATCCCCTGAGGTCACAGCCAGGGTTTGACCCCTAACACAGTCACTTAAGAGGTTGGGTCAAGTTTAACTGCTGCCACACGCCACGGTAAACTCAGTCAGCTCCGCCTTCCAATACTGAATGGCCAATCAATTACCAAGCCATGCAAAAAGTAAACTGAACACAAAGGGGTTAGAGGTCAGCTTCCTCAAGTCAAGACAACACTTCTAAAGAGAAGTTCATGGGCAGTTCACCATGCTCTGGGAAACTGCTTTGCCTCTGCATATTTAAAACCTTTAACTGGTCCTAACAGGACAGAGTGAAATTTATAGATAAACTTGTAGCAGTTATTCTACAAGTTTCTATTAACTTAAGAGATAAGTAGAGTGGCTGAAAATTACTGATCAAAAGTTTTACATTTCATAAAAAATCTGATTCATCTAATTAACTGAATTAAAAACACACCAGAACAGAATTAAAATGCACAACAGAAAAATCGAAGAGTATCATTTCATTTCATGATACATAGTGCTAAAGTTGCTGTGCTGTTTAAGCACACTATATGATAAGATGTAAGAGGACAACTGACCATCACACCAATATGAGCTTTTTGAACATTCTTCTGGGGAAACGTTTCACTAGATTTTGGATTGTAGCTGTGGGGATTTGCTCATTAAAGCATTAATGAGATCAGACACTGATGTCTAGTGAAGTCAGCAATTCAGTTCATCCTAAATGTGTTCAGTGGGCATGAGGTCAGGGCTCTGTGCAGGGGCTTAAGCCCTGATCTTCCATTCCCCAACCCAAGGCATTAACCACTTGAGCCACCCACTTACTGCCCACCCACTGCCCAACCACTGCCCACAGTAATAGGAACATGATGGCCATACTTTTGGCCACAATGTTTTAAACTCTATTTAGCTAAAATTTGTATATCAGTGTTACAAATTGTAATAATAAAGTAATACAAAAAAAGTACTTCAACCCTACACTAAGAGAACCATTAGAGCCTCATCTTGAGGCACTGTGACAAAATAAGCTGACCCTCATGGCTTCATCTTAATCTAAATCAATCATAACACTTGTTCTGTTCGGAAAAGGAGCTTTAAGATAAACACATGTAATGTAGAAAAGAGCCAACCTTTAAAACATGGATTCTTAATTTAACTGTACTTTGGAGCACTTTTAGTAAGTAAGCACACATGCACACTAGTGAATCCTGTTTCAATTACAAGCTGTCCGATAGTAAAACTTGGCCTTGTCTTCCTTTTGTAGCTACACTGAAAGTGAAAACACCAGAGAAGTGGGCTTATCTGAGGTTTAAATCACTGCTAACAAAAACAAACAAGTCCTTCTCAGTGGGGGAGAAAAGCTCAAAGAGTAGAGCGCAGCAAAGCACGGCTGGTGTATGAAATGTTTCAAAAGCGGCGTTTGTGAGGTGCACAGAGGGCACAATGCCTTTGAGACAGGCTGATGGAGAAGGATTTGTTTTCGACCTGTGCGAGTGAGTACTTGGGAGTTCACTAGGTTCAATGAGGTGTGAAGAAAGGTGATAAAACTAGTTTATCAACATTGCAACTTGACTGTGATTCAGGGAAGGAAAATAACACCGCCTCATATCCTGACATAGCAGACAAACAGAGACAGGGGAAAGGGAACGTTAAAGAGCCTAGGATCTGGCAACACGGTCCCCTCAGGACCACCTGTGAGTTTACGGCTTACATCCACATTAAGAGATGTGCTTTGGGGGAAAAAAAAACGTAGCTATCAAAGTCTGAATGATTCTTCGGTGCAACAGGGATTTTTTTATTTTTTTTGTAAAAATGGGAAAAATGCAACAGGGATGCATTTTTCACATTTCTAAGATGAGCTTTATCACCTAAGATGAGCTTCAAACTGTAACAGTGTACTTTTTAAAATATCCTTTTTAAAAGTAATTATATTTAGATCTAAAAATAGCAGAAATTCTGGGTTGAACTACAAAGAAAATCTAATCAAAAATCAATTGTAATGTTTGTTTTATAAAGAAGAATCAGATACTGTAGATAAAGACAAAACAAGGCTATAGTAAATGTTCTGGATGAGACGGTGGGAAACATGACTGAATCTCCGAATAGACTGCTGTAGCATAAAACGGGAATCGCCTCATCGCTTCAGTTCTTTTTTGGATGACCTCTATCAGGTAAGCATGGGTGATCACATGGCACCACGTGGTATTTACGACCTGCATGAAGTCATACACCGATCTGTAGTTTGTCCAAAGATGGAGTAGCTTTTCCTCCCACATGACTCCTCACCCAAGGAATAGATGACATATTAATTTTTCAGATAATGAAATATCTACAGGATGATAGAGTCTGGCTTTTACAGATATTCAGCAAGAGACTGATTAGGCGTCTGTTTTTCTTGCAAAGCCATGGCCTTACAAAACAACACCTTTTTACTGTGAGTTCAGTAAATTACTAAAATATGCTATATTACGGAAGTAGACCTTGAAAACTAACTACAGGAAACCACTGATAAAGCACAGTATTCTTGGGAGATGATGGCTCATTTTGTTTCTATGAGATAATTTTGCACTTTTGTGGTTCAGTTTGTGCCAGGCTGCATGTTCGTACTGAGAAACATACTGAGGTCATGATTGAATAATGAGTGTAAGTACAAAAGCAGGTGTTTAGCCCGAGGAATAACGTAAAAAGGAACAAAAGGATCAAAAGCAAAATGGTGAAATATATTAAAATGGGGGAAATAGTTCAAACTAATACATAGATTATGATTATACAGCGCTGTCTTTATTTTCTAGGTAAGCTCTTTGTTGCTTGTAACTGATCATTTCATTCATTTTCAGTGTGTGTCTTGGAGAACGCTGGGCTCGAGGTGGGAATCCACCCTGGATGGGACACCGAGCCTCATGCACACACATGTATTCTAACAATCATTAGGTGTAATTTAGAGCAGCTGATGTACCTACTCGTGTTGTTTTTGGAGGTGGGAGGAAACCAGGAAACATGTAGGAAACTCACACAGATACAGAGAGAAGAGACACAGACAAAAACACATGACGATTTATTCCTGGTAGCACTAAGAGCTAACAGGTCCAATCTAATTTCTGTATTTTTTTCATTCTAAGCTTTCTCTCTCCCTTTCACTCTCTCTCACTCTCTCTCACCTTGGTCTCTCTCATGCCATGGTCGGCTAACTGGTGAGCTTGGGGAAGAGTAAAAGTCTGGGCCTGTGGGACTCGTCTCCATGCTGTCCTCTGGAACAGTCTTAGGTCGTTTACTGCAGACACACAAAACACACGTTGAGTGACTTCATCAGTCTTTAGGAGGACGTGTGCAAATATAAAAGTGTTAAATTATATTTGTGGGATGAGCTGTGTTGTGTGTGTGTGTGTGTGTGTGTGTGTGTGTGTGTGTGTGTGTGTGTATGTGCGTGCACTCACCTGCCAGGAGGGGAGGAGAGTGGACGATGTAAGCTCACTGAGTTCAGATCATGGTAATATGGCTGGCTGGGCATGTCTGCCATGGTGAAGTTCACCCCTGCCCCCTGTGTGATAGGAGCTAGTGAGAGAGAGAGAGAGAGAGAGAGAGAGAGAGAGAGAGAGAGAGAGAGAGAGAGAGAGAGAGAGACAGATAGAGAGAGAGAGAGAGAGAGAGAGAGAGAGAGAGAGAGAGAGAGAGAGAGAGAGAGAGAGAGAGAGAGAGAGAGAGAGAGAGAGAATAAATATATAACAATATAAAGGAGGACAAGAATGTTTCAATGGATAAATTGAATTTATCCATCATTTCAACATTTGCAGTAGATTAGCTAAATCTCTCTCTCTCTCTCTCTTTCTCTCTCTCTCTCATGCACATGCATACAAACACACACACACACGTTTGATACAGTTCTCAATTTGACACAGTTGCTCAGAACTCATTTTGCATGTGGACAAACCCAAACATAACCCGAGGAAGTAAGCTGATCTCTAAAAAGGACCGCCTTCAGGGTAGCAGAGGTGGAATCTGTGTATCACACATATTAGTTCTACAGCAAAAAAAAAACTCAAACCGATCAGAACCATAACCACTATGGCCCTCTTTATTTACACACAAGTACATTTCAGTAGTTTCGCTCTTTTATGGAGTGAGTAATCTATACTGGGACTAAGCCTGGGTGCTAAAAATTGTCCTGTTTAAATCAAACTCAATACAGTGAGCTAGTGTCATTTATATGGAAGTCAATAAATGATCTCACGTCAACAGTTACTCGTGTTTTAAACAGTCATAGTGTTGACTTGGCTGAAGGAATTAAATAAACAGAGGAAGAATATGAACACGCACATAAAAGCAGTTATTATTCACAAACTTCAAGTGTTTACAGAGCAGTTTCACAAGCCTAGTGCACTCCACTCCAGTGAAGGAACACTGGATAAAATAGAAGGAGAACTCAACCTAATTTCTGATGTTTGTGTAGAAGTCTGTAAACCTCAGGCTGCAAAACGCTATGATATTATTTTTCTACAATACGATACGATACAGTAAAACATTCTACACTCCCATCGTTATGTGACCTACACAGAATGATGTGAACGTTGATGACACAGTGATAGATTATATGCAAATGACCTTTCAAAGCCATTTGACTATCCGTTTAAATTGATTAATTATTGTAACACGCCAGTTATTTGTTCTTTTTAGAGCACGTGTGCAGTTACCACAGAGAATAAAGTCACTGGGTTTTCCGGGACTAAGAAGCTGAAGAACTAAAGAAGCTGTAATACTCAGAATTCACCTGTAAGGGAAAAGCATAGGAATAAAATGAACTCGGATTAAAAAAACGTTCAACTTGTTGCAAGAATTATATGCTGTATCGTGTATTTTCAATTAAGTTAAAACTATTAATAACTAAAACATTACCTGCAATTTTAATTGAATTTGATTACATTTTTAAATTGTTTTGATTGTTATTGTTAGAGTTCATCACCATGAGTCATACTTATATAAAATGAGTCAGGACACGGTTGGCATTCAGTGTGAGATGTTTTTCCCTCTGTTGGATTAACCTTACAAAAAATTTTAATGGTTGAATATAACAACTATGAAAAATTTTAGATGCTTATGAATAAAGACATTATCTCAAAGAGCAGGACTGGGTTTGATATCAGCATTGACTTTGAACATAAAATTGATAAATAAACAAACAAACAAATAAACAAATAAACTAACAAACAAACAAATAAATAAATAAATACAAAAATTGTATGTTTTTTCTATGACTATAATGCCCTCAGAGGCTAAGTAAAAACAGAACCTCTTATGAACTAAAAACTACAAAATCTTAAAGTCCTGGGTGTCGATATTACAAATGGATTGATTTTAGATACAAATCATTAACCAGCACTGTGAAGTGTAAAATGATAATAAAAAATAATTCAGTGCTGAACATGGACAAAACAAAACAAGTACAAATTCCATTTTTGGGCAAAGTTTAAGGCTGCATTTATGTGAATTATGTATTTTGTATTAATGTAAATGAAACTGTAAATATCTGCAATTCATAGGGTTTGAGGAAAATCTGTGGTAAATACAGGCAGTGTACAGTAACTAAAAAAATAGAGTTTGTTGGCTAAACCTACATAAGAATGATTTCAGCAAATTGTTTTCTCACACCAGTCTCAGTCTAGTTTATTGTCACAGTTTATTGGCTGTCATTTTGTATTCATTATATATTTAGAATGATAAAAGTCATGTACAAAATTCATCAGCTGCCCTTAAACCAGTTATAAAAGAAAAAAATCTTCCGAAATGATTGTCGCTGCTAATCGCCCACAGAATACAGATGCGGTGTTGAGAGATCGGTTAGTAAAACTCTGCGTGTTCCTTCAAAGCTCTCATTTCTATATTAGGATTAACTGGACTAACCCTAATTAGGGTTAGTGTTAAGGTGCCTGCACTTTCCTAATGTCTCTAATGCCAGACTATTAGGAACGACAGATCCGTTTCTCTCTATCTCCCCCTTCCTCCCTACTTCTTCACTGGAGTGCAGTAGGCCTGGGTTTGAGCTCTGCTCCTCTTTTAGTGCTGAAAGCCTGGATGATTGGAGACCCAGATTTCTGAAGCACCATGAAAAGATCAGCAGTTCAAAGAGTCCTAGCTGACAGAGTGGCAGTCTCACAATGTGTGTGTGTGTGTGTGTGTGTGTGTGAGAGAGAGAGAGAGAGAGAGAGAGAGAGAGAGAGAGGGAGAGAGGGAGTGAGAGCGAGAGAGAAAGAGAGCAGCATGTGTGAGACACTGGGCATTTTGTTACATGTAGAAGGTGTAACATGTATCAGTTACAGTGTCATCAAGTGCATGTGTGTGTATGTGTGTGTGTGTGTGTGTGTGTGTGTGCGTGTGTGTTTGGAAAGGGCGGCCTCACAACCCCTCGGCAATACACACAGATCCTGCCTGAGGGAGGCATTGTCCTCAACCAACACAGAAAGAAAGATTCCTGTTGGAACATCTGTCATCGTCTTTGATGAAGGCAGGCATGTCGACACAAACATACTCCTGTATAGTCATTCACACACATACACACACATACACACACACATACATGTGTTGACATAGACACATGCTTGCACACAAAACAACACCACACACACACACACACACACACACACACACACACACTGCTTCCAGGACCTGCCAGACTGGATTCTCCACACATGTTCTGGGTAAGTAACTCCCTCGCTAAGTCAGTAGGACTGAACATAAAGCAAGGCATGGTGTGTGTGTGTGTGTGTGTGTGTGTGTGTGTGTGTGTGTGTGTGTGTGTGTGTGTGTGTATGAGCATGCAGGGCAAGTTGGACTTACTTCTGGATACTCTGATCAGCTCTGAAACGCTGAACACTCCTGATTTGATAAAACTGTCTTCCAAGTAACCTGTGGGCAGAATAACAAACACTGTTTGTTTACCTGTTTTTTCCCCCAGTTTAAACATCACACTGGATCACATTATTTGCATGTGATATCTATCTATATCTTCCTGTCCTAGTGTTAATCCAGGACGTTGATCTTGTTACTGTATTCAGGGTTCAGGTCTACACACACAGTGAGGAGATAATAACAATATTGCTCAGCATTAGGACCAGTATTGAGTCCAGCGCCACTATAGATCACTTTGAAGAATGTGTACGACAGTGTAAATACACTCAGAACATTTTCCTTATATAATTCTCTTCTAAATTTTCCTAGTTCAAATCCTGACAATGACCAGGAGTCCAAGAGAGAAATGGGAAAAGTAATGATGCTTGAATAGTAAGTTTGCTCGAGTTCATGTATGTGGAAGAGGGCAGAAAGCATTTTTCTCTGAGTGTGTTCAGCTGCCAAGTGAAGCAGCATGTGCAGCATTTTGAAGTGAAACGCAGACTTGATCCCTGATTGGTGTCTATCCTCCCTGATGATTGTATCATTTTAGATTTATTATTTTTTATTATAAAAGATTTTATTATCATTTTAGACAAAACTAGTGCAGAATTTCTTTAGCCCTAGACACATTGTATGATAACATCACAACTTGCATTCAATTAAATTTCAGCTATCATAGAGAGTAATTACTGATGTGTATTTACTGGTAGGAGGGTAAAAGAATAATCCTGTGGCTACAATTTCATCAATTTAAAAAAAAAAAAAACCACAAAATAATAATCAACAATAATCCCAAATGTTGAAAATAGCTGCAACAAATTCAAGCACCTGGGCACAATAAAACTCCTGGAGGGACTGTATAACGGAGAAAACGGGGCAAATATTGTTGCAACTTTTTACGTTAAGTCACAAACTCTAAATACAGCATAGTACAAACTACCCTCCCGAGCTCAGCATAAGGATGATGGGATACGTAGACCAGGTGAACCCGCACCAGCAGCAGTAGCAGCAGTGGAAGGCATGAGTCACGACCACACTGCTATTCTTCACCAAGCAAGGGAAGATGTAAAACCTGCTCTTGCAGTAAATAGCTAATTATACATCACTGAGCTCATTCTTTGCACATTACATTGCAAGCATCATCTGAGTACTGAGAGGGGGAAAAAACAGAGAGCGCGGGAAAAGAGATGTGGGGGTTTAAAGAAAAGCGTGTGGTGTGTGGTGTGTTTCCTCTCTATGCCTCCACCCCGATGACAGCATACACTCAGCGACATAAACCTCAATCTTTCAGGCATTCAGTCACCTAAGAAATGACATTTTTTATTTCTTTTTTTTTTTAAATTATACATGTAACATATTTGGCTTTGAGGGTGACTTCAGTTTATTTAGAAGACTAATTGAAGTTCCAAGCCAAATAAATCTCTCACAGCAAATTACTGACTGAAACTAAACAGTGCATATTCCTTTTTTTGTTTCTTGCAGTGTTTTCCAGGATTTTTTTTCCATCAGTGCGAGGGAGTCAAAGCGAACACTGCCAGCTGCGAAAGTGCCACCAAAACAGCTGCTTCACTTTGGGTCTTGCTAGGTCAGTAAAAAAGTCAGGAATCCCAAAGATTCCCATACTGGATCATAAATTAAAAGCCAGGATGTGAAACATAAACTAACACATACTCTTGACTCATACATGTGGGATGTTCCATTACACACTTTTAGCCCTATTAGCTTTTCTCTTGGACGTATCTAAGCAGAACAATTGGAGCTTCTCACTCGAGAACCTGCGAATCTCATCAATGGTTCCTTCCGGCTGACTTCGGAGAGTCTCCTGTTCCCAGTAGCTGGGAGATCACATGGAATTTGTCAGCACTGTGCCGTATTTTTTATTAATAGTAATATTTACTAAACTCATTCTGTCACCATATAATTGCTGATTCATTTTTTTTTCAGCACTGAAACTTTTTCAAACATTTATTCATGCACATGAGAACTTAACAAATTCAGAATAAATGTGCTTGAATTTTGCATACTTCATAAAACCTAAAACCTTTTGAATGACATTAGAATATTTATTTGACTGAGAAAACATTGTCAAGAGAACGACAGAACTTTTGGATATTTGAGAAAAATACTCACAGTTAACTAGAAAATTCGGTTAAGGATGATTTATGATTTATGGAGTGAAGTTTAGAGAATCAGACATAAACTGATGTATGTATGTATTAGGAAACAAGCTTACTGGCTTAAGATATGATGAGATTGTGTCGAGTGGGCGGAGCTACGTTTCAGATACTTGTATGTCTGTTAATAAGAAAAGTGAAATACACATTTGGAGTATTTCCTTTGGTACAGTGTAGAGGACGTGTTTATATCGGATGCAAAAAATAAAAAATGTTTTATAAAAAATCGAAAAACTGATTGACGCAACCAAAAATTGGTAACAATGTACTTGTGGTGTCTTGCCTTCACAGAGTGTTGGTAAAAACAAAGGCTTTCTACACTGTGTGTGTGTGTGTGTGTGTGTGTGTGTGTGTGTGTGTGTGTGTGTGTGTGCGCGATACCTGGAGGGTTCTTGCCAGGCTCATTGTTACTGGGACTTCCTGACTGCTGTGAGTCTGTAAACAAATATAAAGAACGTGGATTAGTACACAAAACGCAGACTAAGTGACTCAAAGAGCAGTGGCAGCGCAGATTACATTACCCTCATTTATCATCCACTTCCATTCCCGTCAGCTTTATTTGTTAAGCTCTTACCGCTTTCTAGAGCGTTTTATTTGTTTCTCTGGCGAGGGGAAATTACTGAAATCCTTGATTATAATCACCCAGAGCTGACTCTTAGGATGCAGACACTGACACTGACACATTTGGTAATAAAATGCTGTCAGCATGAATAAAAAAAACAAACAAACAAACAAAAACACCTATCCACAAATGAATTTGTCAGAGCGCTTGAACATTATACGTTTTAATTAAAAGTATTAAATTCACATGCAAATCCTAATGTATTTTGTAGAACCCCCACCTCATCCTCACTGGGAAAGACTGCAGGAGCTCAGTCCTGACAGGCCAGGCCAGATGTGTGCAGAAACATGTCTGATTTTTTTTTTTTTTTTTTTTTTTTTAGGATGGAGGAACGAGAAAGAAGTAGAAAAGAAAGGAGTGGAAACGCACAAAATGTGTTCTGTGCAAAACAAAACACAAAACTTGAACGGGTACAGGTGTGAAATATTCGCTTTTGGAAGTCCTGAGCTTGTCCTTACATCACACAACACAGACGCGGTACAGAGGACGATTTATACAGAGTAAGGAGTGGAAAGAATGAGAAGAATCCAGTATGTCTTAAGGGTGTGCTTTTAATATACAGAATCCTGAGTGCTGATATTACCTTACATGACCTTCTGGAGTCAGGTGCGCAGAATTCCGCTTACTTCCATTTGACCTCTGTGTTTTGTTTTGTTTTTTAAAGCTGTGGGATCTTCTAATTCTCTTCAAACACTACAATTACTGCCTGGTTTAATTTGATTTGTCATTAATAGCTGAAACCAAAAGAGCACGAAAGACATCAGCAAAGCCGAGCCTCCTTCAGCCGAGCGTGTGTCGCCCGCCCTGGTGATTTACACACGCTCTTCGTACATGCACTCACGCAACACAAAGAGCCACACATGTTCGAGGGGCCCTGCAAGAAAGAACCAGACGATATGATCTCTACCATGGAGATTAAGAACGGCATTGAACTTCTTGAAGATAGCCTCGTTCGAAAACAATGCTCTTCCTCCTTCTTGTGTAAGTTTTGAGTTGAAGAAGTGATATAACTACACAGAAAAATTTTGTTCTGTATATAAAGTCTAAGAAGCGCTTTGCTTGCACAGCTGATGAAGGGATTTTCTTTGTGTACTAACTTTAACTTTTTATTACATCCCCACCCCCAAAACAAAAACTGACCATTCAACATGGCTGAACAAATTGGAATGTTCTTGGCTTCAGCTCAAAAATGACAAAGGATCCAAAAAAAAAATGAAAAAGAAATTTTTTTTTTTTAGATAAAAAAAGAGAGATCACTACAAAATAATGTTAAAAATAGATTATCAAAGCACCTTTCATACACAGAACAAATCAGCTTAAGGTTTGTACTTTAGCTCATCTCAAAGTCGTGTGACTCATCCAGATAAAAGATCCTTTACGTTGTGTAGGATTTAATAAGCTTAAAGCTCGACTGGACTGTTAGGTCTTTGATTGGTGGGACTGGTGCAAGCTGGCAGTGTGACAGTGCCAACTCCGATGCCAACTTCCCATCCCCCTTCCCTGCCGATCAGCCTTCACATATGCACTATACGCCATCCATCAGTCTGGATAAAGACACCTCCTACTGCGTCCGAAAAAGAGAGCGATGGAGACGCAGAGAAAGAGGGGAAGGGAAATAGAATGGCTCGAATCTATAGGTGCATTCTAGCATAGCGTTGTTTACTGTGATTAAAGTCGAAACAATAGAGCAGCTGGCTCTGGCATTTAGACATCAAATGCAGACTCATTTTTCATTACGGGCCATGGACACACACCAAATACTGTAGAAACACACCCCACAGCTGTCGTTACTGTATGAGAGAAGTAAAGCACAAATGTGTGTCTGTTTGATTAAAAAAAAAACACTATTTTTAACAGAAATTCACATTACTGTCATGTAATTATAAGGTCACGCCTGTGTGTCCAGATGTGTGTGTTATTCTACACAGGGGTGCATATGCCTTTGCGATGTAGTGTTTGAAATGGAAAAGACGTATGAGAGACGTTTAAAAATAAACGTCTGTAAGCCACGCTCATAAACAGTTTAGCTAAGCCAGTGCTGAATGTGTTGTGTGTGTGTGTGTGTGTGTGTGTGTATACTTGTAAGAGTGAGCCACATATACCTGAAACAAAAAGAACCTCTCCAACACACTTCTTGGCACATAACGACCACGTCAATGTTTAAACAAGCTAGCAGACACGTAGCGTGTGAGAGAAAACTAAAGAGCAACAAATCCATGTCAACAAATCTAATGAGCAACAAATCATTTCTCTAATTAGCTTCACGCTAGTTACCAATTATTAGAAGTAACTACTCTATTATAGGCTTTAAGCAGAATACCCGGATAATAAACTGGAACATATAATAAACAATTTCCATGAAAGGGTGTTTTTTTTTTGTTTTTTTTTAATATATTGCAGCGAGAAAATAAAATCAGAGCTTCATAACCTCAGATTATCTGTTCATCAGTATGAAATAAGCGTCCATGCAGAGTACTTTGTCCTTCTCTATGTGACAGCATGTTATTATAGATCAACCCCTTAAAATCCCAGGCTTCACTGTCATGTCCGACCTCACAGTCTTCACTCTTGTAGCCGTAACACAGAAGGTGTTGAGTCACACACTCACAGGACAAACCTCTTTCCTCTTTCTGTCTGATTCCATCTGTCAGTTTCTCGTGTGCAACCCAGCTCAGCATTCTTCTCATACAAGTCATCTAATTATATAAGGATGATTCCTTTCCAATTCCTTTATGAAAAAAAAAAATTCTTTCTTCAGCAGGCTTTCTCTGGAAACACACCTCCCACTCTCACTCAACTAAACCTAAACACACACTCACACTCCTATACTTGGCACGATCGCTTGCTGTGCAACCCATCCGGCCTCTCGTCTCTGCTTTGTGTTTTGTTTAGAGCTATCACATACTTTAGCAACTTTCTTTGCTGGCTGAAGACTGGGCTATATCTCACACACACACAGACACACACACACACACATGCACGCTTACACACACGCACTGAACGACAAGGAACATGCATACCGTCGACATTTCAGGAGGAGGCGTCTGGCAGCCATTTTAGAAAGTGAGCAGGGCTGCACACGTACTGCTCTGCTTGCCAAGGAAACCAGGCTTTAGCCAAGAATTCTCTCTTTCCCTTCGTTCCGTCTACGCTCTCTCTCTCTCTCTCTCTCTCTCTCTCTCTCTCTCTTTTGTGGGCCAAACATAGAGAGAGAGAGAGAGAGAGAGAGAGAGAGAGAGGCAGAAATATCTCCTAATTGTGGGCTGTCCTGGTTGAAATGTTTTGAGCCATGCAGCTGCACTAGTGTAAATACTGCCTGTGGCTAAATGTGTGTGTTTGTGTCCGTTTTTACTGTGTATTTTGGTGTGTGTGTATGTATTCAGTCATCAGTATTTTGGTGCTGGCCGGGATGAGCACTTATTACCTCACAACACAGGGCCGTGACTTCAACACACACTCACAAATCAGCCGAGGCGGATCCTGGCGGACGACTGTTTAACTTTCTTTTTTTTCTCACCATCTCTCTTTTGTCTATCTCAATCAGCCTGTATTTACATTCCCATCAGTGTCTAGATATTTCACAATCAGTCTTTCACTCTGCAGTTACTGCTCCTTGTCGGCCCTACGCTAGATCTCTCACAACACCCTTATCGTTTTTGCTTTCTTCACTACTGTGCTCTCTACCACGCTCCTGCTGTCATTTCCTTTTGTCTTACACCCAGCTCTTGTTAATAAAACACTGGGCCTTTTATCAGAACAAGCCATAACCTAAACAGAGATAGACGGACCAAAGCATCCTGGCACTCGCGGAGAGTAAGCCGGAGTGAGAGAGGAAGCCTGTCGTGGTGTTTTGGGTGCCAAAGCTGCATCGCCTGTGCGGGGTGTGAATAGTGGGCACACCAAAGCCAATGGGCATCTGTTCTGAAAGCTGACACAAAGACAGACTGGCCGCCATCTTGTGATGAACTCATGCTATCTTGCGTGTGTCTCAGATAAATGAAAATGGAAGCATCAATGAACGCAAAGGGTTTCAAGATTCTGACTTGAGATTTTATAGTGTTATCTTTTATATCTTTGTAATTATTTTTTTTCTTCATGTGCTTGTATCCCTGTAATGTCTCTATACAACAGATTTTTTTTTTTTCTTTTCTAGACGAGCGAAGTTTTGATTATCGATAATAACATTATATTCAGTACAGAGTATATTTCAGCATCAGACAAAACAATCTACATGCATTTTTGGTGCTTATAAGAATCAGGATGTTCAGTAAAATCTGTCCACCTTGTAGGCTTTTAAGTATTTGAGTATTAAGTATTAAGTACATGAGTTTAACCGCCTGTTTAGGATTTCATAGATGTTAACACACGTTAACACACGTTCTAGTTAAAAACACCAAGCATAATGCACTACAAAACAGTATGTGCTCATATATCAGTATGTTCTGTACAAAAACAGTTCTGTTCTTTGTCACCTACACGAAATACAGTGTACAGCTTACAGTAAAATAAAAAACCAGCCTGTTAATCCTTAGACTCTGAATATTGTGAATATAAATAACAACATTTTTTTAAATAATTATAATAAGAAGAAATAGAATATTTGTTTGGAACGTGCATAATAGCGATTTACAATTCTTGTGTGCTCTTGATAAAAACTTTTTTTTATAAACTTTAGTACCAAATTGTCGTATCCAGTCGCACAAATGTCTGAAACTACTGAAAACCAGGTGCTAATTTTAAAAAACTTGATTAAAATCATTCGGAGGAGGAATATACTGTAAGAAGTGTGTAGTGGTTGTTGAAGTAGATTAGTGAGAAAGATAAAAATAGTGGTAGGAGAACAAGACAGACAAGACAAGCATCTAAAATATGTTTTTTTGTTTGTTTTTTTTTAAATAATGTGTCAGAAAGCAAGCTCTCTTACATGTAAGGATAGGTGCCCACTCTGACAGGAACAATGTCGCATTATTGATCTGTCTGTGTGTTAACAAAGGCCACCACAGTCTGACACACAGCGTCATGCAGAGACTGTTGCCTTACATATGTCTGCTCTGGCAGTCCAGCACCGAGACCACGGAGACTCATCAGTCACATGTCAAACCATGGTGTCACAGTGACACGCACCGTGCGCCTTCACATCTCAGTGACAAAAGCAGCACAGAGCATGCACAGATCACCACAGCCAAAGGTCAATTCATAGACAGATTATGGAAATGAGTATATGGGGGTTTTCTATCATGCAGGTCATTTTTAAATGTCTGCTATAACTGTATAACTGTGATGATGTTTCTTATCTTATTATATTAATACTTTACTAGAACACTTTGCATGCGTACCAGTAAAACGACTGCA